>NW_024508102.1:577226-585961 GCF_017590135.1 Pyrgilauda ruficollis | reverse complement strand
CTGCCGCTGTGCTGGCACTGCTGGGGTGGCACCGCTGGGGTGGCACTGCTGGGGTGGCACTGCTGGGCTGGCACTGCTGGGCTGGCACTGCTGGGGTGGCACTGCTGGGCTGGCACTGCTGGGCTGGCACTGCTGGGGTGGCACTGCTGGGGTGGCACCGCTGGGGTGACACCACTGGGCTGGCACCACCCCGGCGGGCTCGCGTGGGAGCGGCACGGGGGAAGGACAGATAAAGTGTCATTGTTTCCCTCTGCTCTGCCCCTCGTCACCTCCACTCCGACCCCAACACGCGGGGGATGAAAGTGCTGAGCTGGCCTTTGCTGCTCTGGCAGCGGGCAATGAAAACTCCGCTGGGCAGAGGTTCCCACGCGGGGCTGGCACAGGGAGAGCCGGGACCGCCGGCAGCAGGGAGCTGCTGGGGTGCCCGGGGAGCTGCCGGGGTGCCCAGGGAGCTGCTGGGGTGCCCAGAGTGCTGCTGGGGTGCCCAAGGAGCTGCTGGGGTGCCCAGGGAGCTCCTGCGGTGCCCAGGGAGCTGCTGGGATAGCCAGAGAGGTGCTGGGGTGCCCAAGGATCTGCTAGGGTGCCCAGGGAATTGCTGGGGTGCCCAGAGAGCTGCTGGGGTACCCAAGGAGCTGCTGGGGGGTCCAAGGAGCTGCCGGGGTGCCCAGGGAGCTCCTGCGGTGCCCAGGGAGCTCCTGCGGTGCCCAGGGAGCTGCTGGGGTGCCCAAAGAGATGCTGGGGTGCTCAGAGAGGTGCTGGGGTGCCCAAGGAGCTGCTGGGGTGCCCAAAGAGATGCTGGGGTGCTCAGGGAGCTGCTGGGGTGCCCAGGGAGCTGCTGGGGTGTCCAAGGAGCTGCCGGGGAGCCCAGAGAGCTGCCGGGGTGCCCAAGGAGCTGCTGGGGTGCCAAGGAGCTGCTGGGGTGCCCAAAGAGATGCTGGGGTGCCCAAGGAGCTGCCGGGGTGCCCAGGGAGATACCGGGGTGCCCAGAGAGCTGCTGGGGCAGGGACTGCCCAGCGCACGGCGGTGACAGGAGCCGTCGGGAGAAGCCGTCAGTCTGGAATGCAGCTCCTCACCACAACACACAGCCCCGGCAGTAAAACAAGCGATTAAATGCTCTGATACCTCTGCGGTTTCTGTAAGTCTGGAAAGACAAGTGGAGATTTCTGTCATTAAGGTAACCTCCAGGGCCGGCCCCCACCAGCCCGGAGCTCAGCTCCCCGCCGGGTTTGTCAAACGGGGCGGCAGCTCCTGGCACCCCTTCTGTCTGTTTAGGGCAAAAGCGAGATCAGACAACTGCCCTCATCCCTGGCACGCTCGCTCCCTGGGAAAACAGCCCGGGAGCCTGATGCCAGCCCTGCCGGGGCTCCTCGTGGGCTCTGCCTGACGGGCAGCACCCAGCCCACACCCCTGGGCTTGTCCCCACACCCCGGGTCCATGGGGTTTGTCCCCACACCCCTGGGCTTGTCCCCACACCCCGGGTCCATCGGGTTTGTCCCCACACCCCTGGGCTTGTCCCCACACCCCGTGTCCGGCTGGGGTTTGTCCCCACACTCCGTGTCCTCCTGGGGTTTGTCCCCACACCCCTGGGCTTGTCCCCACAGCCCGTGTCCATCGGGTTTGTCCCCACACCCCTGGGCTTGTCCCCACACCCCGAGTCCATCGGGTTTGTCCCCACAGCCCGTGTCCTGCCGGGGTTTGTCCCCACACCCCTGGGCTTGTCCCCACACCCCGTGTCCATCGGATTTGTGAGCTGCTGGGGTGCCCAAAGAGCTGCTGGGGTGCCCAGAGTGCTGCTGGGGTGCCCAGAGAGCTGCTGGGGTGCCCAGAGAGCTGCTGGGGTGCCCAGGGAGCTGCTGGGGTGCCCAGAGAGCTGCTGGGGTGCCCAGAGAGCTGCTGGGGTGCCCAGGGAGCTGCTGGGGTGCCCAGAGAGCTGCTGGGGTGCCCAGAGAGCTGCTGGGGTGCCCAGGGAGCTGCTGGGGTGCCCAGAGAGCTGCTGGGGTGCCCAAGGAGCTGCTGGGGTGCCCAAAGAGATGCTGGGGTGCTCAGGGAGCTGCTGGGGTGCCCGGGGAGCTGCTGGGGTGCCCAAAGAGATGCTGGGGTGCCCAAGGAGCTGCCGGGGTGCCCAGGGAGATACCGGGGTGCCCAGAGAGCTGCTGGGGCAGGGACTGCCCAGCGCACGGCGGTGACAGGAGCCGTCGGGAGAAGCCGTCAGTCTGGAATGCAGCTCCTCACCACAACACACAGCCCCGGCAGTAAAACAAGCGATTAAATGCTCTGATACCTCTGCGGTTTCTGTAAGTCTGGAAAGACAAGTGGAGATTTCTGTCATTAAGGTAACCTCCAGGGCCGGCCCCCACCAGCCCGGAGCTCAGCTCCCCGCCGGGTTTGTCAAACGGGGCGGCAGCTCCTGGCACCCCTTCTGTCTGTTTAGGGCAAAAGCGAGATCAGACAACTGCCCTCATCCCTGGCACGCTCGCTCCCTGGGAAAACAGCCCGGGAGCCTGATGCCAGCCCTGCCGGGGCTCCTCGTGGGCTCTGCCTGACGGGCAGCACCCAGCCCACACCCCTGGGCTTGTCCCCACAGCCCGGGTCCATGGGGTTTGTCCCCACACCCCTGGGCTTGTCCCCACACCCCGGGTCCATCGGGTTTGTCCCCACACCCCTGGGCTTGTCCCCACACCCCGAGTCCATCGGGTTTGTCCCCACAGCCCGTGTCCTGCCGGGGTTTGTCCCCACACCCCTGGGCTTGTCCCCACACCCCGTGTCCATCGGGTTTGTCCCCACAGCCCGTGTCCTGCCGGGGTTTGTCCCCACAGCCCGTGTCCCTGGGGTTGGTCCCCACAGCCCGTGTCCATCGGGTTTGTCCCCACAGCCCGTGTCCATTGGATTTGTCCCCACAGCCCGTGTCCCTGGGGTTGGTCCCCACCCTGCTCTGCTCTCCGTGGCTCAGGTTTTCCCAGCCCTGCCAGCAGAGCTGCGGCACCTCCAGCCCGTGAGGCACAGCCTCCCCTGCAGAAACCCATCTGCCGCACTTCCCACCTCAGATGCCGCTGCTGCGCCTCTGCTCCCGCCTCGGCTGCGGGACGAGCTCCCTTCAGACGCATCTGCTGCTATTTGTGCAAACACTCTCTTCTCAAAGGCCAACAGAGGGAAGTGTTGGGAACCAAGCACACCCAAACGTCTCGAGGATGGCGCTGGGATTTCAGCTGGGCTGCAGCCACGCACAGCAGGGCTCAGCTCGTGGGGAGATTCCAGCCCCACGAGCTCTGGGTGGCACAAGGAGACCCCTGTGTGCTGCCCGGGGGTCCCAGGGTGACCTGGCCGGCCCTGGGAGGCACTGGCACCGCTGCCCCCTGCCCAGGGGGGAACAGGGCAGGGTGGGAGACACGTCAGGCCTTTCCCAGGCAGCTTCCAGCCAAAGCTTCTGAGTCACAGCAGGAGTGGAAGTGACTCATGAGGAGTCACTGAGGAGGCGACAGCTGACTGCAGGGTCCGGCTGTGACACTCGGCTGCCCGAAGGGACCCAGGGTGACAGCGCTGGGAGGGGAAGCTCAGCACTGGCTGTGAGCAGACTCAGGTGCCTCGTGCTCCCTCCCATTCAGCATTTGCTTTACTCCTTTCAGCCTTCCCCAAGGAAAATACCTGCTCTTCCCGAGAAAGGGGCTCAAAGCCAGGGCTATTCACTTGTGTTCAGGAAGCAATCAGAAAACAAAGAGTGCTGTCAAAAGTCTAAGTGTTACTGCAGTCATAATTACGGTGGAGCAGCTGTTAAAGGGAGCTGAGGAGCTGCTTTTGGACAAGCTCCCGCTAACCCCTGGAAGCAGGAGGAACGAAGGTGCTGGAGGGTCTCCAAGGCTGGGGTATGATTAAGTCCTCTTAGGACAGCAGAGCAGCACTAATTGGAAGCACACATCTCTCCAGGTACAGGTGAGTTCATCATTCCCTCACTGATGTCTTTACAAACGCTGTCCTGCAGCCCCGTGGCTGCCGTGCTGCTGGCCTGGGGCTGGGCTGGGGGCTGCAGGAGGGTCTGACCCCTGGCTGAGCCTGGCACTGACCTGAGTGCAGCCACTCATTACCTGGGACAGGTAATGAAGGAGCTCCACGGGTCTTACAGGGCTTCCAGAAGCTGATAGACAAATACCTGGATTGTTACTTTTACCTGCTAATCAAAAATTGCCCCTTGGCTACAATACAGTCATTGTGTGACTTTGTTTAAAGAAAACAGTGTTGAAACCCCATGAAAGGAAACATGGGAAGGAGCACTTACTGAGTTAGACATTCTCCCATTTCAATATATATGACATTTAATTTCAAGGCAATGTTTGTCTCACTGTGTGGGTTCCACAAACCTCCAGTCAAAGGATGTCTCTGACTTCCTCTTGTAGTTACATTTTAACTTTCATTTTATCTTTGGTTTTTTCTTTCCTTTCCCCCAGCTTGCCCGTGCCCTACTGGCTGGATTTTACAGGATAGAGGAGGAAAATGGCAGCTGCAGCTGCCCTAGAAATGGGTGAAAGCGGCTGGCAGGGCAGGGGGAGGTTTGGTACCCAGAGATGGAGGAGGCACACGGGGTGAGCGGGTGCCTGGCCCCACAGGAAGAGTTGGGTAATAGAAAATGTGTGGTTGCAGCTGCCTTTGAGCCGTGAGCGCAGTTTCTCTGCTGAAAGAACAACACTTGTTGCTGCTGATGTTGAGCCCTGCTGTCCCAGTTTTTCCTGCTCGAGACTGGGCTCTCCTGGCTGGGGCAGTGCCCGGAAAAGCCAGTCCAGGTTTCCCTTTGGGAACCTGCTGGAGCTCTGGCAGAGCCCTGCCTTGGGACCTTGGATCCCTCCCCGGAGCCACAGCTCCCAGCTCATCTGCCTAATTACCTGGTAGCTGCACCCAGGCAGACAGTGGGCTTGGAACCAGCCTGCAGTGGGTCAGGGATGGGCCTTCCAGGGAATCTGCTCTGGGAACAGGCTCAGGGCTCGGCGCTCTCCTGCCCTACAGAGCTGGGGGTGCTGGGCTGTGTTGAATGGTCCTTTCTGCTCAGATCCCTGGCAAGGACAGCGTGGGAGGGGAGCTGTGAGCCCGGTGACCCTCAGCCAGGGCAGCTGCTGGCACCGTGTGGGTGCTCACTGTTAATTACATCATTAAGTCATTATTCATAATGATGCACTGCAATCTCATCTGTAAAGAAAATATTATGCTTGCACTTCAAAGGCTTGTGCTGAGGTCTTTGAAATGAGCGTTTTTCTCTGGATTCTTCCCTGACTGGAGTTTAAAGAATGATTATTGTAAGTTTAGGGAGCACCAGCTCCTTCCTTGTGCAGCTTCAGTTCAGCTGCTGAGGACAGGAGCAGGATGCAGTCAGCACCCTCACCTCTGAGAGCCAGAGCAAAAGTGTTATTACTTTTGTGTTATTAGCCTGCATGGTGTCAAACCCACTTTCATTTACTTCCAGCCCTCTGATTCTATCAACCAGGAATCCAAGGTCATTATGCAATCACAAATTGTTTCTGAATTCCATTAAATCAGCAAATGGGCCTTAGCTACATATTTACATCGGCTGAACTTGTGATAATTTATCCAATTGGGCAATTATTGTTTTGGAATAAAAAAAGTCCTGAGGGATTCTGCTTCATATTAATTTGCCTGCAGAAGACTCAGTGCAACTTCTGCAACTCAGCTGCAAAAGCAGGTGAAAAATTGCAATCCTGTTGCAGGTTCTGGGATAAATAAGTGTTTTCCTTTCAGTCTTTTATATATATTTATTTTTTCCATATAGCAGGAAAAGGGGAGTGAAATCTTGGGATAATTTAATATGAATGGATTTAGACTAAGAGTGTGGGAAAGAAGTTACTGTGGCCACTCCTGTTTTGTATAAATAGATGGGCTGTGATAAATGACAGCACTTTTCAATAAAACTGCAGTGTGAAGGGTGGCTGGATTTCTTGGGCTGTGTCCAGGACATTCCAGGCTGTGTCCTGTGTGTGACAGGATGCAGAGGATCGATTCTCTTGGCCTCAGGACCCTGCTGAGCTGCTGAGCAGTGCAAAGCCTGCCTTGGGTTCAGCAGGTTCTGCCCCTCCGGGCAGGTGTCAGTGCTGTCACACCCTGGGGGCTCCCTGCAACACTGGGATTTGTTAGAAACGGGAATGCACCCGGGGACAGGCAAGGTGTGGACACGGGGTGTGACAGCCTGCTGACAGACTGGATTTGCTGAGGATGGGAGATAAGGAGGGGAACAGCTCTGCTGAGGGGCTGCGTCTGCCTGCCTGAAGGAGGGCAGGAATGGGGCTGGGAGGAACGGACATCCAGATTTATTCCCTGCTGGAGTCACTGGGAAAAGTGCTCTGATTTTAGCTCAGCTTGGACCTGCTTCTCCTCTTCTGATCATTTCATAACCAGGTTCACATTCATCCAGATCTAATTTCGTGTACTTGCAAAGTCTGACTCAGCAATAAATGTTATCAGCTTCCACTCGAACCTGCAGAAAATGGGGGAAAGAGTCACCCTTCCCAGAACACACACCACACAGGAGTTGTGTCTTGCTGAGTCAGGCCCTCAGTGTGCCTGGACCCTTATTGTTTTGAAACTTGGAAGATGGTCCACAAGCCATGAAGGAGATAAGTGTGTGATTCTTGGATACAATAAAACTCTTCAGTCAGTGCTCAGTGGGAAAAGCTGCAAATGTGTTGATATTTGTTAAAGCTTTAATTTCAAAGGAAATCTGGGGTAAAGCCTTGCAGAATGCTCAAACATTTCCATGTACGCTGAGCCTGTTAAAGGAATTGCATCCCTTGCAGGTTCTGCCCACAGGAATATGTTTTTACACACTTCTAAAACAGAAGTTACTGCTGATATTTCGTCCCTGCCTGTTTTCCAGACACAGCCTCATGTTTTTCAACACTGAGCTAGTAACTTCCTAAGTTCACAGATTTCACGACAACGTTTGTACTCTGAAGAAACAAGTTGCTCAACCACGAGTGCTGAGCATCCTTGAAGGCAGCTGCTTTTGCCAGCCCGAGTGTCCCACCGTGCCCGAGCCTCTTGCTGCAGGGTCTGAGTGTGCAGATCCTTTGCTGACATCGCCCTGCCTCCAGCGATTCCCACCAAGCAGTGATTCACCTGCTCAGGTGGTCCCCAGGGAAGGAGACACCTCTTAAGCCATAAAAACAGGGATTTACAGATCGGTATCAGCAGCCACAAATTGTACCTGGAAGCAAAATTCTGCGCTGTGCATTTATTTCTGCTGCACTCACAAAGCTGTGAGAGGGAGAACTGGAGCAGTTTCACTTACAGAGGGTGAGTGGGGACTCGCTGGGGATTTTGGATAAGTCATTTAATGTTTGTTTTCTCACCTGAACAGCCAGACAAGTAATATTCAGCATTTTTGTTGGAGTTCTGGATGAAAGGCAGCAGGACTGCCAAAATATTGTTGCTGTAGCCTCAGACCTCAGCGAATGTGCTCGTGTCCCTGAAGTTTTGCAAGCAGTGGTGGAGGAGTGTGGGGAGGCCCGTGGGTGTGCTGCTGCTGCTGCTGCTGCTGCTGCTGGCACCGTCCCCTGCAGCCTCACCAGCAGCATCCCCAGGGACAGCAGCTGAACTCCTGGTCCTGTCCCTGGTTATGAGAGGAGGTGACTGCTTGGAAACACGAGAGATCCCTCTGCATCTCATGGAGAGCCGGGCATTGCAGTCATGGAAGCGACTACAGCTCCTCCTGGAGTGTTTATACATTCTTAACGAGGGAAGAAAGGTCCTGAAATTTATTGACTGTTGACATTAGCTTTTCTGGAGTGTGCAGTTCAGAGCTGAATTATAGTTGAAGTTGGGGCTGATGAAGCGAACTCCCAGATCTGTGACTGTGCTGGACTCCTGACCTGATCCTCCCTGTGTGGCTGCTGTCACTTACAAATCTCAGTGACAAAAATGCCATCGAGGACATCCATGTGCCGTTTCCTCTTCCCGCGTTCTGTCTGTTTCTCGTCAATTGCGTGTGCATTTCACTTCCATGTCACAGGTCTTTCTTTTCATGCTTCTCTAAAGAAATAAACAAACCCCCACGCAGTTTGAAGTGTGGTGTTTCAGGAGAAGTTTTTGGAGGGGTGAAGGTGCTGTGGCGCTGGTCCTGAGCCCTGTGCTGTGGTAGTGCTTGGTGACCTCTTGGCGACTCTTGTCCTGCCCGGTGTGAGCGCTGCAGCATCATTTCCTATGGGAACACCCTCAGCGCGGTCACTGCTGGCTGTCCCCCCTTCCCATGGGGAAATTCCCCCTATCCACCCTGCCCCTCCCTGAGGCCGCTCCCTCTCCTCCTGTCCCAGCTCCCTGGGATGAGACCCCAAATCCCCGCGGCTGTCCCCTCCTGTCACGGAGCTGTGCAGAGCCAGAAACTCCCCCTGAGCCTCCTTTTCTCCAGGCTGAGCCCCTTCCCAGCCGCTCCCGGAGCTCCAGCCCTTCCCAGCTCCGCTCCCTTCCCCGGACACGCTTCCTCCCCTCACGAGGGGCCCGGCCCGGCCCGGCGGGAAGGCGCTGCCCGCTGCCGCTGGCTGCCCATTCCCGGCACGGAGCCGGCCCCGCCGGGAGCCCCGCACCTGCCCCGGCCTCCCGGAACTTTTGCCGGGCCCGTCCGTCCCCGCCCGCCCCGCTGGCTCCTCCCCGGGCCGCGAGGGCGGAGCGGACGCGGCGCCGCCGCCGCGCAGAGCAGCAGCAGCGGCCGCGGCAGCAGCCGAGCCCGAGCCCCGGCCCGCAGC
>NW_024508102.1:498633-576555 GCF_017590135.1 Pyrgilauda ruficollis | reverse complement strand
AGCGCCGGGCGCTCCCTCCCCGCGGCCCGGCCGGCAGCGCGGGGGAGGCGGCCCGGCCCCGGCCCCGGGCCCGGCCCCGTCCTGCCCGGCCGGTCCCGTCCCAGCCCCGCCGGACATCCATCTTGTGCGGGCTGCGCGCAGCCGGGGCTGTCGCCGAGCTCGGCGATCAGCGGAATTGTTGCGGTGTCGCTGCGGTCAGGTGTGTGCGGGGCGGCCCGCGCTCGCTGCTCCCGCCGTGGGAAGGGGCGCAGGGGCTTGTGCGGGCCCGAGGGGCGCCGGGGCTGAAGGGACAGCGGGGCTGCAGGCACGGACGGTGGGCTGGCAGCGGGCACGGCAGGACGAGGGACGGGCTGCGTGAGCCGCTCCGCTTCGCCGGCCCGGGTGGGCGGCAGGAGGTTCGGGCAGGTGGGACAAGCCAAGGGGGAGCCCCCCGTGAGCCACGTGGAGCAGCGGGCTGGCCCTCCTCATCCTCCGGCTCATCCTCATGCTCCAGTCCATCCTCATCCTCCGGTCTGTCCTCACCCTCCGGTCCATCCTCATCCTCCGGTCTGTCCTCATCCTCCGGTCCATCCTCATCTTCCCAGCCCATCGTCATCCTCCACTCCCAAGGACTGGTTGTCTCACACCACCTCAGCTCTGAAAAGGTTTCTTGCACTTCCTTCGGTCGCTTTCAAGAGAAACTGTTCTGTGCGTAAGGAAAGTTTGGTGTTTAGGTACTTCTCGTTAATTGGTGTCTTTGCTTGCGGTGTTTGAGGTGCAGAAGGTGTGGGTTTGGTGCAGGGATTCCTGCGAAGCCTCCTCAGTGGGAGGGTTGGGCTTTGGACGCAGCGAGCCAGTTCCGACTGACACAGAGCTGGAACTGGGTCTTGCTTTGCGCACAGCTTGGAAAGAGCTGCAAACAGGAAGGGCAAACCATGAAAACTCTGGGTTTTTTCCTTTCAGTAGCTTAACAGGGGAGAGAATATTTCTTAAAATAGTCGTCTGACTTCAAAACGCCTGTCTGCCTTCGGAGTATTGTATCGGCACTCTGTAATTGCTCTTGTAATTCTCTCTGAGTAGTTGTGTTGCTCCCCGCAAAGAGACACCAGATTATTTGAAGAGTTGAGGAAAGCGTCTGTTCAGCTGACAGTGCCTGTCTGCTGTGAAATGTTTCACTGTTGTGATTTGTGTCATTGCTTTTTTCATGCTGAAATGGCGTGCCAGTAATTCTCCCTGGTGTAGCAGATCCTCGGATCTGAAAGGGTTTTAATGCGGGAATTTGTGAGACTTTCAGGAAGTAATGGATGAAGCTTGGAGAAACAGAAAATGGTGCGTTAGCAAAGCTCTGTGCCTTTAATGAGAAGTTATCCAAAACCAGGCAAGTTAAAGGGAAGTTCCAGATGGAGCACTCTTGCTTTTGTGGTCTCTGCAACTTTCTGAATTCACAGAAGCCATGTATTTCACAAGTATGAAATGCTGTCTGATTATTCTGACATCATTATCACGTTGCTATAGTGACTTCATTGCGCTGGGAATGCCATGTTCACATCCGGTTGCTATGGAAAAAAAATCAGTGTCATAAATAAAAACATTTAATGTTCTGTTCACCCTCCGGTCCATCCTCATCCTCCGGTCTGTCCTCATCCTCCGGTCCATCCTCATCTTCCCAGCCCATCGTCATCCTCCACTCCCAAGGACTGGTTGTCTCACACCACCTCAGCTCTGAAAAGGTTTCTTGCACTTCCTTCGGTCGCTTTCAAGAGAAACTGTTCTGTGCGTAAGGAAAGTTTGGTGTTTAGGTACTTCTCGTTAATTGGTGTCTTTGCTTGCGGTGTTTGAGGTGCAGAAGGTGTGGGTTTGGTGCAGGGATTCCTGCGAAGCCTCCTCAGTGGGAGGGTTGGGCTTTGGACGCAGCGAGCCAGTTCCGACTGACACAGAGCTGGAACTGGGTCTTGCTTTGCGCACAGCTTGGAAAGAGCTGCAAACAGGAAGGGCAAACCATGAAAACTCTGGGTTTTTTCCTTTCAGTAGCTTAACAGGGGAGAGAATATTTCTTAAAATAGTCGTCTGACTTCAAAACGCCTGTCTGCCTTCGGAGTATTGTATCGGCACTCTGTAATTGCTCTTGTAATTCTCTCTGAGTAGTTGTGTTGCTCCCCGCAAAGAGACACCAGATTATTTGAAGAGTTGAGGAAAGCGTCTGTTCAGCTGACAGTGCCTGTCTGCTGTGAAATGTTTCACTGTTGTGATTTGTGTCATTGCTTTTTTCATGCTGAAATGGCGTGCCAGTAATTCTCCCTGGTGTAGCAGATCCTCGGATCTGAAAGGGTTTTAATGCGGGAATTTGTGAGACTTTCAGGAAGTAATGGATGAAGCTTGGAGAAACAGAAAATGGTGCGTTAGCAAAGCTCTGTGCCTTTAATGAGAAGTTATCCAAAACCAGGCAAGTTAAAGGGAAGTTCCAGATGGAGCACTCTTGCTTTTGTGGTCTCTGCAACTTTCTGAATTCACAGAAGCCATGTATTTCACAAGTATGAAATGCTGTCTGATTATTCTGACATCATTATCACGTTGCTATAGTGACTTCATTGCGCTGGGAATGCCATGTTCACATCCGGTTGCTATGGAAAAAAAATCAGTGTCATAAATAAAAACATTTAATGTTCTGTTCATCCCTGTGGCAGGAAAAAAGGCATCGATTTATTGACGCGAGCGAAGACTGGCAGCATGTTCCACCAGAAGTTCTTAGTGCCAAGTTGCAAACTGGGAAATTGTCACTTGCCGTTCTCGGCAGATTGTCCCTTGCCTCCCTGTGTTGTGGCAGGTAGCAGAAGTTGTGAAATCCTGCTTTTGGAGTGGAGGGTGACAGAGCGTCTGTCGTTCTTCAAGGTGGAGCCGGCAGGAAGTGCTGTGCTCGCACCGCTTCTAAAAATAATCTGTTTTCATGCGCAGCGCTGGGCCGCCTGCTGCCCGCTCCGGAGCAGCTCCTCTCCTGCTCGCCGTGCCTGGGGATGCCCAGCAGCTCCGGGCTGGGGAGCCTCGGTGCCCCACGCTGGCACCCCAGGGCTCCCAGCCCGAGCCCGGCGCTGGCTCTGTCACATGTGCTGCCTCTGCTTTTAGGGTAAGTAGCTTTGCTGGAGGTTTGAGAGGATCTCCTGCCGGACGGGCTGAGTTGCTCGCACAGCGTAAGTCCAGTGACAGGTTAATGCTTTTGTTTGGAGGCTCGTGTTTACGCAGAGCGTCCGAACGGTTTATGTTTGAAAGCGTAAGCTGCAAATACACAGGCATGGGTTATTAGTGATACATTTTGTGGCTGCTCAGCCAGTCTGAGGACTGTTCTTAAAAAAAGTAATTAAATGGCAGGAGGGTAACGTGTGGATGTGCTTGAACATTAAAGTTTTAATTGTATATTGAATCATCGTCCTGGGCATAAACAACTCCAAGCATTTGTTTGTACTTTATATTGCAGTGCTTTTTCTTGTGCCCTGCACGTGCACAGCTCACTCGGTGGCACTTTGAACTCGTGCTCGGTGTTTAGAGAACAGATTGCTTCTGTGCAGCTCTGCACGCTAAAAAAAATGGTCTTCAAGAGGAATCCTAATGCTCTGACAACAGGAACCTGTTATCTGTTTTCCTAGAGAAAACAAAGTGTATCTTTTGAACATACGTAAGTTCAAACCTTTAGGCTTTATATTTGAAGTGTTTTTTCTGTGTAGCTGTTTGAAGTTCAGAATTATCCTTGATCCAGTGTTACTTTCAGCCTTGCCAAAATCAGCTTAGCTGGCTCTGGCTGTGGATCCTGATCAAAACTTTTGGGTTTTAGGGTAATATGGGAAACGTGCTATTTTATCACTTTCTTTTCATTTCTGATGAGCCACATTAATGTTGAACATCAGTCACTTCTTATAACTTTGTGTATTTAATTCTGCAGAAGCAGATTCAAGAGAGATGCAACTTTTAAAACTTGGTCATGTCCCAGGGTGCTGTTTGGATTTTTTGGCCTTGATTTTGGGGGTTGTTGGGTCATTTTTTGAAGATGAGGTAGTGAGGATGGTGGTTAAAGTATAGCCTCAGTTCATTTTATGTTGAGCGCTGGAGTAGTTATTTATTTTCTTTTACTCTTTTATTTAATAGTTAATCGGAAATTAAACAGAATTTTAATGAAAGCATCTTCTTAAAAGGGTGCTTCTAAATCCCAGGGTGAAATTTTCCTGTAGGCATTTGTGTTTGCTCTTCAGGAAAGCTGCTGCTGCTGGAAACATGACACCTAATGGCAGAGATAAGTAAGGATGTCCCAAAGTCTTCTGAAAGAGCTGTTCGTCTTGCTGAGCTCTCTTCCTTGGTCCAGCCTCTTGCTCAGATGTTGGAACTTGTGTGAGATGTAACCAGTCCCTCTCCATCCTTCCCCTGGGCTCCCTGCAGGTCCTGGAAGGCAGAATCAAGCTCAGGTCCTGGAAGGCAGAGTCAAGCTCAGGTCCTGGAAGGCAGAGTCAAGCTCAGGTCCTGGAAGGCAGAGTCAAGCTCAGGTCCTGGAAGGCAGAGTCAAGCTCAGGTCCTGGAAGGCAGAGTCAAGCTCAGGACGTTTCAGTTAGTGGAAGTGGTGGGATGGAGCTGTAGTGGGTTACTCCCCCCCGGGAGGTGAGGAAGGCGAGGCAGAGACTGAATCCTCTGCTTCCCACTGTGGAACCTTTGTTGCTGAGCACTCCTGGAAGCGAGAGCCCAGTGGGAATCCAGCTGATGCAGTTCAGTGTCTCCAGCAGGAGTGAAAAACCATCTGTGCTGGCTGAGTGAAGACCAGAGAAATGCTGAGGAAGGATTAAAGTAGGTGTGAAGAAGATACACCTTAATTGTGCCAGTACCACTGCTGATGGAGGGAAGGAGTTGAGGGGAGAAGAAGAAGCTGCAGTTCCTGGCACGTCTGACCCAGGGCAGTGTCCTGCAGCCTCGTGCTGCAGCAGGGCTGCTGTGGGCACTCTGCTGGGCCCGGGACACTGGCAGGAACGTGACCTGTGCCTCATTCTGGCTGCCAGAAGAGTACCAGCTAGGTGACATTTGGTCTCAGGTTGTTATTTTCCAGGACCAGCCTGTGTTTGTGAGAGTTACCTGGAGCTGCCTCTCTGTTGCAGCAGATTGGGGGTCTCTGCTGGTTGTTTTTCAGCTGGCTGTGTGCTGGTGCCTGTTGACATCCTCTGTCAGCTGGTTTGACATGTCTGACTGAAACCCTTCAGAGCTAAATGGCTCATTATGAGAAGCTTCCTGTTATTTCCTGTGATAGCATAATTTTGTTAATTAATGCCTGTTTTCTGAGCTCCCCTCTGAAGAAAAAGGGACCCAGTGACAGCAGAGCTTCAGTCAGGACACAGCTGGGCCTGCTCAGCTCTTGGTACCTGGATTTTACATTGAAGCACTCTGTGCTGCACCTCTGGTGCTGTTTCACTCCCAGGTTTGCTGTGAAACGAGTTTTGATCTGCAGAGGGACAGAACTGGTTACTGAGAGATCACTTCTTCCCTTGCAAATACTGCAGTAATGAAGGCTGTGTAGAGAAATCCATTTAACGATATTAAAATGAGGAGGCTGTGGGAAGAAGGGTGGTGCTCAAGGAGGAGGCACCGAGCGTTACATTCCTGATCAGAAATGGTGTGTTTAAACTTAAATTGCATTCATGTGCTGTGGGAAGATCCTTAGGGGTGTGTGGGAGAAAATGGGACACCAGAAGCCTTCCCTCTCTGGATCTGCAGTCATTTTGGGTCAGTACCTTCAGTACTGCAGGCTGTGCTCAGAGCCTTGTGGCAGGCAGCTCACCTGGGTGCAGGTGAGCTCAGAGCTGCCTCTTTCTGTTTCTCCTGTGCAGCAGAGCCCAGGGCAGGGCTGGGGCTCCTTCTCAGCCTCTCAGCTGCTGGAGCAGGTCGGGTGGCTCTGCTGAACCCCGCCGTGGCCACATAAAGACGGTGTTTTGATGTTTTGATGTGTGCTCTGCTCCCTGCTGCGAGTGCTGGGGCAGGGTTTGGGAGTTGGGAAATACCTGCTATACCTGAACAGGCACTTCCTCACTGCAGCTGCAGCGGCTTCACCTGAGCCCAGGGAAAGGCATGGATTGGATGGTTTTGGGTTGAGAAGTCCAGATGCTGACAGAAGCAGACTCGGTATGCTTTGGAAACTGCTGGTTGCTTTCTTTTGATGAACAGAATCATCAGTCTGAGGGGGGAATCTGACCCTGCACCGGGCTTTTATACCAGGGGAGAAACAGGTAACAGGACAAAGCCAAAAAGGAATCTCCAGGGCTGCTCACAGCCTGTGGCTGCAGGTGGTTGACTTGGCTCTTTCACCTATTTGACTTTGTTTAACTTAAAATGTGGGGAGCCAGGCAATGGCAGTCCTGTTGAGCAGGTGGCCCAAAGCATTGTGGTTTGCTGTTTATTGTGAATATTGATAAGATGGAAAATACTTAAATCCATCTGGGGCACTGAAGCAAGAGGTCTGGATGTGCCCACAGCAGTGGCTGTGTTGGGGCTGAAACAAATCTTTATTCATCGCTTCAGTGAGACAAAAAGCACTCAGAAATGTGCTCAATGTAACAAGCAGGGTGAGCATTGCTGTGATAGGTGATTGTTGCTTTGTCAGAACTCTGCTTTTTGGGAATGTTCTGCACCTGGGAGTGTGTTTGTCAATGGGCTGTGTTGCATAACTGCTGCTTGCTGGAGCATTGCAGGAAAACAGACACTTGCATTCCCCTTGTCAATGACTGCGGATTCAAGGCTGGCTGGAATGTTTTTGGGGATTTTTTTAGCAGAAATATTTGTTGGATTCAACGATGTTGTGTTCTGCAGTGTTCTAATACTGCAAAAATGTGAACTTGTCATGTTTAAGTCAGATTATTGCGTGTGAGCTGAGGGCAGTCTGCTCCTGATGGATCCGAGCATCGCTGGCTGCAGCTGGGGCTGCTCCTGCCCTGCCAGGAAAGCTGTGCAGGTTTGTGTCCAAGGGAGGAATCTGGGTGGGATCAGGCATCTCCCACATTTTCAGCTGGAAATTTACCCTTAATCTGGGAAGCAGCGAGGACGTGGGAGGAGCACTTCAGCTGGATGCATTGGATGCAGTGCCTTTTATGTTGTATTTTTATGCAATATTCTTTTCTCTCATGCGAATAAACTTGAAGTTGTAGGGAGGGGCAGCTGGGAAGAGGAAAACTTTCATTACAGACAGCTGACATGCAGAATAATATCTTTTTATATTCCACTCACCACGTGATAGTTAAAAGTAACTCATAGTTCACTGGGTAAGGCTATTTCTGGTGCAATTCTCCTTTTTTTGTGTAACAGTCTCATTCCAGCTCATCTTGCTTTACCCTGAGATTTGATGTTTTTGTCAGTCCTGTGCTGAGTAAGTTTCTGGGTATCAGGCCTGAAGAACAGAAAACTTGCTGGATTTCTGAAGTAAATATGGGCGAAGATAAAATAAATTTAGCCAATTGTTGCTTTCTGCTTTAGATTATAACACTAATTGTAGCTGAAAATAACATTCAGATTAAAGATACAGACTGAAGTGGTTCCAGACAGCCTTTCTCATGAAATATTTATGCTTTTAGGGCTTTTAACTCATCAGATCACTTATGAAGTTGTGGAGGTTACAATATTATTATGGCTTTGCCTTGTTTTGTGAATACTCTGCATTGGTGTATTGATCACTAGAATGCATCAGGGCTTTTTCAGGAATCCTGTTTGAAGTGATCAAACAGCTGTTGTCATGCTCCAGGGCACTTTCCTCGGCGGTGTGATTCTGAGAAAGTGGGTCTTGTCCTTTTTTCTCTAATTCCAGTACTTTGCAGCCTCTGTTAAATGAAGTGTTTGCCCGAACCCCTTGTCATAAGCACAATATCGAGTCCAAATCCATTTAGCACCAGGGCAGGCTCAGCAGGGGTCAGAGGGATGAAGCTGTGTCTGCAGAGCTGGGCTGCTGTAACTTCCCCTGTGCTTTCCATGCTCCACATCCACTGCGTCTCTGTGGCTGGAAGTAGATTTAGGAGCTCTTTAAAACCAGTGGTGGTGGTGCTGTGCTGAGGGCCTGGGTTGGGCTGGTGCTCTGTTTGCAGATTTACTCCTGAAAAAACAAATGGGTGGAAGTTTTAACTTTGGTGGAAAGTGTTCTCAGCACGGGGAAGGCACAGAACTTGTGCAGATGGAGTTGACACTCAGGTGAAGTGTGCTGTGTTCCCAGTCCTGCAGAGTGCAGAACCTGTCCCCAGGCCATGTGTTTGACAAATTTACATCTTAATGTATGAGAGATGATTTTTTCTTTTTCCTTTTACCCTACCTCTTATCATTTCAAAGGCACATCCTAAAAATAAGACTCTCTTGGTTGCTGTTTGAGTAGAGCTGATGAGGTGGAGGGAAGGAGTGGCTGGTGCCAGGGCTGCTCAGGGTAGGATGTGTCCTCCCTTCCCTGTGAGGCAAAGCCAGCCCCTCTGCTGCCAGCTGCCCCAGCCCTGGGCTTGCTGCTGTTTAAAGGCAGCTGGAGAATTGTCTATTTTGGTTGTAATCAAGCTTGACCTATAAATACTGAAATGGCTCCTATGAAACTGATTGAACTATCAGAGCTGTTTCCTTTAATGGCACCTTTTATTCACCATAAAGGAAATTCCAGGATGAATTGTCAAAGGAGTTTTGCCCTTTTAAGCAGGTTCAGGAGGATTAAAAAACTTCAGAGAAGCCCTGGTGCAGAGGCCAGGTCTGGCAGTGGTTTGGTTAAAACCCCACTGGCCTCGAAGCTCTCGCTCTGGCACTGAAGTGTTAATAACTGTTTGAATATTCCTTCAGTTAAAACCTTCACACAGAAGAAAGTTTCATTTTTGCTGTAGGAGAAAATTCAGTTTCCACCCCCACTCTGCCCCAAGGTTCCAGGAAGCAGCATTAAGGGGCTGAGCTAAATACTGAAGGATTAAGCACCACATTAAATAACTTAATTTCTTTACGAAACGCAATGAAACTGTTACTTTCCCCTCTATTTGAAGTTAATTCTGTGCACTCAACTGCTATTCAGGTTCCTATCAAGCCTTGAAATCTGCCATGAAAGGCATTGAGGAGGTGCAGCCCTACTTGGCAGTGCTAGAACACATCCGTTGTGAGCTGTGTTTGAGTCCTCGTTACGTGGATACTCATTGCTCTGGGGGGTTTATTTAAACTGATAAACAAATGTAGTATTAATAAGTGGCCATATGGTCAGTGGGGCTTTTCATTCTGGAAATTGTTGTTAAAAGAGGCGTTTAATGAGCGGCGGTTGCGTGGGAATGGGGGGGTTGGTTGCTTGTGGCTGCCACACGCCAGGCAAGTGAAAATCTCTGGGCTGCACATGCAAAGCTGACCTTTAGAACGGGCTGCACGGTCAGATCCAGTGTACAAACACACAGATTATTGCCGCTGTGCCAGGGAGATTTAAAGAATCTCAGTGTTTTCTGGGATTTGTGAGTTAGCCCGGTCTCCTGAGGAACTGGGATGTGCCCCGTGTTTAGAGGCTTGGTGTTAGTCTTAGGATTTATCACTGGTGGGTGTAAATCACAGAATCATGGAATGGTTTGGCTTGGAATGACCTTAAAGCCCATCCAGTGCCATGGGCAGGGACACCTTCTGCTGTCCCAGTGCTCCAGGATCCAGGGGCAGCCACAGCCTCCCCAGCCAGGCCTCACTACCCTGTGAGTAAAGACTTTCTTCCCAATACTTCATCTTAACCTACCCAGTGTCAGTTTGAAATACATGGGAAGAGCAGTTTGAACCTCTCCAGTTTTATTGAGGAGCTTCAAAGAAACCTTAGTGGCCTGGGAGCTTCGTCTCTCCATTATATTTTTTATGCTGGAGACCAAGTAAGCTAAACTGGGCTTTATGGCCAATGTCTCGTCACCACTACTGCAGAAATGAAATAATTAAAGTGCAAGCTGAAATTTCAGTGGCAATCTATCTACCTCATGTCACTTATTTACTCTTAATCATATAAACCAGGAAGAACAGTGGCGAATGTTGCCAAGCTACTATCAGCACAACAAATTTTTCCTTCCAAGTAGAACACAGTTGGTCTTTTGCTGCGATTGAGCCTCCTCGGGTCTGTGTGGAATTTAATCTGTTTTATAAAAGGTCAGGATATTTTTTCCACTAAAGGAAATGGAGAGGAATGAAAAACTTTATAGGGCTTAAAAATCAGTGGCAAGTTGTGGATGTGATAGGCAGCAAATGGAGGAAGTCCCCTGAAGGGCTGCTGTGTCTAATGGCGATGCCCTTTAATGTTTACGTGTTTGGCTGATGAGGAAGGGGGAAAGGAAGTGGTTTTTTTTCATTTTTTTCTTCCAAAAAAAGCTATGGAGAACTCCTGAATGGTGTAAAGCCCTCTGCTGAGCTGCTCCAGTGGGGCTAGATGGAAAAGGAGAAAAGCCAAATGCGGCCGTGGTGTTGCTTGGGAGGACCTGTGACCTCACGATCCCTGCTATCAAGCTGGTAGTTTGATAAGATGTTAGTAAGGAGCCAAGTTAGTGTTTCAGTGTCACGTCAGTAGCTGAGCAAGGTGTGTTTGCCCTCGGTGTGCCCGGTGAGGCGGCTGTGCCCTGCCTGCAGCTCTCGCCGAGTGCCGCAGTCCGGCCGGAGGGAGCTGCCAGCTCCAGCCCCTGACGTAGGGCTTTGTTCTAATTTGGGGATGCAGTGTGTGTTGGTCTTTGAGTTGTGCTGCTGGCTTCCTTTCCCCTGCCTTTGTCTGGCTGGCACACGGCCCTAGCAACTTTCTGCAAGTGAAGACCAATAGGACAAAAAATAAATTAGCCGTTTCAGCATGGCAGGCTTTAGCTGCCCAGAGCCCTTGTTCCTTGCCTGGAGAGCTTCTACAGCAAAGCAATTTCCAATGAATAATTAGGCAGTCACTTCCATAGAAGTTAACATTATGTTATTTGAAATTGCAGGTTCAGCATGAAGCTGATTGCACAAAAGATTACAGGCTGAGGAGGATCAATCCCAGAGTGTTTGTGCACAAAATGACTATTTCCAATGACAGAATTATTGCTGTTTTCCAAGGAGTTTGTCTCTCTGCCGTGTTTGTGTGGGCTGCAGTTAATTTGCTGAAAGCTCCAGCTCAGCACAAGGCTGGAGTCGGAAGGGCTCTGTTGCTGGAGGACTTTACTCTTCGCCCAGCCCTTTATGGCCCTGGCTCAGGAGCCTCCCAGTGCTCCAGGAGGATGTGGAGTGATGCAGAAAGTGGTGGTTGGGATGTGGCTCTCTGGGATGTGGCTCTGGGCCGGGAGCTTTTGGGGATGGATGCAAGGTTTGAATGCTGCTCTCTTGCCCTTTCTGATGGAACTCCTCAGAGGACACCTCTGGCCAGTGTCTTCTCCTGTGTTCTCTCACACCTCTTTGCTTATTTGGCTTGTCACCAGCTTTGTTTTCTGGGTGTGCTTCTTGCTGTGTCTTTTTGGGGTTATTTGTTACCTGAAAAACAGGAGGAAAATATATTTACACTTGGATTACTGATGATTTGGACAAGGGACAGCCCTGTATGTTCCAGCGTCAGGAATGCACCTCAGTGGGGTCCTGACTCATCCTAGAGCAGGCTTGTGCATAGCTAATTACACATTTGCTGCCTTGATTGGTATTTGATTTGATGCTGAGAGCAGTCAGTGGAAATGATAATGATTTTGGTGTTAAAATTACAAATCTGAGGCTGAGATTCCTGCCACAAATGATAAAATGTTACCTCTTATGTAATGTTAATACCTAAAACACACTTTGGTGTCAGGACCGCAGTGATAATGAGTAAGAAAATAAATGCAGAGTCTGTGAACGGAAGTTTGTCAAACTGTGCTTTTGAAGTCACATTCAAGTCCTGCTTTCTGCTTAGTCTGGTCTTTTAGTCTTTTGTTTTTCTCTTCCCTCTCATTTTTCTGGTGGCCTCAGGAAAGGTGGAGGAGGTTTTCCCTGTACCCTACAGCCAGGGAGTTTGCCTGCCTGGGAGAAGGGGCTCCTTTTGTGAACATGTGAGTCCATGGCAGTGATTTTATTAATTAAACAGACTCCTTGCTAACTAGCAGGGTAATCTATGGCAGTGTTGGCCTTGCTGCTGTTCAGGAGCAGTGTCTGCTAACGAGCTGTGGGATTTCCAGCCAAGCCCCCTTTCCTTTGGGATGCACATCCCTGTTCCCAGCTCTGGAACCACTGTGTCATCGACGACAGCTTTGGTGAGCATTGGGGAAGTATTTCACGTGCCTTTGGCTTCGTTGAGTAATTTAATACCTCAAAACATGGTTAGAACAAATTTGGGAGCAGGTGCTGAGTGGAGCTGTCCCTGGGCAGAGCTGAACAGCAGCAGGGCTGCTCCAAGCCACGGGGAGATCCTTGGCCTGGTGTTTCCAGCCTTTGCTGCTGCATCATTCTCTCTGTTTGTTTGGGTTCTTTTTTTTTACTGTGGAGGGAGTCTGTCAGTTTAAGTGTGGTTTTGATGGCTGTAAATCTTCCCCTTGCAGAAGTGCTGGGTTTGGGTTTGTTTTGCCAACATGGCTCTGAGTAATGGAGGGATTTTGGTAGAGTGTTGAGCAATGTTTAGTTGACACTTTTAAAAAAAGAAAATCCACTCCTTTCCATGGCCTAGTTTATAGTAACTGAGAAAAACTGGCACGGAGAACATTTACAAGTCGAAAATTAAACAGGTTTGTTTATAGTAGCCACGATTCAGTATTGAACTGCCAGGATAAAAATAACCAGGACGCGTGGCTGCAGCATCCCAGGAATCTGCCTCTCATTTGGGAAGTGGGAAGGGCATGGCCACAGGGGTGGCACAGCCAGCCTTGAGTGGTGGAGGTGCTGGAGTTCAGAGACATCTGTGCTTCTCTCCCAAATGTGCACGGTGCTGACGCCACTTTTCCCTTGGAAACGTTCAATATTCCGGTTCCCGCTGGTGAAAATCAGAGAAAGGGAGGTGCCAGTGATGAGCAAGCAAGGAGTTACTCTCTTTTTTCTTCCTTAGAGCCAGGTGAGTGGCCCTTGCTCCCTGCCTCTCTCTCTCAGCCAGGGACATCTTCCTCCACCGCAGCGCATCTTCCTGGGGCAGAGCAGAGAGCAGGGCCCTCAGTGCTGTGGGTGCAGAAGCTGCACCCCGAGAGGCCATCTCACATTGCCTCTAGGAACTGATGCTGTGGTTTCTGTGCTGCTCCTTTCCGTGCCTCACTTCTTTCTGTTCCTTTTCTCTCACCCTCATTTAAACTCAGGCTGCACTTTTTGGGTGCAGGGGCAGCTGGTGCTGCTGAGCCATCACCTGTCTGCAGTGCTGGAGCTGGCACTGGCAGCACTTCAGGGAAAATCCCAAATGGTTGGGGTTGGAAGGGACCTCAGAGCCCCTCCAGTGCCCCCCTGCCATGGCAGGGACACCTCCCCTGTCCCAGCTGCTCCCAGCCCTGCCCAGCCTGGCCTTGGCACTGCCAGGGATCCAGGGGTACCCACAGCTGCTCTGGGCACCTGTGCCAGGGCCTGCCCACCCTCCCAGGGAAGGATTTCTTCCCAATATTCCATCCATCTCTGCCCTCTAGACTCACTTTCTCTTGTACTTGGAAAAATATTTGACAAGGATTATGAGAGCTTCCGTTATCTGTTTCGAAACAATTTTGATTTCTGTGGCTCCAAGGTGACTCCAGAGCTGCTGAAAAGAAGTATTTTCAGAAAACCAGTATACTAGGTTTCCATTTAAACTTCCTATGATTCCAGAGGAACAATTGATTCTTTTTTTTTATCCCTTGAAAAGAAAGGATGAAGTGCTGAACCTCTGAAAGGCAGGACTCTCCCTGTCAGGGCAGCAGGGTGTAGCCAGTGCTGTGATTCCTGTCTGAAGGATCAGCACTGCTGCTGCTCAGTGGTACTGAGCAAAGGATTGGGGTGCTGGAAATGTTGGGGCTTCTCAAACTCTTGGACAAAGAGCCAGCAGGTTCCTGGGGCTGGGGATGGTGCTGCTGGGAGTTGTTCTGATCCCCAGGACTGTCACAGAGTCCCAGAGTGGTTTGGGTTGGAAGGGACCTTAAAGCTCATCTTGTTCCAAGCCCTGCCACAAACCTGCTGGATTCCCTAAAATAATTGCACTTTGTAGGTGTTGCAGAACTCGGTGCAACCTCAAACATGGTTAGTTTGAGTTTGTCTTTTGTAAGTGAAGTCTTCCTTGGAGTGTTCTAGGGAGGAAAAGGCCACAGGAGCAGGGTGGTTTGGCTTAAGCACTACAGAGATGCTTCACAAATGCTGACACTTGAAAAACAATTAACTCTTTTTTTTAATTCTTCTTTTTTTCAGTTCCTTGTGGGGAGCCTGGAAGAACCTTCACTAGAGCTGCTAACACTGATGAGAGATCTTTTATGCCAAGGTAAGAGTTTTTTAGTGTTCTCATCGTATTTTAAATGACATTTCTGTGAACGTTGGGTAATTGATAAGTGAAGTTCTTGCACTCGCTCTTTCAGTGCTGTGCTTGCTTATTTTGGGTCATGCTTCTCTCTCCCCACTGCCCGAATTATGAACTTCTTGATGAGCTGCTGAAACCTGAGAAACAGAAGCAGCTCGCTTTTGCATCAGGTTTCTGTCCTGGGGGGCCCCAGGCCTGGTCCCCACTGCCCGTGCCCCGCTCCTGCCGCTGCTTGGGAAATACCCTCGGGTTCTGCTTCTTCCTGCTGCCTCAGCCCTGGGTTGCAGGAGGAGGAGGATGGCTGGTGCAGCGTGGAGGGTGCACAGGGGCTTGGCTGAGCAAAGGTGCAGCTGAGTGGGAGCCACACTGGAGGCTGCAGCTTCAGCTGTGTTTGCATCCACCCGTGGTGCTGGCAGGGATGCTTTGCCTGCTCTGCCTCTGCATGCTGACACAAATATCCTGCACCTTTCTCACCTCTCTGTCTGCTCCCTGGGCAGAGCCCTTCACTTTTCTGTCAGGGAGGAGCTGAGCAGCTGGGGGCTGCTGCTGTGAGTGGGTGAATGCCCATTTCTGCCTCTTCCTGGGCAGTGCTGGTGGCAGCAGCAGCAGAGATGCTCCTGGTAAAGAATCCAGAGCACAGCTGGATTCTGGTGGATCAGGTGTCTGATGGTGTAGAAGCAGAGTTCTTTGGTGATTACAGATGCAAGAACCCTCTGGTTTATTACCCTGTGGGTGCTGGAGGTGGTCTGGAGAGTGATGGAGTGGCAGAGGGGGCTGCAGCTCGGGGCAGTGCTGGGGTGGGACTCGTGCTCTGTGCCCCTGCTTGTCCTGCTGGAGCTCAGGGCCCTGCCTGGCCAGAGGGAGCAGGAGCAAGGAGACACACTCAGCTGCAGCTTTAATTTTGCACCACAGCATTCTGAATGAATGAGACCAGTTTCACAACATTACAGTTAATTTTTTTCTACACTCTTTAGTGATCATACTCTTCTCTTGACTCTAAAGGAACACTTGACACCCATAGTTCAGTTCCATTTGGAAATGGAGCTGTGGCTTTGCAGCATGTGACTCTACTACAGAGAGCTCTGGATGGAAATGAATGCTGCTGTGTCTGACTGTATTTAGGTGGGCTTCAACAGTTGCCAAATGAAAAGTTGGCTGGGATGCAGCATAGTAATTTCTTGAGCACTCTATTCATGTTGTATAAACAGATAACATTAACATACTTGTGAAAGAGCTACAAGATAATTAAGGCATGTGGGGTTTACAGTAATAAGGCTCGTGCCTTTCAGGATCTTGGTTTCCTGTTGCACCTGAAAAAAAAAAATCAGCAAATACTGTAGAGAAGAAATGAGAAGTTAGTCTTGTACTGCTCCCAGCTTAAACTTCCCCACAAGTATTTTCTGCTATAAATAAGAAATGAAATAGTTCACAGCTAAATTTAACCCTTAGCTTGATTGCTTTCTGGGTTTTCTTTAGTGGAACTGACTGTGGGACTGTAGAGAAATTAAGACGAACTGGATCAATAAGTTGCATTTATGCTTTATAAAAAATGCATCAGCTTTTAATTTCTAGGGATTATCAAGGGGAAAAGAATTGTTAGTTGGAATTCCCCTCTCCTTCCCATTCAAAATCATGATTTTTGAAAGAAAGGAAGTGAATGTTGCTTCTCAGGGAAATGGTCAAGCAGAAGAGCTTACAGTTCCCAGAATTTAGCCAGGGCTGTTGTCAGTGTCCTGGAGTGCACAGACACCGCCTGCTCTGCTGTTAGGCAGCTTCTGGGAAACCCCTTTCAGTTTGACTTGATTTCACAAGTTGCAGTTAGGCAACTGCAGCTCACATGGGCTTCAGGAGTTGGAGAGAAGCCTCCTCCAGGTGCTTAAGATGATGGGCTACACTGATGGCTTGAGCCTCACTGCCTCTCCAGGGCCTGGAGGAGGGAAGGGCAGCTTGGCTGTGTGACTGCAGAGCCTCAGCACAGGCAAGTCCTTCATTTCTGTCATTCTGGCTTAAGAATCAGTTTAAAAATGTGCTAAACTGAACACAGAAATCTGTGTCTCTCTCCAGCTGCACGTGGGATTTTCAGGTTTTTGTTTAAACCATACCTGGGTGACATCCAGCCCGTGGAACAGGCTGAGGTGGGCTGGTTGGGCAGGGTCCCTGCTCCCTGTTGGTCCCAGTTCAGCTCACACTGGGGATGGCTGAGCAGCAGCACATGGGGCTCCTCTTGACTCTCTTTTACATCTTCCCCTTGGGAGTCCAGATGACAGAAGAGAACCTGGATTCATGGTGACATAAACTCGAGACACAGCCTGTCAGGGAGTTGTCCACATTGCAAATCCACCCCCTGCTCTCCGCAGGCTCCTGATACATTTCTCTACCCAACTCCTTGGAAGACGTTTTCCTTTTCCAAGGCTGTACCGGGGAGCCCATAAATCCTGTGGCAGGGTTAGTTTGAAATGCCTGCAGCGGGGAGGCTGCCCAGGCTCCCAGCCTGCTGCGTGTGCAGCCTTACTTGGGAAGGAAGCGCGTCCCTGCGGAAGGGGGCTCGGTGCTGAGCTCATTGTTTGCTGCAGGGACAGCCCAGCCTGGCTGCTCTGTAAACACGCTGTCAAGTGTTTATCACTGCCTTTGTCATTTGCCTTATTTGTCAGGGAATCTCGAGGAGCAGGAGAAGTTTGCTGCTGCTGCGTAGTGACTTGAGGGAGTTGCAAGATTTCCATAAAAAGGCAGAGTCTGTGCTGGGCGAGCAGAGAGCTCTGCCTTGGCAGCCGTGTGCTGGGCCTGACCTTTTCCAGAGAGAAAACACTGACCTAAATCCCTCCCTGCTGGGGGTGGAGGGGAGAAGGAAACCTCCTGACTTGCTTCTTTCTGATCTAATTTTCTTGTCCCGTGCTCTGGTTTGTGCCATGAAATGCTGAGGAAGCAGGGGACAGGCAGTGGCAGCTCGTGGTGCCTGGCACAGCCTCTGTGTCTGTCCCCTGGTGTGTCCATCCTCTTCCTCTCTGAGCACTGCAGGACCCAGCTCTGGCCATTTCCTCCAACCTGGGGCTGTGTGTCCTTCTGAGCCTGAGTGTTCAGGTGGAAAGTGAAACGCAGAGCTGCCAGTGAAGGCTGTCAGAGCCCTCTCCCTGTCAGGAGGATTGGGCGCAGGGGTGCTGCTGCTTTCAGGACAGTTCCCAGCTCTGTGCCTTAACTGCTCCTTTTCTCCTGCCTTGCAGGTCGCTCTCTGAACAGACCACACCATGCGTGAGTACAAGCTGGTGGTGCTTGGTTCAGGAGGTGTGGGCAAGTCCGCTCTGGTGAGTCTGGGGGGCAGCTCTGAGCCCCTCGCTGCACACCAGCTTCCTGGTGCTTTGGGGAGGTTGTGTGACTTCTAAATGTGCCAGGACTTCCACATAGCCACTGTGGCACTGCTGAGGAGGGGTGTCATGGTTCAGGAGAGGTGATTAATTGCCGGTAATTAGCGTGTCATGTCTGCTTCCTGCATGGGTGCTGTGCTGTACACGCTGAATATCTGTGAGCACTGCAAGCCCAGACAGCAGTGGCACGGCAGAAATCTGGCTGGAATCGATCACAGAAATGGGGTCCAGCCCTGCACACCTCCAAGGCTGGGGGTTTTCCCTCCCCAGTGAGCAGCTGGGCTCAGAGCATCAGCCCTGAGGAGCATCCACAGCCCCTGCAGGGAGGGAGGAGCAGGCTGGTGGCACTTTGCTCTCCTGGAGTGCTTGTCTTGTTCCCAAGGAGAGCTTTACACAGCAGAGTTGATAGTAAAGCCCTGTGAGAGAGACTTGTGTCACCCATTTATCACTCAGCAGTCAAGCAGCTCTCTCCAGCAGAGAGGCAAAGAACTGGTCAAGTGTGAGTTATCTACAACAAGGAACTGCAGTGTTCCTTGTCACAGGCATGATAATGGCTGAGCAGCCTTTCCTGTCCTGCCTCATTGTTTATTCTGCTGGTACAACCAGGTAGTAATCCTGGTAAATCACCTGCAGAATCCCAGTGAGCAGGAGGAGAGATTATTCAGTTGTATATCAAATTTGATGCACTCTTCCAGCAATCCCATCCTAATCACTACAAGGTGTTTACAAGGTGTAGTTTTTTTACAAGCTCTGTTCTTCCACAGCAATGTAAGCAATCTGTATTACTTTCTCCACCAGCACTTCCCTAATTATCTTAATTTTCTTACATAACACTGAAAGACTCACTAGGTGAAATGGGGCACTTAGTAGTATGCTGCAAATAAAAATTACTCAGCATCTGACATACCTGAATTTCCTTCTCTGTGATGTGAAGTCTGAGTGACTTCATCCATCCCTGACCTTTTGAACAGCTGAAATGCAAATACTCACATAGTCTGGTAAACAAAAGTTAAATTCTTTTTGACAGGCTGGGTGCTAAGTCAGCATGTTTGGTCATTCACATGCAGCAATGATCCATTATGTTTATAGCAGCACGCAGTAATTGCCAATTAGCAGCTAGGAGTGGATAACATTTAGCTTTCACAGAGTCTGTGTACTTATTTACAAGCATGAGCAAGGAGAGGTTACAAGGTGGGATTTAAAACAATATGGGGATCACTTTAAATGTATTCTTCCAACTGCACAAACTGACCTGTGCAACAAAGAGCCCGGTGTTCATTTCCAGCTCTGCCTGCTCTCGGGTGCAGATGACAACGTGGGGCTGTTCCCCTGCAGATCCTCCTTGTTTTAACCCTTCTGTGCCAGCAGTGTGAAGTCTGAGTGAGCACCATCCCTGAGCTGAAATGCAAATACTCACATAGTCTGGTAAACAAAAGTTAAATTCTTTTTGACAGGCTGGGTGCTAAGTCAGCATGTTTGGTCATTCACATGCAGCAATGATCCATTATGTTTATAGCAGCACGCAGTAATTGCCAATTAGCAGCTAGGAGTGGATAACATTTAGCTTTCACAGAGTCTGTGTACTTATTTACAAGCATGAGCAAGGAGAGGTTACAAGGTGGGATTTAAAACAATATGGGGGTCACTTTAAATGTCATTCTTCCAACTGCACAAACTGACCTGTGCAACAAAGAGCCCGGTGTTCATTTCCAGCTCTGCCTGCTCTCGGGTGCAGATGACAACGTGGGGCTGTTCCCCTGCAGATCCTCCTTGTTTTAACCCTTCTGTGCCAGCACACTGCTGCTGTGCTTCTGGTAACAGCCATGGAGCAGCAGAAAACCTTCACAGCTGCAAAGCCGTGGTTGTTTAGCCACTTTTGTTTCCTGTACAGCAGTTTTATCCATTTCTGAGGCTAAAACTCTCCTGGAGTGGCAGTGGGTGACACAGTTTACAAAGGTGCCCAGTGGTGCAAAGCCTTACAGAGAACTGGAAACTAAAGCTGGGCTGCACCACCCAAACAGAGAGAAACTTCTGAAAGTCTTGGATGTGCACAGAACCCAAAAGCAGCCCCAGATTTGCAGCTTCTCCCTTGGCCTTTCTTTTCACCTATGACAGATGCAGGTAAAGCCCACCAGAGATGAAGAGTGTCACATGTCAGTCAGGTTGCCACACTCAGGGCTGCTTCCCAGAGGGGACAGATGTGACAGGGCTCACGTGGGAGCCCCTGGCACAGAGCTGCCTTCTCTGGGAGCTGCTGTGCCAGCCTGGCCCTGCAGAAATGCCCAGGAGCCATCCTGAGCCCAGGCTGTGCCCTGCAGCTCCGGCTGCTGGGGTTAGTGCTGTGATCCACCTTCCCGGGGCTGGCTGGGAGGGTTTTGCTGTTACACTGGGACAGCTGCTCAGTGTGGCAAGAAAACACTGGAGAAGCAGAGACTTCGTTCATTAGAGTGTAAAATGCATTTATTAAGTGATCTAGAACCATTCTGAAACAAGATAGTTGCGGCTTCTCAGACTTCCCTCACAAATTTGCAGAATTTGTGTATAAAACTTACGAAAGGTTCGGTTGGCAAAAGATATTTGGTGTGTTTGTTGATTTCCAAGGGACAGAATTGAGTGCTGGTTCTCAGCTCTCAGTTCCACAAACGAACACCACCTTGGTTTACAAATAACAAATATCAAGGACCCTTTGGACACTGCTGTGCTGCTTTACTGCAGGTGCTTGGGGGTGAAAAGGAGAAAGGAGCTTTGCTGCCAGAGCAGGAGCAGGCAGGCTGTGTCCTGGCAGGAGGCACAGGGCTGGGCTCTCAGGGATGCTCCCAGCTCAGTGACCAGGCAGGAGTGGAGCAGATGGGCTGGGAGTGAGTGAGCACGGGCTGAGGGCTCCTCCTGCAGCCCCCGTGCAGGCTGCACTGCTGCTCTGCTCTGGGGCTGCAGCTCTCTGCTGAATTGCACTGAAATGTGCATTTTCCACAGTGCCTGTGCTTCTGCTGAAGTCCCAGGCCTCTGTACTTGGTGGTTTTTATCCTTCTGCAGTCACAGGCACTGGACTAAAGGCATTTTTGGGAGCATCCTCTTTTCTGAGACAAGCTGATGTGCAAAAAAGTTCTGAAAGCATGCTTGAATAACGTGATTTCAACAGAAAAAACACACATTTTATTTTCAAAATTGAAATTTGATGTCTTTTTCTCTGGTCCTCACTACTGAGCAGATTTGCTGTTGTTACTTTTCCTGAAATGCTTCTTGGGGAATGTTTCTGGTTGTGTTCAGCTCACTTAGGATTTTTTTCTTCCCTTCCTCCCCAGACTGTACAGTTCGTTCAGGGAATTTTTGTTGAAAAATATGACCCAACAATAGAAGATTCATACAGAAAGGTAAAGCACCGTGGTTTTTATTTCTTTCAAGTCTCCCAGAGGGTACAGAATTGCTGGGGCTGTTCGGGGTGCAGGGCTGGAGCTGCTGAGCAGAAGTCCTTCCCTGGGCTGTTACATAATCCCAGCACAGAGCTGCTTTCTTCCCTGGATGGATGTCAAGTGAGCCATTGTTTCACGGATTAGCAGAAATGTCAGCAGCATTAAAGGCACCAAAACATACACTAAAAACTTGTGACATTTGTGCCTGTGATAATTAAATTAAACTGTGGTCTGAGCTCTGCTGTTAAATTTACTTGACTTTCCTGGAATTACCCTTGTTAGATCCAAGACATTTCTCAGAGAGTGGAAGATTTGCAAAGTCTCACTGGGAGGGTCCTGAAATATTTTGCATTTTCTTCTCTTCCTTAGTCCCTTATCTTCGGGCAGCAAAGAAAAATTAAAGTTTTAAGGTGCTTTGATTTGTAAGAGTGGATTAAGTCGAGATATTTACAATCTCACTTAAGTTGAGATGTTTACAGTGAGCTGCTCGTTTAAGCCTTGCTAATGAAGGGAGTCCTGGAGCATGTGAGCTGACCCAAATGCCTGGCTTGGGGCATCATTAATCCTGTGGGAGCAGTGCTGCTGAGCCCTGGGCAGGGCAGGTGCTGCTTTGCTGAGAGCCCTTTGTGGCAGGGGGCAGCAGGAGCTGAGCTTCCTCTTGCCTGTCCCACTGCAGACAGTTCAGTCTGAGCTTCTGTTCCCCTTTTTCCCCAGCAAGTGGAAGTAGACTGTCAACAGTGTATGCTGGAGATCCTCGACACAGCAGGGACAGTAAGTGGCATTTCTTTGTCTAATTGCTGAGCAGTTCCTTCGTTGAGAGCAGTAATCCTGCCCCAGCAAAGGCAGGAGGTCGGCTGCAGTCACTAAATGAAGGGTTTTGTTAAATCACCTCTCCAGTGAGGGGGGTGCCTGGGGAGCTCTGTCCCAGAGCTGGGTGCCCCCCGTGCCACCCCCATGTCAGCATTCTGCTCTGGGAGGATTTTTAAGGGTTTGAACCATGGCCTTTGCAAGTGGCCAGCACGCAAGGACACAGCCTGGCAGTGCCACCCAGCAGGTGCCACCAGCTGTGTGGGCAGCTCTCCTCAGCAGACCTGGCCCTGGCACCTCCTGGCACTGCCCTGCTGCTGGGGGAGCCTCCTGCTGTCCCTCCCAGTGTCACCTGCAGCTGGCACGGCCCTGGCCCCAAACAAACAAACCCTGGGGGGGCTGGCAGCACGTCCCAGGCAGCTGGTGCTCCCTGGAAGTTGGTTTTATTGAGAAAGCCCTGGAATCCTCACCAGCAGGAGCAGGAGCTGCTGCTGTGTGGGTCTGGTAAAAGTCCTGGCCCTGCTGGGGCAGAGGCAGCTCTGAGCTGGCATTGTCCACCCTGCTCTGGCATTTCAGTCTGGATTTATTGCTGCTCTTCATCTTTTCCCCATTTTTCCAAGAGGCCCTTTATTAAGGGGAAAAAAAACACCAAAGGGAAAGAGAGTGTTAACGCTTTTATTCAATTTCCATGCTTCAGTGGGTTTCTGTGAGGGGTAAATATGTAAATCCATCTGCGTGGCACTGCATTCTTGTCTCCAGTACAATAGAAGTATTCCTTTGGAACTGTTCATTAGCTGCATTCTCCGGCTAATTACTCTAAAAAATATTTGCTTGCAGGAGCAATTCACAGCCATGAGGGATCTGTACATGAAGAATGGGCAGGGGTTTGCACTAGTATATTCTATAACAGCACAGTCCACGTTTAACGACCTCCAGGACCTGCGGGAACAGATCCTACGGGTTAAGGACACTGAAGATGTGAGTAGAACACCTTTGGCTTTATTCCTGCAAATGGTTAAGAAGCTTTGCTCTCAGAACCACTGCAGTATGTTTACACACAAAGCTTCTTTCAGAGGATATCCTTGGGTAGTGCTGAGTGAGTTTTCAGAGCCTTGTAGTTTTCAGTGGTGTTGTTTGAGGCACAGCACCTGCTAGGGGACATCACAAAACCAGATTTCCCCGTGTCCTGGAAGCCACAGTCCTCTGAAATGCTGGGAGTTGACTGAAAGCAACATTACTTAACTTTTTCTCCTTTAAACTCCTTTCCAGGATTTGCATTTTCTTCTTTCTCTGTGCTTTATTTCCCTCAGAGTTAGGGAGGAATAATGGTAAGGATGTTCTTGGTAGCTCTGCAGCTGTCTGGCACTGGAGACTGCCCCAGATGTGGGAAGGGGAAGTTCAAAGCTGTGGCAAAATCTGTCACACAGTGGCATGAACTAATCAAGGGCCTGACAGAGTCTTGGGTTGTTTTGGTTGTTTGGAGCTCTTTTTAAAGCAAGGACAGCAATCTGTGCCCTGAGTTGGGCAGCTGCATCCCTCAGCAGACACTGCTGCTTCCCTTTGGCTTCAGCAGCTGAGTGCATGGTTCAAATGCCTTTCTTTGCTTTGTTGTTACCTGTTGAAGCCAAGCTTGAGAACCTTCTGAACGTTTAAGCTGCGTTTTGCTGAGCTAGGAAATGTGCTCCTTTCTGTCTTTCGTAGCAGAACGTGTCTAAAGTCCCAGTACATCAATCATTACATTGTCTGTACCTGGAAGAGTTTAAATTCCAATCTCCTACACCTAACAGTAAATGATCAAAGGTAGTTGCTTGACTATCCAAACTCCATTTTTGGATGAACCATTAATACCCTCTGCAATAATCTTACACAGTTTCAGGTCTTTCAAACCTGTACTGCTTACTCATCTCAGTATCACTTTTTGCCCTATTATTTCACATCTTCATACACTTCAGTTTTTTGCTGAACACGTTCATAACACATTTTCATGTTTCAGTATGAGAAAATTTCTCTTAACTGTCTAGAAAACTCTAAAGAACAGGATATTTACAATCTGAGCTGACAGAGCCTGTAGATCTGCTTTCAGATGAGCTTTTTTTGCATTTGCTTCATCTGTGCTGTGACTTCAGGTTCCTCATGTAATAAGGAAAATTTATGTCTCAAAAATAAAAATATGATCATTCTCTTATGGGTATGGCTGGGAGTTTTAAAGAGAAAAATTAATCTTGAGTGTAGCTGTGTCAGGAAGAGACCACAAATATTAACACTGAAGCAGATTAGAAACACTCAGTGTGTTGTAAATTACCAAATGAATCGGGCAGTGATTTATTTTCCAGCTGGACAGGACTCGGTTTCTGCTCAAAGAACGAAATGTTTGAGGAAGTGGAGCGGGTGCACACCCTGTCAGCAGCTCTTTAGGGTTTTTCTGCTTCCCCTCGGTGTGGGGGAGCAGGAAATGGGGCTGGGCTGTGGCACTCCCTGCTGCTGCCCTGCCTCAGCGTGTCCCAGCAGGGGACAGAGCCCCAGGCCAGCTGTGCCAGCCTGGGCTCTGCAGGGCACACAGCTGGGGCAGCCCCGGCAGCTCCTGGCACCCACTTGGGCTGCTAGGAGACATTTCTGGGGTTTGTTCCCTTCTTTAAGGTGTTACAGAATCCCAGAGAGGTTTGGGTTGGAAGGGTTCTTAAAGCTCATCTGTGGGCAGGGACAGCTCCCAGTGCCCCAGGAGCTCCAGCCCCATCCAGGCTGGCCTGGGACACCTCCTCTGTTCCTGTTGGGGACACCTTGAGGGCCACAGCCGTGCCAGACACTGGAGAGGGGCAGAGCCACTTCATCATTGTCTCCTGATTTTTACTGGGTTCATAGTTCATCCTGCATTTCCCCCCCTGCATTTCCCCCCTGCATTTCCCCCCCTGCATTTCCCCTCCCCAATCTGAGAGCCACAGCAGACAGAGCTCCCTGAACATGACCTTGCTGATGGATCTCTCCTCCTGCTTGCTGCTCTGCAGGTTCCCATGATTCTGGTTGGCAATAAATGTGACCTGGAGGAAGAACGAGTCGTGGGCAAAGAGCAGGGGCAGAACTTAGCACGACAGTGGTGTAACTGTGCCTTTCTAGAATCGTCTGCAAAGTCGAAAATCAACGTAAATGAGGTAAGCAGCTCCTGTGCTGTGTGCTCCCAGCAGGAAGGTGGCTTTGAAGCAGCCTGGCTGTGTGAGCTGGGCAGCTGCAGGCTGCCCTGGGTTCCCAGCCTGGGAAGGGCTGCCTGCAGCGTGTGCCTCAGGGCTGTGCTCCCTTTTCTCTGCAGAGGCAGGGCCACTTCCCAGGCTGGTGTTTCCACAGCCTCTCCCAGGGCCGTGAGCAGCAGAGGGCCCTGAGCTGGGTGACTTTTAGCTGAGATAAATTTATCTGAGAGAATGTTTTGTCACGATAGCTGCTGCCATGCCAGACGTGGGTGATGCCCCGTTGTGCTCCTTGTCCTGTGTGGGGTCGGCTGTTGGTTTTGGAATATTTGCATTTCTGGCTGCAGATGCCTCATCACAGCCCCCAGCTTGCTAAAGCCATGCCCAGGCCCAGACCTGAGCAGTTCCCTGAGTTTAACTGGGACCCCCTTTGCTCTGGGCTGCTCCTCCTGCTGCCAGGGGCCGTGGGCTGGCTGAGGGAGCTCTGCTCCACATCAGGCACCAAGTTTTTATTCTGTGCTGGGAGTTATCTGCCCGTGCCAGAGGCCAAGTTTCCAGGCACAAAAGCTGAGGTGACCCCGTGCAGCAGAGCTGGGCTGCTGCCAGCAGATAAGTGGGGGCGTTCAGGGCTGTGTGATAAGCAGGAGCAGCAGGGTCTTGGCCTGGGCCCAGGCTGCTCTGGCAGCCAGCAGGGTGGGCTGCAGGGGAGGGGAGCCCCAGGCCCCTGAAGTGCAGCTCTGGGCTGGGATTAGCCTGGCTGCAGGGCTCAGGAGCACAGGGCTGAGCCAGCAGGGGTTTGTGTGCAGGTGGAGCAGGGAGCAGCTCAGCCATCAGCAGGTGCCCAGCGAGTGTGCCACCCCCGGGCTGGGTGCTCTTCACACTTTGGGGGTGCACGCTGCCCCTCCTCAGGCCTCACCCCTGGGAAGGGGGTCCGGGGGGCACAGCCTGCTGTGGCACCCCTCATCCCTCCCGTGGGAATCCTGCCTTTCCCTGCTGGGGCTGCAGCTCCAGGGAGGTCACAGCAGAGGGAAGAATGTGCTTATCTGGAGGATGAGCTTCTGGTTTCCTTGTGGTCCTCGTGTTCTGGTTTCCTGCCAGCTGATATTTCCTAGTTGTGAAAAGTACAAAAGCTGAGGAAATCAAAGAGAGAAGCTGTGAATGAAGGAGCTCAGTGCACTGGCAGTTTGTCCTGCTGGCTCCTGGGCTGGGAAGTATTTGCATTCTTTTGGGGTTTATTCTTGCTTTCTCACTCCTTTTGGAGTTTCTAAATTTGTTAACATCTAAGTAAAGAATGATAAATTCCTACATGCATTTGCTGAATGTGAATCAAACCTTTCAGATAATAAGCTTTTAATCGAGAATGAATCAGATGACCTTCTGGTGACCTCTGAGATGCTCTTCCTCCACACTGACTCTTTTTAGGGATGGTGGCATTCCTGAAACCTTGTTGCAGATGTCTGTACTCACAGTCAGTCCTAGCACCTAAATAATCTAACTCATGAGAAAGGAAAATCTCAAATTTCAGTTGTTACAGTGTGTTATAAACTGTTTCTTTGTCTTCTGAATTTCTTTGGGATCAACAAGAATTTGTGAGCTGTCAGCCACTCCAGGAAGGGGAAAAAATAAACAAGGACGAGGGTGGAGCCCTCTGAAGGTTGAAATATTTCTCCTCAATGCTGTGACCCAGCTCCAAGCATTTTTGCAAAGCTCATTTTGCTATAAATGGGTTGAGCCTCGCTGGGAAAACAACTCCCAGCAGCAGCAGCAGCCCTCCCAAAGGCTGTGCAGCTGCAGGAGGGCCCTGGGCTGCTCCCCTGGCAATGGGAGCTCAGGGCAGGGACAGCCAGGGGACAGGGCTGTCCCCTCCCTGCAGGGGGGCAGGCTCTGCAGACAGTGATCCTTCAGGGTATTGTGCCTGTCTTAAAAAACATCCTGAGTTGTTAATCCTGAGTTTTCTCCCACTTTTCCAAAGCAAGGAGGCTGTTGCCGTTTCACTGCCCTGCTCTCCTGAAGGCTTTGGTGGTGATAAACTTGAGTTTCCAGCTCCCTTGTGTTCTGCACACTGATGGGAGCTTTGGGTTTCCTCTTCCATAAGCAGCTGCTTGAGAAACATTTAATAAATTCAAGCAGTTTAATTGAATTTACATAACTGCAGCCAGCAGGAGAGACTTGTCAGCTCCCCAGCCTGCCTCAGTTCTGACAGCTTGTGTTTTATCACTTGGATTTCTCAGCTTGTGCTTTTCATTTGCAGATCTTTTATGACCTGGTCAGACAGATAAATAGAAAAACACCAGTGGAAAAGAAGAAGCCTAAAAAGAAATCATGTCTGCTGCTTTAGACTCCCATCATGCAGCAGCTCTGAGCCAGGTAAGAGGGGCCTGAATCCCACCTGGGCCAGGTGAGCAGAGCAGCTCCTGGCACAGCCCTTCCCTGTGCTGCTGCTGGAGTGGGACCGAGCAGGAGCTTTCCTGTGCCTCCTCTGGGAGCTCCTCTGCCTGTGGCAGCAGCTCTGAGCCACCAGGGCTCCCTGTGCTTCCTTTCCATCCTCTGGTAAATGCTGCTGCTGGCCCCGTGCTGGGACCTTTGGGGACAGCTACACACTGCTGTGGGTGGGACATGGGGATCACTGGCACACAAATAAAAGGCTGCCCACCCAAAAAAGCCAACCCAAAACCAAACCCAACCAAAAAAGCCCAGCAAGACTGGGCACAGCTATAAATACTCTTCCTGTGTGTCTTGGCAGGGGGCTCTGTGTGCTCCCGGCTGTTCTGTGCTGCTCCTGGAAGGAAACAGCAGCTCTGCAGCTCCGGGTTTGGGACAGAAATGTCCCCTTTTGGGGCAGAGAGGGGCACTGGGAGCTGGCCCAGCTCTGCCACCTGCCGTGGTCAGCTCAGGGGTTGCTGGGAGGCAGCAGAGGCCGGGCTGTGTCTGTGCTGCCCCGGCAGAGCAGCTCCCCTGCCCTGCGCTGCAGACGAGCCGGGGCCGTGGGCTCTGCTGCTGCACCCCTGCTCTTGTGGGCACTGGCAGCAGGCTGCACTTGGCTGGCACTGCTCAAACACAGCTTTTGGAGAGTCACACACCCACAGCCTCCTGCTTTCTGTGCCTAGAAACAGCCCTGAGGTCTGGGAAGGAGGAGCCCTCCTGCTGCCTGAGGGCTTTCAGGCCATGGAGGTCACTGGTCCCTCCAGCATCTTCATCTGTGGTTTGTTTTACTTTCTCCAGATTGCAGGAATGAAGAACTGTTGCCTAAATGGAAAGTGCCAGCATTCCCAACTTCAGAACCTTATGGAAATGAGTAACATATCGGAAGAAACTTCTCCTGTTTTTTATATTCTGCGGGAAGAATTTAGATCTTAAAAATGGTTTGCACACAGTCCTTGGAAAAAGCAGTTGCTCTGTGTATATCTCTTGGAAATTTAAGCCAATATTCCTCCTCCTTTGCAATAGCAATTAACAGATGTGAGAATAAATATAATTGACTCTAGCATATGATTATCCCAAGGAGCATGGATGCATTTCAAATGTTAGAGATTGCTACTATAATTAAAATTCATATTGACCATTTTGTCATAATTTCTCCCCATCAAGCACTAAAAATGTTCCACTGTTATATTTTATATCTATAACTATAGATATATATTATCCAAAATTTCCCTTTGAACTCACTGCAACAAATAACTTTTTGAGTCATTGACTTCATTTTATATTTAAAAGTTACGGAATATCATTATTTTCATTCTGCCATTGTATTCTAATTAAAAATGTTTGTGCATAATGCTTTGGAAAAATGGGTCTTTTATAGGAAAAAAACTGGGATAACTGATTTCTATGGCTTTAAAAGCAAAAATATATAATATACTAAACCAACTCTAATATTGCTTCTTGTGTTTTACTGTCACAGATTAAATTACAGCTTTTATGAATGATTAAATTTTAGTACATTTTCATTTTTGTTTCTGTGTTTTTGTTACCGTTTCCAGCCGTTGGGTTTGCTCCATGTTCTGGGAGTTCCTCTCCCACCCTGGTGGCTCAGGGGCTTTGCTGAGGTGCCCCCACCCCACAGTGTGAGCTGTGTTTAAGGTGCCCCTCCCAAAGGGCAGCAGGCGCTCTGGTGTTCCCTCTTTGCCTTTTGCTGCAGACATTTCCCCTGCAGCGACTCTGCTCTCACGGGTCTGCGTTCATCCCAGCTCTGCCCTGGAGGATGATCCTCAGTTTCTAACCCGGGTTTGGCTGCTGGTCCCTGCTCAGCTGAAGGGGTGTTCTGGTTCCTTTTGGGTTTGTTCCCTGCATTCTTCAGTCCCTGCTGTTCACAGTTTCAAGGAGCAGGCTCTGAAGAGGCCCTGGGTGCTCCATCCTCCTCCCGTGTGTGCAGCTCTGGGCCCAGGGCTGGGGGCTCCTGCTGCCCTCGGCGTGGGTGAGAGCAGAAAGCTTCTCCACAGCGGGGAGAGCCCGGCACAGGCCCTGTCCTGCTGCTTCAGCTGGAAATGAAGGAGGAGAGATGTTCTGCACCCGCCGTGGAGTCGCCGGGAACCAGGGGCAGCCGTTTCTGTACGCGGCATTTTCTGCAACTCTGTTCCTGGTGCAGCTGCTGGATCACAGAGAGCCCCGTCTCTAAACGCAGCCCAAACAGGAGTGGTGCCAACATCTGGATGATGTGCCAACATCTGGATGATGTGCCAACATCTGCCCCTGGCCAGCACCAGCAGGGTTCTGCTGCTTGTCTTGAGGCACCTCTGCAGCTCCTGTTTGAGGAGCAGCAGCGGCACCGCGCTGGCAGGTCGCTTACCTCTACAAAACGTCAAAATATTTTAGCAATAAAGTAATTTCAGTGAACGTGGCCATCGCTGGACGTCTCTTGTATAAACTGGGGTGCACATGGGCCGAGTGAGGATGAGGATGAGGGTGAAGGTGAGGATGAGGAGGGGCGGGGAGCGCTCCCGAGCCGAGGCTGCCGCTAGATGGGAGTGTGGGAGAGGCGCAGGGCTGGGGCAGGCTCCGCTGCCATCGCTCTAATTCGGGATATTTGCAGCCTTCCCACCCCTCTGCTCTCCCCTCTGCCTCCCACAGGGCGCTCCTTTTCTCACTGGATAAAACATAAAGTTCTTTTCTAATGGATTTTAGCACAATAGCTCCAGTTCTGCCCCGGAGAGCCAGGCCAGACAGAAATGTCCTGAAGCACTTGGTGGTTAATGTCAGGTTAAAAACGACTTCACTGCACAATGTCCTGAAGAAAGGAGAAAAGAAAAACCTCCCAGAAGTCCCAGGCTTCTGCTTTTGACCAGAACCAGCACATTTAAAATGTCCCTGGAGCCCCTGGAGCCATCAGCTCCTCTGAGCTGTGCACAAATTCCCCCCAGGACAGTTCCGGCCATCTCTGCAAGTGTGCTGCTCTCCCTCCAGCCTGGGCTTGTTTCTCTGGCATTTTCAGGGCTTTCCAAAGGTTATTTGAAGTCGTGTTTTCCCCTCTTGTGTGGGTTGGATGGAATGATCCCGCACGTCCTGCCCCACTGGGAGATTTTAATTGCAGGTTGTGATGCTGACCCAGGCAGTGACAGGGAGACCTTCCCAGGCTGCTGAAATCAGGTTTGTTCTGCTGCCTCTGAGCTGCATTCCTGCCATGCAGTGGCTGACGTGGGAGGTCCTGCAGCCACCAGAGAAACTTGAAAATTCACGTTAAACTCACCACTAACCTTTGCAAAATCACCAAAACTAATTAATGTTTTCTTTGTTTTGCCAGGACCAGGCAGTGAGGAATTAAATTGGATTTTCCAGGGGCCCAGGTGCCACTTGGTGAATAACCAGCATGTGCTAGCCCTCCTGGCTGGGGCTGAGCATCCTTCCCACCCCCTGCCTGGGGCTGAGCATCCTTCCCACCCTCCTGGCAGGGGCTGAGCATCCTTCCCACCCCAGAGCTGGGGCTGAGCATCCTTCCCACCCCAGGCTGGGGCTGAGCATCCTTCCCACCCTCCTGCCTGGGGCTGAGCATCCTTCCCACCCTCCTGGCTGGGGCTGGGCTCTGGCACTGGTTTCCCTGCAGCAGCTGGTCAGTGCTCTGGCTCTCAGCCACAGCTCTGTCTTTCCTCCTGGAAGGAAACTCCCCAAATTTGGAGACAAACCCCGTGCAGGAGGAGGGAGAGGAGCAGGAGTGGGGGGCTCTGGGCTCAGCAGCCCCCAGCCAGGGCTAATTGCCAATGCTGCAGCCTGCCAGCAGCCCTGGCACAGCTCTGCCCCTGGGGCTGCTCCTGGCTGGGCTGAGCTCTCCTGGTCCCAGGGAAATGGGGAAACTCTTTGTGCTGTCCCGGGACTGAAAGCAGCCCTTTGTCCTCCCTTTGCAGGAGGCTGCACACAAGGGAGGGAACTCCTCGTTCCTGCTGTGGTGGGACCCCATCACCCACGCTCTCCTGGATCCTCTGCCCCATCTCCAGCGGGATGTTCTCCAAAGGCAGCAGCAGCAGAGGAAGCTGAAATCATTTGTCCGGGATTTTGGACAAGCGCTGAGCGGAGCTGCCAGCCCTGGGGGAGCCCTGGGCACTCGGGGGGCTCAGAGGAGCCCGGGGCCCCGCGGGCGCTGGCCGGGGTCAAACATCCCCGGCATTCTCCTGCTGCCCAGCCCCGGGCGGCTGGCACGGCGGCAGCCAGGGGCACAAGGAGCCCTTGTGCAGGGAGGATGCTCCGAGTGCCCGGCCCAGAGTCGCCAACAAAGCAGGAATTGAGCGGGGAGCGGCTCCAGGGCTGCGGACACTGCGGCTTTATGGGGCTCTGGGGGCCCGGCGGGGCTGCCCGGCTCCCAGCTCTGATTTCCAGCGAGTTTTCCAGCCCAGGAACCCGAGAGGCCCCTGGCTCTCCTCCAGAACCACCCCGAGGAGAGCAGCAGCCCCCAGGCCAGTCCTCTGCCCCCTGGGCGTGATCCTGAAGCCTGCCTTTTCCCTGCAGGGTTTTACACAGGATTCCAGCTCCTTGCAGCCCGTTTTGGGTGAGGATGGGGGAGCTGAGAGAAAGGGAGCAGTGCTGCAGCTCTGCTGGCCCAGATCCTGGGTAAACTGAGTCCAGCTCCCTTGCACCTTGACTGTCCCTGCCCGTGGTTGCTGTGACATTCCGAGGGCTGCAGACACCCATCCTGCCCCCCGTCCTCAGCTGGCTCTGCAAACAAGAAGTGTCAAGCTGCTGTGTCAGTTCGGCTTAAATTCACCGGAGAAATCATTTGATTTGAAGCAGTTTATGTTATTAAATATGAGTGCACAGGAGCCCCCGCAGGATAATCCTGTATGATAAATGATGTTTGAAATGAGGGAGACCCGAGAGCGGCTCCAGCCCCAGATTAATCTGCAGGGGCAGGGGAAGCACAGCAGAGCAAAGGGCAGGGCTGGATGTGGCAGGGCTGCAGCTGCAGCTCCTCGGGAGCTCCCCAGCCCCAGCAGGAATGGAGCACCCAGCCCTGGCAGAGCTGCAGAGCCCTCCACAGCACAGGGCACCTGGGGACAGGGGGCACAGGTGGCCTTGGGGCAGCTGGACTGCATCTCAGGGTTTGCCCAGCCTCCTGATCCTGTGATGAGCACTTCCACACCTGAGGGTTCCTGCCCCGTCCCCTGCACCGGGGTCAGCTCACTCTGGCACCACCCAGGGCAGAAGTGCCGAAATCTGGCAGCAAACCTCATGGCAAACAGGAGCCAGTTGTGTTCTGAGCTCTTGTTAGAAATGCACAGGGATTTCCAGGGGACAAGGACAGCATCCACCTGGCCCTGTCCCCAGGGTCTCAGGGGTGCTGAGCGTGCCCAGGAGATGGACCCGAGCTGAAGGACTCCTCGGACAGGGGACGTGGCTCCCTCAAACCCCCCTGCCAGGGCTGCTGGCTGAACCAGCTCCATCCCAAGGTGCAGCCCCTGGGCTCTGGGCCAGGCTGTGGCTCTGGGTGGCTGCAGCAGCTGGCACAGCTGGCACAGCTGGAGGCAGCTCCCCAGCAGCCTGGGCAGGAACAGGACCTGGCTTTGCTGCCTGCCGAGCTCAGGGTGTTCCCTCACCCTGCAGAGGCTGATTAGCAGCCAGCAGGCAGCTTCTGGCCCTTTCCTTCTGAAACAATCAGCGTTTAGGGCTTGACTGAGAAGGATTTGGTGTGAGATAAGCTTCCCAGAGCGGGCTGAAGTAATAATTGAATAAGTGTGAGGTGGTGAATGAGACACGATGAGTCAGAGCAGAGTCAGAGCAGGAGCTGCTCTGGGCAGGAGGAAAAGGCTCCTGGGTGTCTCCCCGGCTGCCCCTGCTGGGACTGAGCCTCTCGAGCTGCCAGAGGCAGATTTTGGGGGTAAAGGCCAGGGATGGAGCTCTCTGGGGGCTGTGCCAGGGTGAAGAGCCCCCCAGGTCCTGCTGCTGTGGGTGCTTGGCTCAGGGCTGCCCCGGAGCACCCCGGGCTGGGATTGTGCCCCATCTGTGCCAGGCTGGAGCTGCCAGGGCAGAGCAGGGAGGGAGGGACAGCACCCAGCGTGCGGAGCTGGCCCAGGCCCATCCCCTGCCAGACACGGATTTATTTGTAGGCTCCTGACAGAGCCCGGGCTGTGCTGTTGCCATCTCGTGTCCCTTCTGCTGGATTTCCCGCTTTAATTTTTCACCAGTTTGTTTGGTTCTGCTCCCAGCAGAGGCAGCTCCATGGGAAGGAGAAGAAATCGAACGTTTATTTTTAGAGAGTGCCAAAAGAGTTCAACCCAAGGCAAATACGATTTCTTCAGGTTGTGCACAAGCTCCGGAGAAGCTGCAGAGAAATCTTTTCCAAACGGGAAATGCCCCAAAGGCCGCGGCACGAGGCGCTGGGGGTGAGAGCACACGGAGCTGCTGGAGCAGCACATCCCACCCCAGAGCAAGCCTGCCCGGGGCAGGGGGTGGAACGGGGGTCTGCAGGCTCCCCTCCAACCCCACCACGGATTCCCTGGATTCTGGGGGTGGGAGGCGATCTCTGGAGCCCCGTCCCAGCCCGGGCCTGGCAGGGGAGCCCAGCGGGTGCTGCTGCTCCTGGCAAGGCTCTGGCAGCCTGTCCCTGTCCCTTGGGATGTTCTGCTGCTCCCAGGGCTCCCAGATGCTGCTCCTGGCCCAGATCTGGGGCATCCGCTGTCAGTGCAGCCCTCGAGCTGGGCAGGGCTCAGAGCTTGCCCTGTAATTCAGCTGAACAAGAGACCGAGTCAGATCCGGGCTCCTCTCGCTCTGCCTCGGCGAACACAAAGAGGAGAAAAGGCCTGAACCAGACAATTAAAACAAGCAATAAAACTGCACCGGGAGATCCGTGGAATGATTTTTCCTTGACACGCTCGCCCCCAACAAGTGCCACATGTCCTGTGTATAAATAGCAGCTGCCCAGGCTTGCTTAATCATCCCATTGTTGCTGTATAATATTAATTAAACATTCCTCTGGGATTGTTTGCATCCTAATTAAGCAGGGGAACTCACAAAAGACAGCGAAGAAACCAAACAAGTGCGTGCTGGGGGTGCAATTTTGCTAAGCCGTGTGCAACCGTGTTTGAAAAAGCCCGTGAAAATCGCAGGGCCGGGGTTCAAAGGTTTTCAAGAGCCACCAGCGCTGGGGACAGCGTGATCAGCGGGGCTGGGGACCAGGAGCGGCCCGGGCTGCTCGGGGGGGGGATCAGCATCCCCCGTGGGTGCCACAGGAGCCCCCCAAGGGACAATTCACCCGCAGCTGCTCCCGGGCACGAGGAGTGCTGGATCCCCCGGGGCAGCTGGGGCTGGCACCGCTGCCCTCCCAGGGACCCCAAAACCACCGCGCTGGGGCTGGGCCGGACGGGACACGGCTGCGTGTGACACCCGCGGGGACGGCGTCGTACTGGGGGGACAGTGTCACATTGGGGGGGACAGTGTTGTACTGGGGGGGACAGTGTCACACGGGGGGGACAGTGTCATTGGTGGCGTGGCGGGCGGCGTTGGACTGGGGGGGACAGTGTCACACTGGGGGGACAGTGTTGTACTGGGGCGACAGTGTCATACTGGAGGGACAGTGTCACACTGGGGGGGACAGTGTCACACTGGGGAGACAGTGTTGTACTGGGGGGGACAGTATTGTACTGTGGGTGACAATATCGTATTGCAGGTGACAATATTGTATTGTGAGTGACAATATCATACTGTGGGCGACAATATCGTACTGTGGGGGACAATATTGTATTAAAGGTGACAATATCGTACTGTGGGTGACAGCTTCGTACTGTGGGGGACAATAGTGTATCACAGGTGACGATATTGTATCATGGGTGACAATAGTGTATTGCAGGTGACAATATTGTATTAAAGGTGACAATATCATATCACGGGGGACAATATAGTATTGTGACAATACCGTACTTCAGGGGACAATATCGTATCAAGTGACAAAATTGTACCGCAGGTGGCAATATTGTACTGGGTGACAATACTGTACCTCAGGGGACAATACCCTACTGCAGGTGACAATACTGTACTGCAGGTGACAATACCCTACCTCAGGTGACAATACCCTACCTCAGATGACAACACCGTACCTCAGGTGACAACACCGCACCCCGAGCGGCGCCTTTCCCAGGGAAGGTCCCCGGTGCCCCTGGCCCGGGGCCGGGGCTCGTTCCCCTCCCTCCTCTCGGAGCCGGGCAGACTCCAGCTCATTGTTCCCGGCTCAGACTCGTGCACCCTGCAGGGATGTGCTGTGAATTACTTCCCAAATTATGTGAGTAATTAAAATCAATGAGCGGGTATCCTGTTAAATAAGGTAATTAGATGAGCACAGCGAGGAGATGAGTGCAACGGTGGTTTTGTTCTCCTGCCTGGAGACAGCTTTTAACTCTTTCCCTCTTGGCTCTTCCCGGCAAGGGCAGGCAGGGCTCCCCTGGCTTGTGCCAGGAAAACGCCTCCACCTGCTTCCTTCAGAGCTTCTCCACTCCGGGGCTGTCCTTCCCCACTGTCCCCACCCCTGGGTGATGTGGGGGACACTGGCAATGCCCCAAACCTGAAGGCTACAAGCACCTCTTGGACACGGAACTCCTTTGGATGCTGGCAGAGCAGAACGGGGCCCTCCTGGCCCTGAGCTGGCAGGGATGCCCACAGGTGGGAATGGGAATTGTCTGAGGTGCATGGGAACTGTCTGAGCCGTCCCCGCAGCTCCAGGTGCTCCCATCGCCCAGCCCCGTGGACAAACAGCCCCTTTCCTACAGCACAGAGGCCTCAGGGGCTGCCCTGACTCGGAGGAACCCGAGGGCTGAGAGTCCTCCTGGTTCTCCTCCTGCTTCTTGCAGGGCAGGAGGAGCCTCGGCCATTCAGACACACGTGGAGAGCTCTCTCCTCCAGCACGGAGTGCTGAGAGCTCCGGGGACATCTGGCTGGAATTGAAATAATTAATTTATAGCATCGTGTTCGGGACCTTGCTGTGTCCCAGAGGAAACGCTGCAAGTCCTTCACCTGGTGGTGATTTTTCCAGCTGTGATGCACACAGAGATGAGGGCTCCGTGTCCTGCCTGCCTTCGGCTCCTCTGTGATTCTCCAGGGCTGCCAAGATGTGTCACATCCAATTGTCCCATGACATCACATTATGGCAAAGGACCCGGAGCCCTGCTGGGGACAATGCCCGGGGTGGGGACACCGGGAATCCCCCCTGGAGGGGCCGCAGGGGTGACAGGCTGCTGCAGGGAGATTCCAGCACACAGAGCCCTGGTGGAGCCCGGCTGGGGCGGCTCCTGCAGGGCCCTGCAGGCTGCAGGGAGGAAGGTGCAGGTTCGGCTGTTTGAGGTGCCTTATCCCACCCATCTCTGAGTGATTTACAGCTGCCATAAAACCCCTGCTGAAGGAGGCTTCTGCTCCACTTTCCTGGCAGTGCAGCTTATCTCCAGAGAATTTCCCAATACTCTGTAGCTGCAAATAGAATGTTTCTCCCATTCCTCTGAGGAATAAATAAGAATTTCTCGTAGGAGTATCTCTGTTATCTGCCTCTTTCAGGCGCGTATTCCGTGCAAAGCTCTGACCTTGCTGCTAACAGCATCACAGCAGCCTCACCTTCGGACACCAGGTAAGCAGCACACAGAAAGTTCCCCTCCTGAGTGAGGCGGCGTGCAGAGGAGCCAGCCTCTCCTTTTTGCAAGCAGAGCTCCATTCAGGGCACAGGAAGCTCAGCACAAAGCCGGCCCTGAATAGTCCCCCAGCATTAGCATGAGCACATGCAGATCAGGCAGCTGCAGCACCAACGCCTGGCTGGCTGCCCTCGCTGCCAGCCCTGACTGCCAGGGAGGAGGGGGCAGCTCTGAGCAGGTACCCCAGCAGGACGTGGCTTGGAAGGCACCTCAAACATCCCCCAATTCCAATCCCCTGCCCAGGGCACGGGCACTCCTGCTGTCCCAAGCGCTGCCCAGCCCGGCCTTGGCACTGCCAGGGATCCGCAGCTGCTCTGGGCACCTGTGCCAGGGCCTCGCCTCCCTCACAGGGAGGAATTCCTTCCCAATATCCCGTCTAACGCTGCTCTCTTCCAGTTTGAAGGCACTGCTTCTGTCCTGGCATTCACAAAGTGAACAGAAAACACTCCCGCAGTTCCCTTTCCTCCTGCCCCGCAGCAGCCCATCTCATTGTCACAAGAATAAGCTGCGAAATGGTTTTGAAAATCAAGGCTTTTTAATTACAGGCACATTTGGGAGCCTTCTGGAGGCCATCTGGCCGGGAGAGCAAGCTGTGGGCTCCGGGAAGGGAAAGCCCAGGGAGCAGGAGCAGCTCCTGGAGAGCGCTCGATTAACGCTAAGAGCTAAATCCTCTCTTGCCATTAAGCCAGATGGGCCAGAGCAGCAGGCATCCATCCCAGTGCTGGGTGCATCCCACGGCTGGGTGCATCCCACTGCTGGGTGCATCCCACTGCTGGGTGCATCCCACAGCTGGCTGCCCGGGCTCTGGGAGTGCTGCTCACCCAGCCCTGGGCTGAGGCTGACCAGAGATTTCCAGTAAATCCCAGCAGCAGGCTGCTCTGCTTCCCAGCCTGCTCCTCTGGCTATTGTCCCGTGGCTGGGATTAGCCACTCCTGTCAGGCGTGCAGAACGCAGCCAGGGCCTCCTCAGACACCGTCACTGTGCTAATTAGGTGGGTTTCATCCTTAATAATGGAGAACAATTTCGTGGCAGTTTCATGAAGGGAAAAAGAGGAGCAAAAGCCATTGTAATTTCAGGAAAAGTCCCTGGAGAAGTGAAATGGTAATTCACAAATCCAGCTCTGATCTATTAGCAGATCCTGCTCTGGAGACTAAATTAGGCAGGATGTCTGGCTTGGGTGATATTCTTCATTATTTGAATGTCTACAAAAAGTGTTTATTAAATATTTTTCTCTTAAGAACTTTGAGATGCAGCTGCATTTTCTCACTATTTCCAGGCATTTGAAGCCTAGACCTCACTGGATTTGTCACTGCAAACACCCGGGGGCTCAGGAGGGACATGGGAGTGACACGGGGGGCTGGCAGGAATGGGGACCCTTGGGAACTGCTTTGCCCAGAGGGTCCCTGTGTGCATTCCAGGCTGCAGCTTTCCCCGGGCTGCACACTCCCAGCCTGTGCCCCGTGTCACACACGGCCTGGCAGGGGCAGCCACTGCAGAAATGTCCCTCCCCTCCCACCCCAAGTGTCACCGTGGCCACCAGGGCCGTGCCACACTCAGCCTGGCCTGAGCACTGCCTGTCACACCCCAGGGCAAGGCCAGGGATGAGCTCACAGGGGCCAGGAGGGAGCTCTCAGCTCTCCTGGGCACAGCCCACCCAGCAGGGCCCCTCTCCATGGGGCTCAGCCTTTGGGCACGGCTGGGATGTGCTCCTGGCTGTGGGAATGCCCCAGGGCATTGCTGGGATGTGCTCCTGGCTGTGGGGTGCCCCAGGATGTGCTCCTGGCTGTGGGAATGCCCCAGGGCATGGCTGTGGGGGTACTCCTGCCTGTGGGAGTGTCCCAGGGCATGGCTGGGATGTGCTCCTGGCTGTGGGGGTGTCCCAGGATGTGCTCCTGCCCATGGGGTGCCCCAGGATCTGCTCCTGGCCATGGGGTGCCCCAGGGCTCGGGGCTGGGACCCCAGGGCTGAGGCCACACTCCTGGGGACTGAGGCTGCTGCAGGAAAAGCTGTTCCTCTCTCTGGAAAACTCCTTCTCTTTGCTGAAAGGAGCAGGGAGGTAACAAACAGGATGAATTCCTGATAAAAGAGGAGGAAAACAAAATGCTTTCCAAGCAGCCTTTCAGCATTCAGAGAAAGGAGGAAGGGGGAAGCAGCAGCCCTGAAGCCCACGAGGAGGAAGGACAAAAGCTTGCTCAGGTTCCTGCAGAAGCGCTGAGCTGGGTGCTGCCCTGCTCCTCTCCTTGTATGGGCACAAGCAGGGCCTGCCTTTGTGCCTATATTTAATTTGCAAAGGAGAAAAAGAATCCTGCCTGCACGCCTCTGCTCCAGCGGCCTCAGCCCCGGGAAGCTACGACAGGAGCGGAGCTGGGTGTTCAAAGAGAAGAACCCTCCTGCTTGCACACGAGCCCCTCCGGAGCTGGGGGTGAAGAGTGAGCGCAGCACTTTGGAGCACAGCCCTGCTGCACTCGGGGCTCTGCTGGGGCTGCAGGGCCAGCACAGCTCTGCTCCCTGCGGCAGCAGCTGGCCTGTCCCCCTCCTCCAGCCTCCCCCAGACCTCTGTCCCTCTGTCCCTCTGCCCATGTCACCGCGGGGGAGGCAGGATGGACGGGGAGGCTGCAGAGCCCTGGGGCTGTGCCTCTGGACAGCGCTGGCACCTTGGCACGGAGCTCTGCTGTGATTTACAACCTCTCCTGGAATGGAAACTCTGGTGGCTGCCCCCCGGCTGGAACAGCCAGGGAAATCCCCGTGAGAGAACAGACCAGGGTGTCCCACAGCAGAGAGAGACAATCCCACTTTATTGGAAACTCTTGGAGAGTCGGACACTGCAGAACTTGGTTCTGTCAAAGCGGGGTTTGTACAACAGCAAAGGGAACGTGACGGGAAACGGGGACTGAACTTTGCTTCTGGGTGAAAATCCAACAGTAAACTTCAGCAGTGTTGTACCTGGAGTGATCCACACGGACAAGGGGAGAGGGCAAACCCAGCGAGACCCCCAGGTCACAGACCCCCTGCAAGGAGCCTTGTGCCCCACTGGTTTGACTGGCAGGGGAGGGAGAGATGCTGGGGGAGCACCAGGCATACAGTTTAAGGGGAAACCCCCCAAAGTTGGGGGTTGGCTCCCCCCCTCAGCAGTTGTTCAAGTCTTATAAATTCAAACTTATTTCTTTCCATTTAAATAACAAGTGCTTCAGGTACATGGCTTGGGATGCCTGGTTTGTAACCCAGTTTCAAGTGCACACAAGCAGGAATAGAATCTTTTAACAAAACTATATATATATATATATATTTGCACACTCATACACACACATGCACACCATGGACTTTGTGCTGCACCATTGAGCTGGAGATGATGGAACGGGCCTGGCACCAGGAGCTGCTCACCTGTGGCACCACTCACCCTAAAGCTGCTGAAGATTCGCATTATTTTTGCCGGTATTGGCCCCCAGAGGTCTCCCCAGGTGGAGCTGCTGCTCAGGCAGCCGCAGCTCTCCAGAAAGTTCCATGAGCAGGCGAGTGAAGCCCGCAGCACGCTCTGCAGGACCCTCTCGTCCTGTGAGAGCTCAGGAGCCCCCTGAGCAGTGAGCGTGGCCTGCAGCTCGTGCTGGGTGCTGGCCAGGGCAGGGCTCAGACCCAGACGGCCGTGTTGATGTCAAACCCCGCCGGGCTGTAGTCTCTGGGGTCGGGAACCTTCCTGGTGCCCATTTTGGGGGGCTCGCTGCGGCTGTCTGCCCTCGGGCACCTCTCTGCTTTGCTGTGATGGCTCTGCAGGTTCCCGTGCAGGGGCAGGTAAAATGTCCCCTTGAGTTTGTTGATCTTTTTGGACCTCTTGGAAATCTGGGGCTGTTTGTCCTCGGGAGGGAGCCAGCAAGGCTTCTCCTTGAGCAGCCTGTCGCGGTCCGGCCGGACGCTCCTCAGGAACTTCTTGAAGATGTTGGCCGTGAGGGAGAACTTCCTGCAGAGCTCCTGGGATCTGCTCACGGACAGGGACGCCTCGCCCTTCTCCCCCTTCTTATCCAGCTCGGGCAGGTCCAGCCAGTTGCCCACCAAGTCTGCGAAGATGTTGTCCCCCAGCACCAGCGGCTGCCGGTTCCTGCTCTGCGACATCAGGGACGAGGTCCAGTCGTGGCCATCGTCACAGCCCGGGCACTCCTGGCAGGGCGGCCATGCCCCAGCCGTGCCCTGCTTGCTGGGCTCCGGTGCGCAGGGCTGGCCGTGCCCCGTGCTGCCGGAGGAAGGTCCTTTTGGGGGGCACGGGCCGTCCCCGCAGAGGCTGCGCGAGGAGCAGGGGCTGTCTCCAGGGTGGTCGCTCTCCGCGAGCGCAGCGGGCTGGGACGAGCTGGCTGGCCGTGGCAGGGGACACGGCAGGGCCGGGGGGCACTGTCCCTGGGCCCCCCCCGGCAGCGGGTCCCGGCCGGGCCCCGCGCCGCCCCGGCAGCAGCGGCGCTGCTCGGAGGGGCTGCGGCGCCCCGAGATGTCCAAGCGCTCCAGGGCCGTCTGCACCTGCAGCAGCTTCAGCTCCTGCAGGGCGCCCATCATGCAGGTCATCTGCTCGTGCAGCCCGTCACCCACCTCCTTCATGGACAGCTGCGGAGGGAACAGCACAGCGGGTCAGACCGGGGGCACGGTCCCCTGCAGTGTCCCCAAGGGTCAGCGTCCCCAGCAGTGTCCCCGAGGGTCAGTGTCCCCAAGGGTCAGTGTCCCCAGCAGTGTCCCATGGGGCAGTGTCCCCAAGGGTCAGTGTCCCCAAGGGTCAGTGTCTCCAGCAGTGTCCCCATGGAGCAGTGTCCCCTGCAGTGTCCCCAAGGGTCAGCATCCCCAAGGGTCAGCGTCCCCAGCAGTGTCTCCAGCAGTGTCCCCATGGGGCAGTGTCCCCGTGGGGCAGTGTCCCCAGCAGTGTCCCCATGGGTCGGTGTCCCCAGCAGTGTCCCCAGGCAGGACAGCAGCAGCACGGGCCAGCAGAGCAGGGCTGAGCAGCTTTCTGGGCCATGCCCTCCCTCCTGACCACATGTGCCACGCATCCCCCTGCCCTGCACCCCCTTCAGCCAACAGCACCCCGATTCTCCTTAGATTTTTCTAGGAGTGGCCCTCTAGGAATAACAGGAGCTGACAGAAGTGGATTGTTTGACCTGACAACAAAAATAAGAGTTTGAGTTTCCATTAATTGCTTGGCAGAAGCCCAAGGTGCAGAATTATGAATGGTTTTGGCTGCCACCACTTTTAGAATATTCCTGTGCTTTTGAGTCTTTTGTGCCCTGTCACCAGCTGAAATCAGGAGCCAGAACAGAGCCTTGCTTCCTTAGCTCAAGTGCTGAAGTCGATTAAAAATAAACCCCAGGAAGAATTAGATTGTTACTCCATAGCACATCTCCAGCTCTCAGTGCCCTCAGCACAGGCACCTCTCGCTAGAGGACAAAGACATTTCAATGCACTGGAAATTCTGCACAGAACAACCAACAAACTCTAGGGTTACTTACATTCCACCAGGAATTCTTCGATTCCCAGCCTAGGACCTTTAGTAGCAGCTCTGCTTCATCCCTGAACCTCACTACAAAGATTGAACTTTCTACACCAGGCTTAAAATAAGCAAGTTATTCTCCAGAGCTTCCCAACTCCCCCTTCTCTCTCGCTCAGTTGCTTTCTCTCTCTCGTGCAGGATCTGGATCATATTCCCAAAGCAGCAGCAAGCAAACGGGTCCACTTCCCAACAGCTGCCACTGAGTCATTTTTAGCAGGAGGGGGAGTGGGAAGGGGCAGGAGAGGGGAGGAACAGCAGGGGCTGGCAGGGCTGGAGGTGAGGCCGTGTCACTCTGGGTGAGGTGGTTTGCAGAGATTACCCCGTCCAGGGAAGCTCCAGCCTACGCTGTCACCAACACTTCAAAAGGCTCAGCAACATTTTTTGTACAGCAGCAGATCTCAAGATTAGGGTGAAAAAGGCCAGCTTTTTCTTTTATTCTTACGTTCAGCTTTACATTACCAAGCTTTATTTTCTACATCTCCTTCATTTGAACTAAGCTGGTTCAATTACTCGCTCTGTTTCCATCTCTGTACTGAGCTGAGCAGCGAGGAAGAGCAGCCATCAGAAAATTGAGAACCCAGCTCTCTAAGGTGAAACTGCTCAACAGTTTCTGACCACAAATCCCCATTTCAAACCCCAGAACCTAGAACTCAACTCACCAGCAGGTTGCAGTCATTTTCCTGAGCTTTTCTCTCAAGAAACTTGTATATCACCCAGAACGAGCACACAGCTAGAAACACACAGAAAATCTGTGCTCAGCTTCCTGGTTCCACTACCCAGAGCCTCCAGCTATGGCATTTCTTAACATCAGCAAATAAACTCCTGCTGCAGACGTGCCAATAATGTCCCAGCTGCAGCCTCACCGTGCCCCTGGTTCCCACCCCGGGCTGGGCCAGCCTCAGACAGCAGTGCCACCTTACCTCTCCAGGTCTGCTGAGATGCTGCTCGTCCTAACCCTCCTTGCCTTATTAATGGCAGTCTGTTTTATCTGGGGCTTTGGGAAAAGCTGGATTTGGAGCCAGCTTGGCCCCTCATTGGCCACTTCCCCCAAATCCCCTGGCGCAGTAATCGCGCCGTGGGGAGCGCAGGGTCCTGCCCCAGACCCAGCTCCTCCAGCCCCAGGGAGCTGCCCCGGGATGGGGCAGCCCTGCCGGGCTCAGCCAGGCAAAACCAGGGAGAATTAACCCTTCCTGGGCAGTGCTGGGCTCGCTGCTCACAGGCAGAGCCCCTGGAGGAACAGACTGAGCCCACAGCCAGCGCTTCTCCTCCTGAACAAAGCAGCTGGGGCTGCCAAAGCTGGGGCCAGCAGCAGCCTGGGGAGCCCGGAGTGCTGGAAAGGAACAGGGGGTGCTCTCCTCTGTGGAAAGGCTGTGCATGACTGAGGGGGATGCTGGGCTGAGCCCTGGGCTGGCTCTGGGCTGTGGCTCCTCCATCCTGCCCCAGGGAATCCCACCCTCCAGCTCAGAGCCCCTCCAGCAATGTGAGCCCCACCAGCAGCGACTGAGCTCTCAGCATCCTGAGCCTTCAACTCTGCTGGCAAACGCTGCTGTAATTTCGGGTTGTGCAAGGTGAAAAATGAAGCAAACCAACCCCCTCTGCTTTATCTTTTGCTCTTCTTGGTGTCTGCTCAGTCTTTTACAGAACTGGAGAGAGAGGGAAGCCCAGCCCAAAGTGAAGTCAGTGCCTGGTGACCAAACAGCCTGTGGGGCTTGGATTCCATCCACCTGCAATTATGAGTACTCACCTTGGAAAGAAAATTCTGGAGGGAAAATGAACCTTCCCCAGTGTCTAACTGCCAGCCTCTCCTCCTTGCCAAGATCTCAGTTCTCCCAAGTTCAGAGTGGCTTCTCTGAGACTCTCCAGAAAAAGAGCAAGTCCCAGAGAAGAGAAATCACCCTGGCAGAGGGTCAGGATGGAACTACCTGGTCTGTGAGAAGAAAAAGGGGTTCTGCAAAAACTTCAGCAGACTGGGCTGGACACCAAATGGATGCACTGCTGGAGGTGAGGGGAGCTCCAGGCTGAAGGGACAGCCCTCGTAGCCCCACTGGCTCTTGGTCACCACCATGCAGGAGGAGCTCAGATTTGCGATGAGCTGGACTGCACAGAGAGTGTGAATGTGGCACCAGAGCCCAGAGAGCCTTCCTGGCAAGGAGAGGGACCCTGGCCCTGCCGGGGCTGTGCAGGTGCCCTTGTGTGAGCAGGGCACGAGGAGCTGCTCTGCTCGTGCCTCTGTCAGCTGTGAACCCCAGAGAAGAGCCCAGGGCCAGCAGCCCTGCCCTGCCCTCTCTCCTGCTGCTCCTGCCCAAGGTGCACAAACCCAGCAGCACTTCCAGGGCCCAGGTGTCCAATCTGAGACCTGGCCCTTCCATAGAAGTGGTGGTTTGGCTTCTCTGCTTCCAAAAAGTGCCCTCTTAGAGCCATGACTACTTGCAGATATCCAAATCTAGCTCTACAAACCAGTTAAAAACCAGATGCCTCGGATTGGATCTCATTATTCCTGAAACTTTTGCAATCCCTAAAAATTGGCATGAAAAATTTGATGTCTAATTCTGCACAAGCCAACTCATGCCCTTTAAAGCAAGACAAGTACTCACAGGGCTGTGTTCCCCTTCAGTGCCTGGGACTGGTGTGTGATGGGAGAGGTTCCTTTCTCCAGCACTGAGGTATGACCTGGCTCAGCCCTCCTGGGCAGGTGTGACCCAGGCAGCTCTGCCTCAGTGCTCCTCCAAAGCAAAGCTCCTTCAAACTACAGACACCCCAAGCACTGAAAACTGAAGTGCAAAATTCAAAATTCCGCTTTCAAATGATCATCAGGGAATATTCAACATGGCAGGGAACCAAACAAAAGACTGCCAGAGTTCATATATGGAGTGGTTTTTGCCCTGGCAGTGCATCCTGAGCAGCAAAGGCACCAACTGTTTGGAAAACACCCTTTCCATGATCTGCTCAGCCCCAGACAATAACCCACAAGTGCTTCACACAGCTGGTAAATCAATGACCTTCCAGCACTGATTCCCACAGCAGGGCAGAGCCTGGCCCAAGGAGCCTCCTCCAGCCGCTCCTGGCATTTCACCAAACTCAGCCTCAAACACCCGAGATCTACAAATGAGGGAGTTTTCCTTCCCCCTTCCCAGGTAAATCAGTAACTTTCCCCAGCCACTTCGGGACCTGATGCTCTCCTGTTAACACCTCCCTCACCAGCTCTCAGGATCCAGCTCCAGTGGATCTCCTGGAGCCACAGCCCAGCATTCCCAGCCCTCTGCCTGCAGCTTCGTGCTGCTGGTGGAAAGGGAAAGCCCAGACACCCCAGCTCCAGCTGAGCACAGAGCTGGGAAGAAGAGCCTGAGTGTGTTTGTCACCACCAGGAGGAAGACAGATGTCCAGCTCCTAGGTAAAAGAAATGCACACAGAGGAAGTTATTGCTAAGAGGACAGGAAAGAACAAATGGCAAATAGTTCTTAATAATAGTTCTGATGGGCAACAGAGCCAGCACCAAACAATTGGTATTTAAAGCAGATGACATAATAGAGACTGAAATTATTTTAGAACTGCTGAGCTGATCATATTGTTTCTGTGTTTTCCTTTGGGTCACTAACTGGATTAATCTCCAGCAAGCCTGCAGCTGAGGCTGGGCACAGCCTTGCTGCACAGCTCACACAGAGCTCTCTCCAGCCCCTCGTTCCACCTTTCTTTTCCTTCCCCTGGAGCATGCCAAGGGTCTGCAGTTGTCTTTCAGTCCTTGCATTTTATCACAATAATTTCAAGTCTTTTACCTCACCTTCCCAGGTAGGAGTGCATGAGGGTGCTAACTGTGAGCTCACAGTTCTCTGAAAGAGGAAGGATGCTGAAACTGAACCAGAGACTCCCCCTCATGACAATTTCAACAGATCCCAAGCAGATGTGAACCATGACAGATGTGGTTCACACCACTCCATCACCCACCTTCCTTCCCACGGCAAGGATATTGTTCTGTGCTTCCCAGTCACACTCCCTATCTTTAAAGGCAAATCAGAAAAAACAATTATCCTCAACCAGGATAAAAATGGGCCAAAAATAACTCCAATCTTCAGATTTCACTCACAACCCATAAGAGAGACCACAGGCCTTGACTGGCCACTGAAGATGATGGTTAGAATGTCAGTTTTCAGCCCAGACCTGCTTCCCTGGGAGTCTGCCCTTTAACATTCCTGATTACGTGAAACTGGGAGTCTGAAAAAATCCATCCTCATCTTTAGGTGACTGCTCTGGAAATAACCCAGAGGACACAGCCTGCGAGTGCCTCCTCTCCCCAGTTAAACACGACAGGACATCTGCTGTCAAGTCACTCCTTTGCACCTTCCCCCCAGAAGAGCACGGAACGGGAGCTGTGACACCCACCCAACCTTCTGGCACTGCCTGCAGCAGCCAGGGCTGGAGTCACCCAGAGCAGGACCTGCATCAGCTGAGACTCCTGGAGCTGCAGCAGTGGCACCAGAGCCTCAGGGCTGTCACTGGTGCTCACACACTGCAAACCAGCCGAGCTGCCCCTTCAGAGAGAGCAGGAATGAAAACACAGCAGATCCTCTCGGAGCGTGACACAGTTACCGGAACAGGACCCAGTGTGAGACAAAGAGTAAAAATAATTGGCTGTATTTTTCACTCGGACCCAATGTTCTATTCCTGCAGGATATTCATAGCAAGAAACATTGTCTGCCAGGACATAAATTAATGTAAGAGCAGAGTCAGACTCTATCAAACTCAGTAATTCGATGCATTTATGACAAATGTGCAGGAAGAACATTAAAAGTTCCAGTCAGAGTGGTGACTTAAATACTTTTCCTCCCAGAAGAAAGCAACAGAAAGCCCAGATATATCCTGGATTTATCTGAAGGACCAAAACATGCCAAGTGAAGTTCCAAGCACAGCCAAGGAAGGTTACAAGCACAGCTGACGTGGCTGTCACAGCCACACAAACCCCACGTGCCAGATCCATCTGCCCCGTGGACTCAGCAGTCCCCAGGCAGAAAACAATGATTTATTTCACCTCAGATGAGCCCCAAGCCCCCATCCCACAGCCCATGGTGATGCTGCTGCACACCAGCGCGAGCTGTCCTGGTGTCTGAGAGCGCAGGCAGGCACAGAAATGAAACTCCTCTCTGCCAACCCTCAGCAAGACAACTCCTGCTACATCTCCAACTCCTGCTAAATCTCCAACTCAACTCCTGCTAAATCTGAGCTTTCAGCTGAGATCGCTCTGTGACTCGGGGAGCAGCACAATTCTGCCGTGCCTCAGGACAACGTTTGCAGATCCCAAATGCAGGCAAAGCGCTTTGAGGATGGGGACTCACGGCAGGAAGGGCACACTCCCAGGCTCTGGGGCACGCTTCACAGCTGCCCCTGGAAGGACAGACAGGAGTGCAGACGCACAGCTTATTCCATCACCAGACCTACAAACCGGCGCTGCACGTTCCCACAAGCCGCAGTGCATCCAGAGATCTCCAGGGGCTTCCCGGAGCAGAAGGAGGTCTCAAATACTTCCTGAGCCGGGGCCGAGGTGCAGAGAGCTGGCACAGCCCGTGGGGAAGCTGCCCGGGCTGGTGGCAGGCCGGGATGAGGATGGCAGCCCCTGGTCCCACGGGATGAATGGCTGTGTCAGCTGAGGCTCTCCCGGCTGCTCTGAATGAATTCCAATCAAAGGGACAGCACACATGCCAGAAACGATCAGCTTACAATGGAAAACACGCGGCTGGAACGGGAGATCTCTCCTCACCGACTGAAAGGGGTCAGATTCATCCTCGGCAGCCCTGGCAGAGCTTTCCCAGAGGAAATGGGAAGAGCAGGGCGAGCGTGCCTGACCTCGCTGCTCGCTGACTGGCCTGGCACAGCTCGCTGTGCTCTCAGGGCACAGGTGACACACGGGGGCCCAGCCAAGCACACCAGCAATTAAATGTGTTTTTAATAAACAAAGCAAGGGAAAGGAAAAACAGAGCTGGAATCCTCCTGTCTCACACTGCTGGGGGATTGAGTTGCACTGGAAGATAACCTTTCCTTGGGAACTGGGAGCTGCGCCAACATCCACTATTTTGTGAGAAAATCCCCTCCTCAGAACTGGCCAAAAGTCTGCTTTACCAAACCAGAGGCTGCCTGCACTGAGACAAACTAAACTTCTGCTAACGGGACAGTCTCTAACCTTGCCGTGTGACACTGAGCAGCCCTGAAGAGCCTGGCTGCTCAGAGGGAAGTTCTGCAGAGCCCCCCTGCACGCCAGGGCTGCTCCTCGGACACAGCACAGCCTGGTGTGCTCCTAAGCGCACGGGGACAGCCGGGGCCGCACTCGTGTGCCCCACTGGCTGCAGGTGGCCAAAGCCACTGTCACCATCGCTGCCCGTGGCCCTGGAGCAGCCAAGGGCCGGGCAGGAGGCACGGCATGGCTCCACAGCCCGGCCCCACAGCCCGGCCCCACAGCCCGGCCCCACAGCCCGGCCCCACAGCCCGGCCCCACAGCCCGGCCCCACAGCCCGGCCCCACAGCCCGGCCCCACAGCCCGGCCCCACAGCCCGGCCCCACAGCCCGGCCCCACAGCCCGGCCCCACAGCCCGGCTCCACAGCCCGGCTCCACAGCCCAGCTCCACAGCCCAGCTCCACAGCCGGGCCCCACAGCCCAGCTCCACAGCCCAGCTCCACAGCCCAGCTCCACAGCCCAGCTCCACAGCCCAGCTCCACAGCCCAGCTCCACAGCCCAGCTCCACAGCCCAGCTCCACAGCCCAGCTCCACAGCCCAGCTCCACAGCCCAGCTCCACAGCCCAGCTCCACAGCCCAGCTCCACAGCCCGGCCCCACAGCCCGGCTCCACAGCCCGGCTCCCGCTGCCCGCGCTGCAGACGGGCCCAGCTGTCCCCGGGCTGGACAGAAACATCCATCTCCATTCCAGGCTGCGGGCACAGAAGTGATTTTTACAAGCTGGAATGGCTCAGGACACCACCGAGGGCTGCTCCAGCTGCTGCTGCTCCCACTCTCGCCGCAGGCTCGGCCAGGGAGGTGCAGGAGGTGAGCCGGGCTGAGCCCAGCTGCACCCTGCGGATGCAGAGCTGGGATCACCGAGAGCCCGTGTGAAAGGAAGTTCTAAAGGCTGAACAACAAAAACCGGGCGGTGGGAGGGGGAACCAATGCGGCTGCTGAAAACCAAATGTGCGGAGAGCCAGGCTGCTCTCAGCCAAGTCATAGCTCGGCCGGCTGAAGGGGACAACTGCCCCCTCCCAGGGTTTTAAGCCAAGCATACGCAGATTGATGCCAGGCTAAGTCATGGTTTACTAATATAATAAAAACTGTTGCATTCTTGCAATTGAAAAAAATAGACTCCTGCATTATATAGCAAGGACTGAACAAAGCCAGAATTTTCTCATTTAAAGTATTTTTTTTCTGGCTTTCACAGTAAGTGTGAGGGATCTCCCTTTCTGTTGAACACATTGACTCTTCAGAAGTTGTATTTTGCACTACAAATCAGGCATGTTTTAGACTGAGAGGTGCAATGTTTAGATTCCTCTACAAAAATATTGCTCAGATAACAAAACTGATTTGGTTAGAAGACAAAACACAGATTTAGGAACCTTATTCTTAGGCTGTTCTTCCTTCTCCCATCTCACCTCCCAGCTCAGAATTTCAAGGGCTGTCAGATTATTCTGTACATGTCCCGGTTGGCAGTTTGCATTTCACTCATCACACTCAGGGTACAGCACACCAGTGACTCCCATTTTCCTTTGTTTTAGTGTGTCTTTCACCTCCTGTGTTTGCTGGGGAAACACTGGGAACGCCACCAGGTTAAATGTCACTGCTGCCACATTTATCGGGAGCAAAAGGCCACTGCCCCAGCCCGTGTTTCACAAGACGCCGGGATCTGGAGCAGCACGGGGCTCTCCAGCCCTGTCTGCCCTGGGCACAGCTGGAACTCTGCCTGCTCCGCAGGGACTGCTGGGGTGACACACGGAGTGCTTCCTGCAGTGCACACAACTCCAGGGAGCACGAACCCGGCTGGAATCACCTCCCTCCAGCCCAAACCGGGAGCTTCTGGCATTCAGAAACTTCACCCACCCGTTCTCGCTCTGCCTTGTCTTCCCCTTTTGTTCTCATTATCTATTTATCAGGATAAGGCAGACTCCGAGCCAGACCCACTGGAACCCTATTTTGGGAAGTATCAGTTCCGCCTCCCAACCCTCCCCAGGCAGCTCCAGAGCAGCAGCAATCCCTTCGGGCGGCTGGACAAGCCCCAGCAAGCCCCGGGACTGAGGTTCCCCCCGAGCAGGAGCGGCGGGAGGGCGAAAACACCGCTCCTTTCTGACAAAGGCTTTCCTATTAAAGAAGTATTTTCACAGGGTACCGGAGGTGCCAGCGCGCTCCTTTTGCAGCCTTTTGATTCCCAGAAAGTTGTTCCTATCCATCTCTGTGCCTGCTTGGCTGATTTCTGACCTGCGCTGGCAGCGTGTCCCTAAAGCCCCCGCACGCCCCCGCCGCGGCTTCTCTCCGACACACGGACGGACCCCGAGCCACGACCGGGCCTGCCCCCGCTCACGGCGATGGCAGCGGCGGGACCCCCGACCCACAACCGGGCTCTGCCCAAAGCCGCCCCCCGGTGCCCCGACCCCCGGCCCTTACCAGCTCCTGCCGCAGGCGCCGCAGGTGCTGCTCCATGGCCCGGCTGGGCGCGGGGCGGCCGCGGGAGGGGAGGGGAGGAGAGGGGGCGGCTCCGGGGGCTGGCCCGGGCTGGCCGGGGGCTGTCCGGTGTCCGGGGGGCGGCTCCGGGGGCTGTCCGGGGGGCTGTCCGATGTCCGGGGCTGGCCGGGGGCTGTCTGTGGGGCTGGCCGGTGTCCGGGGGCTGTCTGGGGAGCGGCTCCGGGGGGCTGTCCGGGGGCAGTCCGGGGGCTGTCTGGTGTCCGGAGCTATCCGGTGCAGCCCCGCTGGAGGCGGCGGGCGCTGCTCAGAGCCAGCCCCGCGCTCCGCCCGCCCGCGGAGCGGCCCCGCTGCCCGCCGGACTCGGCTGCTTTGCTTTGTCGCGCTCTGCGTTCCGCACGTGGCTCCGCGGACGCGGAGCACCCCGCCACAAGCGCGGATTAACCTACATGGCCTTAATCGGGAGAAATTGCAAAGCCACCCAGTTGCGGTGTCCCCGTTTTGTCCTCACCGCGGTTGCTCGTGCCGTGCCCGGCCGGCGGGGACGCGGCGGTGCCGGGCCGGGGACAGGGACACGCACGGGTGGCCTTTGCCAGGGCCAGCACCGGAGGGGACAGGCGCTCGCAGTGCCCGGCGGGGTTTATTGTCACAACGGGTCCCCTCGCTGTCCCGCAGGCGCCGGTTCAGCCCGTGCCAGGCTGCGCACGCAGCGGCACCGGGAAAACTCCGGGCTCTGGGGATGCCGGGGCCGCGGATGAGCCCCTCTTAGACCGGGAGTCTTTTATCTCGGATCAACAGCCTCTGACATTGCTTCTCACCGCAGGCCACCAAACAGATGGACAGGCGAGCAGGGGAAAAAAATACAAATACTTTTGAATCATCAGACTTCATAACTGCGCTGAATTTGAAGGGGTTTGAAGTTTTGAGTGTTTGTCACAAATAAATATTATTCTCATCTTATTTGCAAAATGTGTTGTTTAGGTGATAAATGCTGAGTCCCCTGTGATATTTTAGTCCGAGGTGCTCTGCAATGCTAAAGAACTTGATAGGAGGAGAAATACTACTTTGTGTTTTCAAATTTGGGATTAAAACTGTAATGACTTGGTTTTTTCCCCATAAATTTCACAAAGACTGGCTAAAATTTTTGCCTCTCTAGGTCTTTATTTTTTGGAGGAAAACATTTTTTATAGAAGGTAATAGGATTCTGTTTGTTTGCTAGTTTGTTTACAGAAATCAGTTTCAGTGTTTTTGAAAGCTGACCTTTGTGTCAAAATCCAGTTTAAATGGGAAATTTGCGATCTGCCCTTTCACATGTGTTTGGGAAACACTCCAGAGTTAATGTTTATTGATCCTTCCAGCGTCTGGGTTATTATGGGTCAAAATTTCCTGTCTCCTCGCTCATTTGAGGGTTCCCATTTCCCATCTGTTCAGCATGGGAACAGCATCTCTCTTCGAGGCTCTGTAGAATGTGGGGCAGTAAAGATATTAATTCATTGAAGAAATGACCTTATCAAAAAGTGAATCACTTCCAACAGGCTATGCCATGACGTGAGTGGGTGCTTGTCAGTCTCAGCTCTTCCCTACAGTCCAAGCCAGCTAGCCCAGCTATGATTTTCCCCTGAAATCTGGCAGGATTTGTTGGCCAGCTGGCTGTTCCCCACGGGCCGGGCTGGGGTGTGGATGTCCACAGCCCATCCCAGCATATGGCAGGGTGAGGAGCCAGGCAGGAGTGAGAGATCAGCAGGCTGGGATGGCCCCAGGAGCCGGAATGTCCCCGGCTGGGGCAGCTCCTGGGGCACGGGGAATGAGCAGGGAGTGACCCAGGAGCCCCCAGGCCGTGCAGTGTCCCTGACAGGGCTGAGAAGGGCCAGCCCAGCACCGGGTCACTGCAGCACTCCCAAATTTAACTGATGCTGTCCCTGACAGGGCTGAGAAGGGCCAGCCCAGCACCGGGTCACTGCAGCACTCCCAAATTTAACTGATGCTGTCCCTGACAGGGCTGAGAAGGGCCAGCCCAGCACCGGGTCACTGCAGCACTCCCAAATTTAACGGATATTGTCACATTTGACCGTGGCAGTACAGTGCAGATGCCAGGGATACCCATGGCTGTTGGAAGGATCAAACTGAACTTACACAATGTTTTACCCTCGGCGCATGTCAAGGATTCAGGAGGCCACCTGCACGTGTACAAGGCAAGTGGCAGATGCTGCAAGCTGCTGTGCCTCTTGCAAGACACCAGACTCTGTGATCTTCTGGCAGATGAACAGGAAGAGTTTCTAGGCTCTGTTTGGCTTCTGCTAAGGACATCTTTTTGATCCGTTTTCCAGCCTCCGGGGCTGCTCCTGCCCCAGGAGACTGGTAAAGGAGTTCAGGAGCACAGAATAAAGAAAAGACCAGAATATTCATGTGCTCCAAACTCCTGCGAAGTTGCAAGCAAAGAGAAAAATGTGAAATATTTTCTCAGTAGGATTTCCTTACTAAGCAGCATTTTTCTCTTGCGTGTAGACAACTGGTTCAAAGCAGCACCGACACCTCATGCCAGGCCCTGCGCTCCTTCCGCTCCGTCGTGGTGTAAACCATGAGCAGATGGTGCAGTGCACTGGAAAATCAGATCTCCGAGAAAACACAGAGCCAAGAATAAAACTCCCTGAAGCACAAAGCTACATGGTTTATTTCAGGATAAAAAGAAAAAACTGAGATCCTTGGGCAAAAATTAGAATACTCCTTCAGAGTGGAGTATTCCACTTCCATGAAGTGCCTCGTTCATTCCTGATTGAGGAAACATCCATCCCTTCACAGCTGAAGGCTCATCTCATTTGTTGTCTTTCAGTTCATTGATCTGCTTTCTCCAGGCTCCCACGTGACTGTTCTTTGCTGAACTAACAAGCGTGGTTATCGCTGAATTTTCTTTCCTTTTCACTTTCTTGCACACTGACGACAAACCTTTCAGAATTTCCTCCCACTTCAGCTGCAGCATGACCTGAATTGCATCCATCCTTGTTTAAACCCACTGGGGCAGAAACAGCCAGCCACGATAGGTAAGGATGTAATGCCAGAACTTTGTCTGGTTTTATATTTGTGCATAAAGAGATAAAATAGCCCTGAAAATATTCCTGTTTCTTCCATTAAGTCTAATTTAGTGCATACAGTCTCTGCACTTGTGGCCTTTATATATAAAGTTCTGACATGCCCCAGCCTCACCATGCCCCATCCTCAAAATGAAAAGTTTTAATGGTGCTCCAGCCCAATTCCAGCTGCTGGCATTGCCCTGCCTGCACTGGAGTGCCAGGAGTAAGGACCAGGCAGCTCCTTGTGCAGCGCTGCCTTGTGCTGAACATCCATTGGATTTCCTCTCGGCTCGCTGCGCTTTCGTGACCTAGATCCTGCTCATACGAGCTCAAAAAATAATTTAGCAAATCTTGGTATCGAAGATTAAACTGGGATGATGTTTATTTATTTGGAGGAAAACAAGAGGAGTGAAACACTGGCATTTCTCTCTGCAGAGCTGGAGCAGCTGCTCTGACCCGACCCCTTAGGTCTCCTTGCTTTCATCTGCAGCTGCACCCGTGCATGTGCCTGTGCTGACTCCCCCGTGGGCCTGGGATTCCATCTGCAATCTGGGGAGCTCTCCCTGATCCTCGTGAAGAACGTGCCTGACAAGGAACCCGATCCATTCCACAGGGGGGCACTGAAACGAGCCGTAGATGGATGTAAGACATCACCATCCTCCTCCTCGCCATTATTTATGACAAGTCCAGCACCAGACTCGCTGGGAAGAGCCCACAGCTCTGTCATGACTACAATGGAGAGGATCCTGCTGCTCCCAAGGCTTGCTGCTCCTGGTGACTTGCCATGCAGCTTTCTTTTCCAGAGGGCGAGTGAATGCGCAGGGTGCTCGGAGTCAGTTTTTGGTGTGAATACACAGCCACTGTCTCTGCTGGGATCAATGGCCCTTTCACTGTCCTGGGCTCTACTGTACAGAGAACAAACACAGTTTCCATGGCAGTGTAAACACAAATACACCCCACGCTCCAAAGAGTGACTCACACGTGCTGCAGAGAACAGAGAAACTTCCCTGTCTTAATCTGAAAACATCTGGGACAGGAGGATGAGATTATCTCACTTCCAAAATATTCTACAAATATTATGTAAACCAGATTTGCTCTGAATAATTCCATGTCTTGGCAGATCTGAAAGACAAATCCTTTGAAGGCAAAGGAATAAGGCAAGGCTGGTGCCTGTTTGCAGTAGCAATGTCCAAATCAATAATGAATATATTCTTAAAATAGACACAACCCAACAGTTCTGGAAGCCAATACAAACCATCCATGAGCATTTTACCTCAGTATTTCAAAGAGTCACAACAAGAATTTAAGTGCTGGAAATGAAGAGTAGTTTTATAAGAAAAGGAGGAGATGGATACATTTGTGGGAAGTATTTAGTGCAAGTCCTAAGTCCTGGTATTGCAGGTGTTAGGCTGAAATTGTCTGAAATAGTCTGAAATAGTCTGAAATAGTCTGAAATAGTCTGAAATAGTGATCACCCGATCTGGAGCATCAGCAGCATCACTCAGAAGTCTTAGAACATCACTTGCCTGAAGCTGATACACTGATATACAGATTCAGGGGAAAATGGGTCCTGCATGGAATTAAATCAAATATGTGATGTGCACTTTCTGGCAGGGACAAAAATGTGGCAAGCACTTTCTTGGAGGAATAAAACATGCTCTCAGTGTCTATGGGAGGAAGAATTTTCCCTAGCAGGGCTTTTCTACATCCTAAAACTTTAAGGATTTTTATGACCCCAAGCTAGGGAGTTTATATCCTTCAAAATAACCAGTTATTTTACTAATACTCCAGCTCTGAAGGATGTCTCATCGGCTTCTTTTACCAGCCTAAATCCTTTCCCAGGACCTACTTCGCCTGCAGAGTATTCAGATTCAATGTCAAGATTTGCAAAGGCTGCTCTGAGCAGGAATACCTCCTTAGGCTCTTACTGCAAGCAGGAGCAAAGCCCTGTCACGGCAGAGCTGCAGATCCCTCCTGGCGGGGCTGACAGGCGAAGGTCAGCCACGGGACCCGAGCGCTCCAGAGTCACCGAGGTGAAGCAAGGCTGAAGGGTGAAGATTCCCGTTTGCACTGTGACTACAGCACAGCACAGCCCGCGCACAGCGCTCTCAGCAAAGCCAGGAGCAGGAGCAGGTACGATTTACTGTGGGGATGGGGGTCACAACAAAACCCTTCAGCAAAAACCCTTCACGGGAGCTGCAGGAGCTGAAATGTGACACAGCCAGGGCCACGCCAGCGGGACAGGGACAGCAAACCTGCCAAGGGTGTCTCACACACAGCGAGTCTGGGGTCTGTCTGCCCTGAACGGCTGGAGGAAAATGAAACAACAAACAGCAGCACCTTTGTGGCTGGCGGCACGGTGTCTGAATGTCTCACAAACGCACAGAGAATAATCTGGGTCTCCAGATCACCTTGGCTGTGTTGCAGCCTGTGAAACCTTGGGAGAAAGGGAATAAGTGAGAGAAACAGAGGGAGCAGTTCCTGCAGTGGCTCTTGGGGGCTGTTTTGTCACCTCCTCGCTGCCCTCCCCCCAGGAACAGTCCCTCCTCGCTGCTCTTTCTTGTCTGTTCAAATCACATCAATTTAAAAGGGTTATGAAAGGCTCTATTTAATCAAATGTTTGTTACGTCCAGGTGTCTTTGTCTGTCTCCTTTCCCAGATTTATCCAGAGACAATTATCTCATGTTGGAGACTCTTTCCCCTTGAGGACCAATGAGAATACCCACTTAAAAATTAAAAAATAATTGGAGCAGCGGCATGCCTGTAGATCCTGTTACCTGGCTGTGCTCCCCCTTGGTGGAGGGCAGCTCTCCAAACTGGAACTGCTCTTTGTCCCACAGGGTTAAGTGTTTGGTACTCAGGAAAATATCATCACAATAAAACATAACTGAACAGAATGTGACAGACTGCTCTCCCCCATCAGGAATACAGACATGAGGGATCTCAAAGGCGTGACCAAGCCTGCGATACACCAAAGCCATTAAAATTCATTTTGGCTGCCCGGCACTGTAAGAATAATGGCACAGTGTATGTGCTCGTACAGTAGAAGCCAGCGTGGAGATTTTCCAAATCGCCTTGCAATGAATGCGGGCTGCACGTCCAGAGCCTCTGAGGCGCTACCATCAGAGCTGATATTCATAAAGCCACCCACGATTTCAAATGAGCGGCCTACAGAGGGTAGTAATTAACGCACATACAGGTTAACACATTTGCTCTTTGCTGAGTGAATACTGTGCTGTTAATTTTCTGTAGGAATTTTCTGTAGGCTCATAAATCGCGAGCTGTGTGCCCTCCTCAGGGATGGGCACGGCCCCAGGAGCTCAGGGCGCGTTCGGACAGCGCTCCCAGGCACAGGGTGCGGTTTGGGGTGTCTGTGCAGGGCCGGGAGCTGCACTCAGCAGCGATTTCGGGCTGTTCCGCGGTGGTACCGAGCCCGCCGGGCCCGGCCCGTCCGAGCCGTGCCCGCTCCATGCCCGCCCTGAGGCGGCGCCGCCGCCATGTTCCCTGCGCGGCGCCCCCTGGCGGCGCTCGCCCGGCACGCGATCACGGCACCTCTCGCGAGACTTGCCCGCCCGCCCCGCCAAGATGGCGGCGCCCATGGAGGCGGCGGGCCGGTTCCGCACCCGGGACGTGCTGCTGCCCGGCGGCCCCTCCGACTTCGGCTCTCTCCTGCTGTCGCCGCCGGTGCTGGCGGGGCTGGAGGCGGCCGGGTTCCATCGGCCGTCTCCGGTGCAGCTGAAGGCCATCCCGCTGGGGCGCTGCGGGCTGGGTGAGCGGGCGGGCCGGGCGCGGGGCCGGGGCTGCCCCCGGAGCTGCCCCCGGGGCTGCCCTGACCCCCGTGGCCGCTCTTTGCAGATCTCATCGTGCAGGCCAAGTCTGGCACCGGCAAGACCTGCGTGTTCGCCACCATCGCCCTGGACGCGGTGCTGCTGGACAGCCCCGCCACGCAGGTGAGGGAGAGGAGAGGGAGAGGGAGAGGAGGGGGAGAGGGAGAGGGAGGGGGAGAGGGAGAGGAGGGGAGAAGAGGGAGAGGAGGGGAGGGGAGGGGAGAGGGGAGAGGGAGAAGGAGAAGAAGGGAGAGGGAGAAGAGAGGAGAGGGAGAGGAGAAGAGGGGAGAGGAGAGGAAGGGAGGGGAGAGGGAGAGGGAGAAGGAGAAGACGGGAGAGGGAGAGGAGAGGAAGAGGGAGAGAAAGAAGAGAGGAGAAGGAGAGGGAGAAGAGAAGAGAGAGAAGGAGAAGAGGGGAGAGGGAGAGGAGAAGAGGGAGAGGGAGAAGAAAGGAGAGGAGAGGGAGCCCTCATTTCGGGGCTCCGCGGTTACATCCCTTGGCTCTCAGCGCCATCCCGCGGCTCCCTTCCTCCCGTTTAACCCTTCCCCGCACAGATCCTGATCCTGGCTCCCACCAGGGAGATCGCTGTGCAGATCCACGCCGTGATCACGACGATCGGCATAAAAATGGAAGGCTTGGAGTGCCACGTGTTCATCGGAGGGACGCCTCTGAGCCAGGACAGGAGCAGGCTGAAGAAGTGCCACATCGCTGTGGGCTCGCCAGGTGGGAGCAGCTTTGCTGTGCTTTGTGTCCCTGCGGCCCCGCTGGGCTCAACAGCCGGCCCTGGGGCCGCTGCTTGGCTGTGCTTGCTGCCATTAGCGGGCACAGCCTCAGAGGCAGCTCAAGAAGCCTTGAGCAGTTCGTTGCTAGGTGTCTGGGTTTCCAGAGCTGCTCTCCCTTTGGTGCCCTGCAGGGCGGATCAAGCAGCTGATCGAGCTGGAGTACCTGAGCACGGCCAGCGTGAGGCTCCTGGTGCTGGACGAGGCTGACAAGCTGCTGGAGGAGGGCAGCTTCCAGGAGCAGGTCAAGTAAGGCAGAGCCCTCCTGTGCTGCCCCTGGGCTCGGATCGGTGCCTCTGTGTGAGTAACTGCCCACTTGTGTCCCTCAGCTGGATCTACTCCTCCCTGCCTGTCAACAAGCAGATGCTGGCAGTGTCAGCCACCTACCCCGAGTCCCTGGCTGCTGCTCTCACCAGGTACATGAGGGAGCCCACCTTTGTGAGGCTGAACCCCACGGACCCCAGCCTTCTTGGTAAGCACATAGTCATGCCTGTGGGATGCATGATTTCTCATAATCATGCCTGTAGAATCCATAGTTTTTCACAATCATGCCTGTAGAATCCATGATTTCTCATAATCATGCCTGTAGAATGCATGGTTTCTCATAATCATGCCTTTAGAATGCATGATTTTTCACAATCATGCCTTTGTAATGCATGATTTTTCATAATCATACCTGTGGAATGCATGATTTCTCATAATCATGCCTGTAGAATGCATGATTTTTCATAATCATGCCTTTATAATGCATGGTTTCTCATAATCATGCCTGTAGAATGCACAATTTCTCATAATCATGCCTTTATAATCCATGTTTTTTCATAGCCATGCCTGTAGAATGCATGGTTTTTCATCATTTCACCCCTGAGTTGTTCAGTTTATGAATATTGCTTCCCAGTGTTGAAGTTGTGAATCTTGAACTGGAATGGGAAAGTGTTTAAAGGCCTTTCCAGCCCAAACCACTCTGTGATTCTGTATTTTTAAAATTCCAGGGACAAGTGGAGCTCTCTGCTTTTTCTATCCATTTGAAAAATGTCAGCCTTTTAAGAAAAACTCCTGCTGGAGGCTCTCACTGTTTGTGTGCCTGTTTGCAGTTTCCCTTCAGCTGCACTGTCACATGTTCACAGAACTCTGTGCATGTTCTTATGGCAACCCCTAATCTGTTGTTTTGCTTTCCTGCTCAGGGCTGAAGCAGTACTACAAAATTGTGAATTCCCATCCCCTCCCACATAAAACCTTTGAGGAAAAAACCCAGCACCTGCAGGAGCTGTTCAGCAAGATTCCTTTCAACCAAGCCTTAGTGTTCTCCAATTTGCACAGCAGGTAATCCACGAGGGGTAACAGAGCAGCCTGCAGACCTCAGCTCTGAAATGCAGCCTGAGGAATGCGCTGTGAAATACTGCAAATACCAGAATGCAGTCCTTGGCTGGAGAGAATAACCTAGGAACTGGCTGGTGTTGTTAGTTCTGGGGTTTATTTCCAGTTCTCAGGGTGTGTGTTCCCTCAGGGCTCAACATCTGGCTGAAATACTGACATCCAGAGGCTTCCCTGCCGAGTGCATTTCAGGTAAATCCATTCACAGTTTTCTGATTCCACTGAAATTGTGCATAAATGTGACCTAAAATAGGAAAACATATCTTAAATCTTGCCTTGCAGGGGCTCTGGTTAAATGGCTGAGAATAGCATTTGACTCTTCATAGATTTTTAAGACTCAATCTACAAGGAAAATAATTTTTTTGTAATGAGTGACCTGAGTTTTCCAGTTTTGTTTGTTCCTTCTTTACTCATTTGGGGTGATGTTTGAGGGAGTTTCTGACTTATTTCTGATGATACAAAGCAGTGTTTTCTAGAATGTGAGGGGCATTAAGATGAAGAATGTAACCTGCTTCTAACTTTTACCTTCCTAGGCAACATGAATCAAAGCCAGCGACTTGATGCTATGGCTAAATTAAAGCAATTCCACTGCAGAGTTCTGATTTCCACAGACTTGGTGAGCTGTTACTGCTTCCAAACAAGTTTTTTACAGATCCTACTTCAAATTTATTAACTGCTCTGCAGATTTTACAGCACGCAGGAGTACCGCACATAAAGTCACTCGGGAGGGTCAGATTTGGCTTGGAATTGGAGAGAACTCAAATGTGCTGATAAGAAATGTGCTGATGGAGCACCATGGGCTCATTTTCAGAGTGGGGTGTAGAGATCACCCCCATTCCTCACTGCCTGCCCATGGCAGGGGCTGCAGTGAGGTGATCCTGCTGGGGCCCATCCAACCCCACCCATTCTGTGCTCTGCCTCAGAAATAGTTGTCAATTTATCTGTTGCTCTGCAGCTAAAAGCTGCTCCGTGGGCAGGGTGCTGGGAGTGCCAGGCGTGTTGGGGTGACTCTGACACGTTGGGGTGACTCTGACGTGTTGGGGTGACTCTGACACGTTGGGGTGACTGACATGTTGGGGTGACTCTGACGTGTTGGGGTGACTCTGACACGTTGGGGTGACTCTGACGTGTTGGGGTGACTCTGACATGCTGGGCTGGGCTGGGCTGGGCCGGGCTGGGCTGGGCTCTGCTGGGCTGGGCTGAGCCGGGCTGGGCTCTGCCAGGCCGGGCTCTGCTGGGCTAGGCTGGGCTGGGCCGGGCTCTGCTGGGCTGGACTCTGCTGGGCCAGGCTGTGGGCTCTGCTGGGCCTGATCCTGCCAGGCTGGACTGTGCTGGGCCGGGCTCTGGGCTTTGCTGGGCCTGACCCTGCTGGGCTGGGCTCTGCTGGGCCGGGCTCTGGGCTTTGCTGGGCCTGACCCTGCTGGGCTGGGCTCTGCTGGGCCTGACCCTGCTGGGCTGAGCTCTGCTGCGCCTGAGCCCTGCTAGCCTGAGCCCTGAGCTCTGCTGGGCCTGAGTTCTGCTGGGCTGGGCTCTGCTGGGCTGGGCTCTGGGCTCTGCTGGGCTCTGCTGGGCCTGCATTAACTGTGCTCTGTCCCACAGGCACCTTGGGGCTGGCTGTGACCTACTGCTGCCGTGGGGAGGAGGAGAACACCATGATGAAAATTGCTCAGAAGTGCAACCTGCAGCTTGTTCCTCTGCCAGGTGGGCTCTGAGCTGGGGCTGCAGCTGGGCTCGGAGCTTTCCTGAAGTCAGAGCTTCACACAAGCCCAGGGGCTGGAGTGTGGCTCTGTGCTGGGGTGCTCTGCTTGTAGCCCACGTTCCTCACACCCAGCTCCTGACAAGTGATGTAGTGTTGTTGTTTGTCTTGAGCAGCCTTTGGTGCCTGCTGTGAAGGAAATGTTGTGGCTCTTTAAACTCCTCTGGGAATTGTTGCTTTGTGGCCCTCCCTTGGTGTCTGACATGCAGTTTTGAGGAGTTTCTCTTGGGTTCTGCTGTGGGCTCCAGAGGGAGGGATACCTTTGACTGAGTGGCTGCTTGTTTCTCTTCTGTGCAGAGCCAATCCCCCCTGGAATGATGGAGCAGTTTGAGGAAGGGCAGGTGGAAGTTAAACCTGCAATACCCACGGCTCCTGTGGAGAACTGTGACACTGTGTGTCCTGAGCCAGAGCAGCCAGTGCTGCAGCCTGTCCAGAATGGCTTTCCAGACATTCCTCAGCCTCCCTCTAATCTTCCAAGGGATAATGCTTCTGTAGAAAGGCCAAAAAAGCCTCCAAAGCAAAAACAGAGTAAAAAGTGGACAAAACCTGCAAATGTAGAGAAAAATAGAACCCCCCAAACTTCCAGCTGTCTCAAAAAACAGAGGAACCAAGTCAAACCCATCTCCAGGATGGAGGGACAACACAGCACTCAGCCTCCAGAGGAGGAGGCCTTGAAAAAAAATCTTCCCAAAATTCCATGCTTGTCTTCTTTCAAAACCCAGCTCACCAATCCCTGGAGCTTCTCAGATTTTGTTGAAGATTATGAATATTTCATTAAAGAGGGGTCAGAGAGAGAGGTGGAGATTTTAAGAAGTTACTCAGGCCCAGGAGAGCAGGGTGAGCTGCCCAGAAATGGGGATGTGGAGTGGGAAGAGATGGAACATCAGCCAGAGGCAGCAGCAGCAGGCGGGGCTGTGCGTGCTGACAGCGATGGCTCAGAGAGCTCTGGGGATTCCTTCCACAGCAGGGCCAGCAACTCGTGCTCTGAGGCCTTTTCAGACACGCAGGAGCCAAGCCCTGTGCCCCCAGCAGCATTCTGTCCCACACCTGAGGCACCCCTGGAGCCACCCCACAGCCCAAGGCAGAAGGAAGTGAGAAAGAAAGTCCCGAAACAAAATGCTAAGCAGAGGAAAAGCCACAAGCAGCAGTGCAGTCCTGCCAGCAGCAGAGCTGCAGAGGAGAGGAGCTGCAGCTCCCGGGGTGGTGCTGCACACCAGGGCTGCAGTTGTGAGCACTGCTGGAGGTGTTACTGCGAGGCCTGGCAGAGCTACTACGCTGCAGTGTCTCACTACAGCAGGAGCTGCTGGCACCTCAGCTGCATCAGTGCCTACCACGTCAACTCAGTCTATCTCCAGGAGCTGCTCAGAGATGAGGATTGATGTCCTGGTGCTGCTGGTGGGGAGCAGGGCTGGGCAGGGCCTGCGACCACAGGGCTGCTCCAAAGGACACTGACAAGAGACAGGTGTTGTTTGAGATGGACAAAAACGGTGTCTTTGTATGAGCAGCTGTGTCTGGGGGGTGTTTTACACAGTGAGGGTGTTACAATTTGTTAATAAAAGGAAAAGAAAGACAGCCGGATGCTCAGTTGGAATCTTTACAATCCAAAGTGAAAAAAGGATGATAAAAGGCAGCCATTGCCACGTAAGAAATGTCAGAAAGGAGAAAATACAGAACAATCCCAGCTGGATTTCATGGAATCCCAGAGTGGTTTGGGTGGGGAGGGACCTTAAAGTTCACCTTGTTCACCCCTGCCATGGCAGGGACACCTCCCCTGTCCCAGGTGCTCCCAGCCCTGCCCAGCCTGGCCTTGGCACTGCCAGGGGTCCAGGGGCACCCACAGCTGCTCTGGGCACCTGTGCCAGGGCTGCCCACCCTCTTCTTGCCTTCCCTGTGGCTGCTGGGTGAATTCCCTGTGGGGCTCCATGGTCTGTTCAAAGCTGGTGATCATCCCATTTTCCCTAATTCTCTTGGTGAACATACACCCAGTTATATCCCTGTGAAGTGGCAGAGTGAAATGAGCATCTCAATGCCTGTATTGCTAATTTAAATCCAGTTAATTAACGCTGTATAAATAACATTTCTACAGCAAGGTGTGCAGCAGGCCGTGTGGTGGAGGAGTTAATTATGTAGAGAATGTGCAGCAATCATAATTGGTCTGTCCCTCTGGGTGCAACAGTATCAGACTTCCCACACTTAGAGGAATGTTTAAGTAGAAATGGAATTACCTATTAGTGCTAAAACTAATTGATATTTCCTGTTTGGCTTGTACAGGGCTGTCCTGGGGCAGGAAAAGATGGCAGTGCTGGCTGGCTCGGGGCGCTGGCCCCTGCACTAATTGGGAAAGTTTTTCTTTCTGTACTTTGTTCCTGCCTTAGTCCCTGTGTGTCACAAATGGCTCCAGGGAGGGGTTCCCCTTTCTCTGCCTGGCTGGGAAAGGCCAACACAGCATGATTGTGTTTCCAGGATGAATTTTTGCAGCTGGTAACATTCACAGAGGGATCCTGTCAGAGATGCCCTTCAGGATCTGCATTACGGCTGTGCTGTGGCATCTCACTGATTCCATTAATGATTGCTTAGGGAAGAGTTAATTAGTGTTTAAATGCATCTGGAGTGGCCTAGGTCAACACCCAAAGTTCTCCAAAAGAGCCTCCCAGAAGGTTTTTAGAAGAAATTCCAGCATGCTGTTGGTATTTGTGGCACATACTCTGTTTAATCCGGGTTGGATACATCAGGTACAGCAGTGGCACAAGACTCAATACTGTAAATGATATACAAGTTTCAACAGATGCACTACAATTCCAAAAGAAGACAACAGGAAACTTGGTTCTTCTAGAAAGTTGTTCTCAAGTGAAGCTACCTGCAGTTGTGTCCAGTACATTTCGTATCTGTCCTCTGACATTTGTAAAGCAAAGCCCATTTAAAGTACGAAAATAGAAAATAATCGGGTTGAGAGCTTCTTACGACATAGAACTCCTAAAGAAAACACCATTGCATTGGAATGCCGGGCTGGTTTATCAAAAATAGACCACCACACCGTGTTTGGAGACTCGGTGGGTCCGAGGAGCCCCTGGCAGCTCCCAGTGGTGGTGAAGTGGGGCCCCTTCCCCAGCTGGGGCTCCGGGGCAGCTCTGCTTCAGCCCGGGGAGGGGAGGGACACACGGACACACAGGACAGACCTGACTGGGAACAGGAGGAGGGGCGTGCACAGGCTCTCTGCCACCTGCTCTTCTGTTCCAGCCCAGGCTTTCTGGCACGGGTTCTGCTCCCTGGGCACAGCAGCAGCTCTGGCTCTGGCTCCAGAATTCCCTGTGGCGCTCTGGGCTGGCAGGAGCTGAGCCCCACTCTGCTCTGCAGGATGGCCAGAGAGGTGAAAGGACTTCTTCGAGGTCACTTAGTGATTGCTCAGGAATTGGGGAGCAGAGCCCAGGCTGCTGGGGCTCAGCTCCTGATGTTCCCTGCCTTCCCTTTGCCCTGACAGTCTGAGAGAGAGGGAATCACCATGGACAGCGTTTTTGGCAAACACAAAGCCTAAAAGCTCGGGCTCTGAACCCGTGGATCTACTGCAGCTGGCTCCGAGTGCTGGAGAAAAACAAGTGTGGTAAAACAAAATGCTGAGCTAGACTGGGTGGGTGAGTGATGAGGAAAAGGTGTTTCAGCCTCCTAACTTGAAAAGCAGAATTACACTTGCAGTTCAAAGGTACTGATGTTCACCAGCTCTCCACCAGTGCTGACTTTAACTCTGCCTTAGTCCCACAGATTGAAATATTACAAAGTCCAAGGGATGTTGCAACACGTAAATTAAATGTGATTATTTTTAATTTCCTGGATTTTCTTTACAATACACGTAAGATGCAAAATGTTTGCAACCTCTTCACTTTAAAAAGCAAACTCTTGAAGGAAATTTGCTTTCTTTTGCTGGTATTAATCTGATTTTCATGCACACACCTTAAGCTGTCTAGACTGGAATGACAATGCTGGCTTACAGTACAGATGCATTAGCAACAGGTTTAGGTTAAACAAGTGGCATTGATTAAATTTGGTCTTTCTGGCCAATTAAAGGAAGATGTATTTTGAATTATCCATGAGCTGTATTCCACACTGAAGCCATGTGTGTTACTTAGGTTGTCCTTTTAAGGAAACTGAAACAAAAGGTGGCTTTTAGGAAGAGCCAGTGGAAGTCAAAGCCTGTGTGTGACAGTGTTTTTCATCATTTGCTGCCAGCTGGGTGTGAATCCTGTTAGCAGCTCAATGCCAGGTGAGAAGAGAGGAAATCTATTGATAGCGTAGGCTGAAAATCCGTGAAAATACTTTTCCTTCAGAAAAAGATTTGGAAAGGAAATAAAATGCTCAGAAAAAGGAGTTGCTCTTTTGATATTTTTATATTGCTTTAGGAAAATCTGAAAAAATAACGCCCTTCCACTTGCTTTTTGTACAAAGAATCCATTTTTGCCTCTTCTAAAGGAGCTTCTCTAGAACGATAAAAGGTCTCAAGGAATGAGAGGAGGGGGCAGTGCCAGGTGCTGGTTTGTGGGTCAGGGTGGCTGTGCCAGGAGGGCTGGGGTGCTGGTGAGGCAGGGGGGCACTGGGGGCACTGGGGACACTGGGGACACTGGGGACACTGGGGACAAGCCACGTGCTCCAGGGGAGGCTCTGCCTCAGGACTCCCAGGGCTGGCTTGGGCTGTCCTTGGGATGTTCTGGGGCTGTTTGAGGGTTCCAGTCTGGGGAGGCCCCTCTGCCCCCTGGGTCAGGAGCCAGGGGCTGTGGGGCAGCTCCCTGCTCTGCTGGGTGCACATTTCCTCCCTGCCCCATTTCCAAACTGGGGGTGCTCTGCTGCTCCTGCAGGGATGGATCCCTGTCCAGGGATGGATCCCTGTCCTTCCAGGGGTGGATCCCTGTCCAGGGGTGGATCCCTGTCCCTGCAGGGTGGATCCCTGTCCCTGCAGGATGGATCCCTGTCCAGGGGTGGATCCCTGTCCCTGCAGGGTGGATCCCTGTCCCTGAAGGGTGGATCCCTGTCCCTGCAGGGTGGATCTCTGTCCTTCCAGGGGTGGATCCCTGTCCTGTCCCTGCAGGATGGATCCCTGTCCCTGCAGGGTGGATCCCTGTCCAGGGGTGGATCCCTGTCCCTGCAGGGTGGATCCCTGTCCCTGAAGGGTGGATCCCTGTCCCTGCAGGGTGGATCTCTGTCCTTCCAGGGGTGGATCCCTGTCCTGTCCCTGCAGGATGGATCCCTGTCCCTGCAGGGTGGATCCCTGTCCCTGAAGGGTGGATCCCTGTCCCTGCAGGGTGGATCTCTGCCCTTCCAGGGGTGGATCCCTGCCCTTGCAGGATGGATCCCTGTCCCTCCAGGGGTGGATCCCTGTCCCTGCAGCCCCCCGAGGTGCACAGTGCTCCCCTGGTTTTCCACGAAGCAGTCCCAGGTGCTTTACTTGGCCGACTCCAGAGGATAAAGAGAGCTAATGCCTCCATTAAAATACTTCTAGCCCTGTTCCTCTAGGCTCAGGCTTCCTTAAGTCGGTGTGTTTCATCCCCTGAGAGCCTGTGCTGAGGAGCTGACCCGCTCATGGCAGAGGCACAGCCGTGGCTCAGGATAACAATTCCTGTTTTGTGGAAGCAAACAGAGGCCGTGGCAATCAGAGCCCAAGCAGCCGGCCAGAAACTCCTGGAGCTGCTTTTCCTCCTCCTTTTTAACCTCTTAAAATGGAGTGTTATACTCCCTTTTGCAAAAAGTTTGACTGTCAGTGATTGGAAGCCCAGCAGCGCTTGGGCGAGGGCTGCCGCGGTATTTACAGAGGTGTGACGTGCCTGGTGCAGCACTCCCCTGGGTCAGGGGTAAGAAAGGCAGCACCAAGAATCCACGGGGAATCCCTGACTCTTTGTAATTTTCTTCCTGTGCCCTGTCAGCACGGGGCATCTCACCCTGCCTCTGTGCCAGTGGAGAGGAGGATGCAAAGGTGGCAAGGTGGAGAGCAAGGCCTCTGATCAGAAGGGCAGGGGTGCTCAGGTGATGACAGTTAATGAAAAGAAAGCAAAAACTAAATTAAAACACCCAAAAAAACCTCAGTAATGGTAAGATTAACTGCAGTATAACCTGCTACAGGAAGCAGCAAAAGGCAGAGCATTTAAATCTTTCAAAACAGGACTAAACATAGTTTTGGGTAACGTATTGCAGCCCTGGAATAAATGACTGGAAGCTGGTGCAGCTGCTGGAGGCTCAGCCATAGCCCTAGGGTTCCTAGGATGTGGTAGGATTCTAAGGAGGGAATTGAGTTAATGCAGCAGCCACCACTCACACACAGCAGGAGTGCTGCCAAAGCAGGGTGCAGCTCCTATGTGTCATCAGCATTAATTATCTATACACGTGTGTGTCTGTAATTAGCTATATGTGTGTGTATATGTGCAGATAAATATTACATCGGGAGAGGGGACGGCAGATGTTAAAAAAAAAAAAATCATCCCTTTGCTGAAGCAGCCTCAGACACTCCTTGAGCTGTTCCTTCAGCTCTGAAGTTGGTGAAATCCCTGCTCAGAGCAGGTCTTGCCCTGCTGGGGAGGTTTGTGCACCGGGGGATCAGCAGCCAGGCTGGCACAGGAGGAGGGGATGCTCCTCTCTGCCCTGCCTGTCCCCCTGGAAAAGGGCAGGGTGGCAGGACAGGGCTGCTCTTGGCAGGGGACCCGTTGTGTTCCAGGCATGAATTTCCCTGGAGGAATCCTTCCCAGGAAGGTGCCAGAGGAGGTGCCAGCCCTGAGCAGGGCTCAGCCCGGGGCGAGGCACCTGCAGTACCACACAGTGTTCTCAGGTTTTGGTTAGCTGTTAGTTCACGGGTAGACTCTTCCCAAACCAAGTGTGGAGCTGGCAGTAGAAAACGCTGCCTGAAGCACACGTCAGCAAAGGTTTCCAAACTCCAGTCCTGCCCCCTGCTCAGGCAGATCCTGTGCTGGGCCTGGAGAACTGGAACTGCTGACCTTGTCTATCCCCAAATCAACGCAGCCCGGGAGCCAGGGGGGGGACAAGGGGAGCCCTCAGGCTGTGAGAAAGCCAAACACCTCTCTGTCCATGCCGGGCATTTGGCTCTGGGGTTAGTTATTATCAAGTATAAATCCAGACATTATTTGGCTACTATTTACAACGGGTTACGCGTCCAGTGCTAGCAAAGGAATTTCTCTATAGGAACCAAAAGTAAAAAGCATGGGCAAACATTACCAGGAACCTCTGTTGGACTCAGCAACGCTTGATGCAGTTGAGTTCAGTGCTTTCATTCTCTGCCATTTGTGTGCACAGTATTAAAAAAGAATCCTACCTTTTTTTTTTCTTTCCTTTTTAAAAATACAGAACTGTAGTCTAGTCACACTCTTACAAGTAAGTGATAACAAAAATAGAAAGCAGATACCCAGGTGGGACTAAAACTACTAAAGCCTGTCTTCTTTTTTTTTTTTTGTCGTTGTTGTTTTTGTTTTTCTCCACAAATATGTTTCCACAGACAATAATTAGCAGACAAACACACTGTTTGCAATTGCACTGTATTGACTGGAAAGGTGGGTACAAAATAGTCTAAATCGGGGGTGGCACCCAGGGAGGGGGGCGTGTGTGTGGGTGTGTGTGCACGGGCTGGCACAGCTGGCACAGCTGGCACCTCCCTGCAGGGCCGTGCCCTCCGTGCCTCTGCACACTCACACTCACGCACACAGCCGAGCAGGGGCTGCTCTCACAGGTGGCTTCTTTTGTCTAAATCTTTTCCTATAAAAGAAAAAAAAAAAAAAAGTGAAATTTTGGTCGGTTTAAAGGTTCTGCTCCATGAAAGGGGAAAAAAAAAAATCCACAAAATCTATTGTTTTTCACCTTTTCAGTCATTTCCTCGTGAATAAATATTATCCATTAAAAACCTTTAAAAAGGTGCTGCGATACACAGTGTTATATCTCCGCTCACTCCGCCGCCTCGCTCCAGCTGTGCAGGCGCTCCGGGGCACAGCTGGATCTGCCTGCAGCGCTCCTGCTCCTCCGCAGCCCCGTCCCGTGCCCGGTGCCAGCCGTGTCCGTGCCCGGTGCCAGCCGTGTCCGTGCCCGGTCCCAGCCGTGTCCGTGCCCGGTACCAGCCGTGTGCCGTGCCCGGTACCAGCGGTATCCCGTGCCCGGTGCCAGCCGTGTCCGTGCCCACTGCCAGCCATATCCCGTGCCCGGTACCAGCCATGTCCGTGCCCGGTGCCAGCCGTGTCCGTGCCCGGTACCAGCCTTGTGCCGTGCCCGTTACCAGCCGTGTCCGTGCCCGGTGCCAGCCGTGCCCCGTGCCCGGTGCCGGGAGGGGACGCGCCGCCCCAGCCCAGCCCGGCCCGGCCCGGCCCGGCCCGGCTCGGCTCGGCTCGGCTCGGCTCGGCTCACAAGGCGGAGACCTTGACGACGTTGGGAACGTTCGTGGCGGGCCCCGGGCTGCCCGGGCCGGCTCTGCTCTCGCCCTCGGGCGTCAGCGCGGGCGGCGTGGGGATGCTGATGATGGCCGTGGTGATCTGCGCGCCTTTGCAGTTCGGCCTCAGCCCGTCATCCGCCTTCATGTTGAGGCTGGAACGACTGCAAAACAGATTTAGTGCTTGGCTCGCCGCTCAGAGCGAGGCGGTGCAGAGGACGGGAGCGGCGGTGGCTCTCAATCAGGGATTTATTCAGCTGAAATATTCCGAGGCTCCGTTCGAACGTCCCCCCCGTTCCTGCAATTTGTGTCTACACAGATTACACCGAGCCCTGGTAACGTTCCCCCTGCTTAGGAGACAGCTTTTCACAGGGCAAATTGCTCTGTTTCCATTTCCTTCTTGCATAATTCTGGTTTATTTAAAAGGCCATCTGAATACACTGGCCTGTGTAGTGCATCTTTCCAGAGCACAGGTAGCTCTTTCTGAGAAAGATGTTGTCTTTCTTGCATTTCAAATACCTCTTTCATATTCACCGTCCCTTGATCTTTTCTATTTTATTTCTCTCTGCAGCAGTTTCAAGGATGTGACAGCTGGGAGCATTCTTATTAGATCTGCATCAATTGCATGCTATAATTAATTACAGGGGGAAAATGATGGGTTGATTTCTGTGCATCTGCACAGCTACAGGAGTCTGCTATTAGCAGCCCACCGTGTTCATTTTCGACACAAGGCTGTCCTTTCAGGATGTAAAGCTCCCGGGGAAGCTGCTGCTGCTGTTTGCTCACCCGGGGGTGGTTCCTGATCCCCAAACACCCAGGAGCTGATCCCACCCCGATGCCTCGGCTGGGGCAGCCCCAGGGCCTGGCTGCTCCTGCCAGCGGTCACCAGTACACCCAGCTGGCTGCATTCCACACAAAAAATAACTGAAAAGCTTTTTGTTTTCCCTCTCTCCATCCTTGCCCAGTTTGGTAAGCAAGTGAAATAAGTATTGACATTTAAAATATCACCGGCATCTGATTTAGCACCCAGAACAGCTGACATTCCCCTGAATTACTGCTTCAGGTGCTGGCTTGAAATGTTGTCATATTGAAACTGAAATAGCTGGAGACTTGTTTTGTGCTTATTCATTCATAATTCATGCTCTGAAACGCCCTTCTGGCTCCAAGAAATCACTTGCTGCCCTGAAGGCAGCTTTGTTTCAGTTTCTACTTCCCTTTGATAGGAGCGGGGAGAAGAGGAATGGGACATTCAAAACCAGCCCTGGTGCACAAAACCTTAGTGGGCTGAGGGGGATTTAGAAAGTAATTTAATATTTGCAGGAATTATATGGTGAATAAATGATTCTTTTTCAGAAATTTATGTACAAAATGAAATTTTAAACATTTTCTATTAAGGGACACTTTACCTGTGTCCTTGATGGCTTTTCAGGTCACAGCTACTTTGACACCACGGTGAAATTCCTCTTGTTTGCTTCCCAGTGATGCTCAGAGTGGCAATTTAGGTTTTCAGACAATGAAAACCAACTCCCTCAGCCCTCCCAGAGCTTTGGCTGGCAGACGCTGCTGGCCCGTGGGTTTTGCCATCGTGCCCATTGCACCTTTTCCTGATCTCCGCCTTCCAAGCTGCCCTGGGCTCTGCTTTAACCTGTTCCTTCCCAGGGCAGCCAGGAGCCAGCGCCCTTGGGGCATCGCTGGGGAGACAAAGGAGCTGCCACCAGCCCTGCCCTGGCTGGAGAGCAGCCCTGCCACCCTGCAGCTGGGCACAGCTGGGCACAGCCCTGCCAGCCTGCCAGCCCCACAGCCGGGCACAGCTGGGCACAGCTAGAGAACAGCCCTGCCAGCCCTGCCTGCCCTGCCAGCCCCACAGCTGGGCACAGCTGGAGAACAGCCCTGCCAGCCCCACAGCTGGGCACAGCTGGAGAACAGCCCTGCCACCCTGCCTGCCCTGCCAGCCTCACAGCTGGGCACAGCTGGAGAACAGCCCTGCCACCCTGCCAACTCCACAGCTGGGCACATCTGGAGAACAGCCCTGCCAGCCCCACAGCTGGGCACAGCTGGAGAACAGCCCTGCCACCCTGCCAACTCCACAGCTGGGCACATCTGGAGAACAGCCCTGCCAGCCCCACAGCTGGGCACAGCTGGAGAACAGCCCTCCCTACCCTGCCAGCCCTGCAGCTGGGCGCAGCTGGAGAACAGTCCTGCCACCCTGCCAGCCGCACAGCTGGGCACAGCTGGGCAGAGCTGCAGAACAGCCCTGCCACCCCCTGCCTGCCCTGCCAGCCCTGCAGCTGGGCACAGCTGGGCACAGCCCTGCCAGCCCTGTCACCCTGCCACCCTGGCAGCCGTGCCAGCCTCACAGCTGGGCACAGCGGGCACAGCCCTGGCAGCCCTGCCCCCCTGGCCCCCCAGCGAGCCCCCGTACCTGGTGGTGAGGGAGGGCTGCTCGCTGCACTGGATGTGGATGGTGCTGAGCTCCTGCATGCTGCGCAGCCGCGTGGCGGGCACGCTGCAGTTGGGCAGGTGCGCGCTCTTCTTGTGGCGCCGCGAGCAGCACGACGAGCCGAGCCCGGCCTGGCTGGACAGAGAGGGGCTCCGGGACGAGGGGTAGTTCTGCATGGAGCTCTCCATGCAGTTCTGCTCGAACAGCTGCTCGTCGATGAACTCGTGGTTCTGGCAGGGAGAAGCAGAGCTGTCACTGGCACTGGCACTGCCACCGGCACTGCGGGGTCACGGGCAGCCTGGGGGTGGCAGCCCCTGCTCTCTGCCCCTGTAAAGGGCTGCCCCGGGCACTCCTGGAGGACAGGGCTCTGCCCTCTCTGCGGCCAGGGGAGGTTCTGCTCTGCCGGGCAGCAGGGAACGGGAGGCGCTGCTGCAGCGAGGAAAGCGCGAGGCCGTCGCTGCTGCCCTGCTCGCGCAGCCTGGCACGGTCACTGTGCGTTTGAACTGCTGTTCATCTCCTGGCTGCATCCCAGAACGGCCTCCAAAAGTCTGGAGTGCCACATGGTTATGAAACCCCAAAGGAGCTCAAGCTCCTTTTCTTTATGCCTGGGGGCAGGGTTGTGTTTTATTTGGGTGACCACCTGGCCATGGAACTTGGCTCTTGGGCTCAAAGCATCCCTGCAGTGCATGAGCTGGGGGCAATAAACACAGCAGTGAAGAGGGGGAAGTGCTCAGGGAGAAGGAAATTCGGAAAGCTGAATCTGTAAAGAGCTTTTGTGGTAAGGAATGAGAAATCCTGAAAGAAAGAACTCTCTTGTGTGGCTAAGAACACCCAGGTAGAGTGAACAGACCTCGTCCAGTCCCTGTCGGTGTCAGAGGAGATGGGAAACAAAGCAACCGTGCTGAAAGCAGCCACCAGACCCCATTGGAACAAGAAACAACTCCCACAAGGAACAAGAGCACTGGAAAGCCAAAGGGAGCCACGTGCACAGACTGCCCAGGACAGGACCAGGAGGAGGAGTAAGCAAACACTGCCCAGACACGTCACAGCGAGCACAGAGAAAACAGCGAATTGAAAAGGAAATACCTTGATGGTGGAAGTTCGTACAGATAACAGGGGATCATCCACAAGATAGGACAATCCCTACGGGACAACATGCCAACAGAAGATAAAAACACAATTCATTGTCCATTCCAGCATCCACAGTTTAGTCCCAGCACTGCATCTCTCGCCTCAGCATTCCAGCTCAAGTTCGAATGGGCAACAGATCCTTCTCTCAGGCCCCTCAACCAGAACCTTTCTGACAATTCAGCTTTTGAGTGCTCTGGTCATGGAAACAGAGCAAAACCAGAACAACTTTACTGCTTTGATCATCTGAGAGCCAAGGGCAAACAAGGTTTCAGCTGCTGATCCACAGATCACAGACTGGGATTGTTTTGCTGTTGTGGACTGTGGAGTTTGACCAAACTCTGTGAAAACACAGAAGAAGGGTTTGGGTTGAAGGACTGGGCTCTAGGCACTCAGCACTTGGAGAAAACACAGCATGTGAATGTCCAGACTCAGTCTGGGAGTTGGAATGGGAGGGAAAAAAACCTCCTTTTGTTTGAGCCAACTCCATCTGCTGTGGGAATGTGACAAGGTAATCTCTGTGGTGGCAGCTACAAGTGCTCCAGGGTCACTTTGTCATCTGACACAGCAGATCTGTGGCCATTCACAGCCACTCGGCTGGAAGTGTGTGCCAGTGACAGCCCAGAGACCAGGCCAGTGAATAATGCACTTCGGGAATCCTCCGCCTGCTTTCAGGAAGGGTGAATTGCCCATTGAAACAAGCTTGCAACCATGGTACATTCCTCATTCCATTCCTGCGACTTGCTCACAAAATGACTCTTCAGTGTTTAAAGATGCTTTTACTGCAACGTAAATTTTCTGTGGCACAGTGTTTTAATAGATTATGTGAAGTGCAGGATCTCCACACAAACCCATTGAACCTTCTGGCCTGATAATTCCAGAGCAGAATCCAAACCTGCTGTCTGATTTGGTGCTGCACCATGGCAATAACTGGCTGAAAAGCATGAGGGAAAACCCCTTTGTGCAGATTCTCCTTCTGAGTTTTAATCAAAATTCAAGTATCTCTGTTATTGCTGAAAAAGAGGAGCATTTGGAACGTTTCTGTTCATTGTCTGAGCAGGTTTGTGAGTTTGGCCAGCCTTTGTCAGCGTGCTGGGCTGGCACAGCCAGGGCTCCACGCTCACTAATTAGGGCACCTCAGCACTAATTAGGGCACACCTTGGCCCGTTTGGGTGGTGCTCAGCTGCCCCTGCAGGGTCGGAATTGCCAGAGCCTTTCCAGAAGGGCTCAGCCCCTGCCTGCTGCAGCCACTCTGCTCACGTTGGGCTGGAAGGGGCTCTGGGAAAGGAGGCTCACAGCCCTGAGGGGTTTAGGCAGAAAGGTTTAAACTGAAGAGTCAGGTTGTGAAACATCTGCTGGTAATGTAACACTGAAATAGAGGATGAGCTGTGTAGAACAAACCCAGGAGCCATTGGTACAGGAAGAATCAGTGCACTGCCCTTGGCACGGGGCCCTGAGAGCTCCTTGGGCTCAGGTCACTGTAATTAATCACTCAGCTTCTTCCAGGGAATCTCTGAGCCCTAAGTGGTGCTTTTCCAGCACAAGCCAAACTGTGGAGGTGAAGGTGATTTGTCTAAAAGAAACCCTTGCAAGTCAGAAATCAAAAGTACACTTGATGATGGATGCAGATAGAAAAAGGCATGAATATTTCAAGTGTTAACCTCTCTCCATTCTCCCTAGAATGAATCAGGGTACAGATAATGTGTTCCTTTACTGCAGAACCTTTTATATAAAACCTGGAAGCAAAACATACGTATCAAATAAATATCTGAAATGTTCCCAAAGACTTCTCACACACAATCAGTCACTGATGCAAAATAAAACTCTGGCTCCCAGCACCTTGCAGGATGCAAAGAGAGCAGTCATGCTGTACAAACTGGCTTTGGGATAAATCACCTGCCCTTGCAAGCAGAGATGGGAAAAGACGTGTGCCACCCTTAAAGCCCTGGGCAGAGCTCCCCCTCTGAGCCACCCCCAGGGCTGAAGGTTCTTTTTCCAGCCCTGGCTCTGGTGCCAGGCTGTGGCTGGGAGCCCCCAGCAGCATCTTCCCCCCGAGGCAGCAGAGCTGTCCCTCAGTGCTGCTCAGCCCTGTGATGTGAAGGGAAATGCGCTTTGGGTCTTTCAGGGGCACTGAAAAAATGAAAACTTCTTATTCTGAGATCTTAGGCTGAAATGTGTGTGTGCTCACAGGGAGCTGCTGCTGGCTCTGGCAGGGGTGGGGGACTGGGGGCAGCAGAAAATCCCATTTTTGTCCCTGTGCACGGGAATTCCTGCTCTCATTTCACAGACAGTGAGGCAGAACCCCCTGCAGGCTGTTCTGGGGAGCCCAGGAGGGGTGCCAGGCTGTGCCAGGGGTGCCCCCAGAGCTGGCACTCTCCTCCCGGGCCCTGCTGGTACTTACGGTTGTTTTTTCCAGGCAGTGCAGCAGATGGTGGTGTTGGCTCTCGATTAAGGAGGTGCCTTTGGTCATGTGCTGCTCCTCCTCGGTGGATCCCTGAACAGCAGAGAGGGGGAACAAAGCCCACACAGGTGTAAAAGCAGAACAGCCAGAGCCGGCAGCACAGCAGGAGCTGTCACGGGGGAAGGACAGGGATTTCAGAGCTGCCAGCTCTCAGGTTTTCTCCTGACTCTCAGGAGGTCTCCTCAGGTTTTTTTCTTAACGATTTCTCCTGTCCAGCCAGGTGGGATTTGATTCACAGTGTGTTGCTGGGTATCCACAGCAAGGGAGGGAATGCAGGAGGGCAGCTCAGTTACCACGGCAGGCAGCAGAAAGGAACCCAAACTCTCCCAAAATACAGAGGCTGCCAAGCCTGCCCTGCCCTTGGAACGGCAGCAGACATCCCTGCAGGCTGAGGCAGGGCAAAGCAGAGCTGTGCTGCTGCCCTGGGCAGGGCTGGCCTGGCACAGCTCCGGGCAGGTGCACAGCAGTGCCACAGCCAATATTCGGGGTTCCAGGGTATTCTCCTGCTGCTGCTGGAGCTCTGCTCTGATCCAGCTCACTCAGTGTCTCTGAGTGAGCTCCTTCAGCCACACTGAACTGGAGCACAGCCAGTGCTGTGGGAGGCTGCGCTGCCTCGGGAGGAAGGGGGGCCAGTAGTGCTGAAATCTGGGAGGAAAAAATGGATGTGCGTGGCTTGGAGAGGAAATGGGGGGCACCACATGGTGCCAGGACATTGCCTGCTCTGGAGGGGATCCAGCTCGGCCGTGGGGACAGAATCACATTCAATACCCCGTGTCCCACTGCTGCCCTGCAGCTGGGCACAGCTGGGCACAGCCCTGCCAGCCCCACAGCTGGGCAAGCTGGGCACAGCCCTGCCAGCCCCACACTGGGCACAGCTGGGCACAGCCCTGCCAGCCCCACACTGGGCACAGCTGGGCACAGCCCTGCCAGCCCCACACTGGGCACAGCTGGGCACAGCCCTGCCAGCTCCACACTGGGCACAGCTGGGCACAGCCCTGCCAGCCCCACACTGGGCACAGCCCTGCTGCCCTGCTCTGGGTGCCACCCCCAGGCTGGGATCCCTCAGGGCAGGAGCAGCTCTGAGCCTGGCAGGTGCCAAGGCACAGCTGAAGTGGCACACTAAGGGAGCTGACTTCCTGAGCACAGAATGAATGGATTCCTGTGGGAATGCATCTCAGGCAGGGGATGGGTTTTTTGTTGCTGTTGTTTTGGAAGATGAACATTCCCAGACGTATTTTTAGAAGTGGCCTTAAAAAAAAAAAAAAAAAAAAAAAAAAAAATCATTTCCTTTTTTTTTTTAAAAAACCCC
>NW_024508102.1:413427-498602 GCF_017590135.1 Pyrgilauda ruficollis | reverse complement strand
ACGTTTTTTTTTAAAATGGCGTAAAAAAAAAAAAAAAAAAAAAAAAAATCAGTTCCATTCTTCTTCTTAAGAAGCTCCTGATGAGGTAACGCAGGCAGCAGGCCCTGCTGGCTCCATCCCTGCTGGGATGACTGGCTGCACTGGAGGCTGGGCTGGAAGCCCCAGAGCAGAGATGATGCTGCACTAAAGCACCAGGAGAAGAGAGAGGAAGAGCACGTACTGCAGACAGCACCTTTTTGTGGGGATTTACCTGAGAGGAAATCGAAATGGGCTCTGAAAGCCCAGGCAGGAGAGCCAGGGCAGCTGAGAAGGGCTGGCAGCACAGCCCAGCCTCTGCCCTGCCTGCCGTGCCAGGGCTGGGCTGGGCCCTGAGGGACAGGGCTGGGGGTGCCAGTGGCCAGCAGGGCCAGGGATGGGCACCTCTCCTTGTCCTGGCACCTCTCCTCTCCTGCCACCTCTCCTCTCCTGCCACCTCTCCTCTCCTGCCACCTCTCCTTGTCCTGCCACCTCTCCTCATCCTCCCTCAGCAGGAGCCCCTGAGCCAGCCCAGGTGGGCAGTGGGCACTGCTGGCCAGGGCCAACACCCCGGGCACTGGCATTTTGGCATTTTGGGAGCAGGGACCCTGCAGACGTGGATCCTGGCTCGCTGCAGGCAAACGAGATCTGGGTGTTGAGCAGAAGGTTTGGCTGCACTGGGGAGCTGCTGGGGAACAGAGCTGTGCTCTTCCAGCAGGGCTGCCACTTTGGCAAGGCTTGGTGCCAGTGCCCGTTCAGTTTGCTCCTGGAGGACGTTCAGGGAGCTGCTTCTTGCTGGGGGAGGCTGCAGCACGCTGTGCTGCCACTTCTGAAATCCAAAATTCTTGCACTTCACCTTGATTTTAGTGCTCCAGCCCTGGTGAACTGGTTCAGGGGCTGGCCTGGCCCTGCCCAGTGCTGATCTGGGGCTGGTGAAAAGGCACCAGAGCTCCCAGCCTTCTGTTCCTGGGATATTCACCTCCTGGCACTGCAGCTAAAAGGGAATTTCAGCTGTACAAGGAGATTAGTGCTAAGAGGATATGTAGGCTGCTGCCATGGGAAGGATCTCACCATCCCTTGAGCACTTTTGACATAAAGCCCACTAAAAAAAACCCCTAAATGAGAAGAAAACAGTCTGAGTGCTTCGTGTCTAGATGGCAAATGCCACAAATGCACACGTTGGTGGAGCACGAGCCTGTGCTCTGGCCGGGAGCTGATCTCCTTCCTGCTGCTGTCCTGGCATGAATCCTTCCCTTCCTTCCCTTCCCTTCCCTCTGCTGGAGCCCCCTGGAGCCCCCCAGCCCCTCAGAGAACTCGTTCTGCTCTCTGTGGCCCCTCCCTGGGCACAAAAGCAGGGATGTGTCCCAGGGAGAGTGGAACTGAGGGTTAGGTCCAAGTGAGGCTGCACAATGAGTTCTAGGTGGCTCTGGGGCTCAGGCATTCTTCGTCGCTCTCTCTTTGCTCCTCACGTGCATGAAAGGCTGATTTATTTGCAACTAAATCCATGAAATGTGCTAATACCTGCTCTGGTGTTGATCAGGCTTAATGTAATAACCTCCTCTCGTGTCTGCTTCTTCTGCTGAGCAATCTGAGCACTTAAAACTTTCCTCCTCCTGAGCAGCCAGAGGCCTCCAGAGGCCTTTAAAAATAAACCCAGCACCAGGCAGCCCGAAAGAGGAGCTAGGGAATATTTCTCTGTCCTGTTGGAGATGATCAGATAGTACATACTATTCCTAAGAAATAAATGGAGGGCAGTGGATATTTATATATATATATATAGATATATATATTTTATATTTATAGTGTGGGCTGTGTAAACCAGCCCAGCCCCAGCAGCTCTGTCCCAGCTCACAGAGCTGCAGGGCTCTGTCCCAGCCAGGGAGCTGCAGGGCTCTGTCCCAGCCCAGGAGCTGCAGGGCTCTGTCCCAGCTCACAGAGCTGCAGGGCTCTGTCCCATCCAGGGAGCAGCTCAGGAAACCTTCCCTGCCCTGCAGCAGCTGGGTTCCAGCTGTGCCTGTACCTCATGTGGGACTCTGAGTGTGACCACAAGTGTGACTCTGCGTGGGACCCCGAGTGCCAGCTGGGCACGAGGGAGAGCTGGCAGCCGGGGAGGGGCTGGCAGGGGCAGGGACAGGGACAGGGGCAGGGGCAGGGACAGGGACAGGGGCAGGGGCAGGGGCAGGGGCACTCACCGGGAGCTCCAGCGCCTCGTTGAGCAGCCCGTTGCGCTTGCTGTGCAGGTAGGCGTTGGAGCTGCCCGTCTTGGCCACGCGGATCCGCGCCAGGCGCGCCTTCTGCGGAGACACAGCGGGGACAGGGACACGGGTTAGTGACACGGGGACAGGGACAGGGGACAGGGACAGGGGGTTAGGGACAGGGGGTCAGGGACAGGGGGACAGTGTGGGGACAGTGGGGTCAGGGATGGGAAACAATGGGGTTAAAGATGGGAAACAATGGGGTTAGGGATGGAAACAATGGGGTTAAGGATGGAAACAATGGGGTTAAGGATGGAAACAATGGGGTCAGCGATGGAAACAATGGGGTCAGCAATGGAAACAATGGGGTCAGCGATGGGGGAACCAGAACGGGGTGCTGCAGGCCCCTTTGTGCTTCCCAAAGTTCATTTTTGGCTGGGATGCAGAGCACTGGAGCCTCGTCCTGGCCGTGCTGGGGGTGCAGGGCCATGGGTGCTCTGCAGGTGAGGTGCCTCCATTTCTCACCGTCCCCCCACACCCTCTCTCCAGACCCCTCTCCGTGTCCCAGCTCTGCCCTTGTCCCCTGCTCTGCTCGGGCTGCAGCAGCACAGGGACAGGGGCCCTCGGTGGCCCTGCAGTGGCACTGCTACTTCATCAGCTGTGGCACCTGATAAAATGACTGTCCAAAAATACACCTCTCCATGGGGACAAGACAGGTGATAAAAGCAGTCCAGAATAACCAACAAGAAAAACTAAGACCCTATCTTTTCCTTTTTGATTATTTTGGATAAATCCTTTTAACATTTTCGTTTTTCTTTTCAATTGCTGCCTGCTTCTCTGTCGAGTGATTTGCCTTTTCTCTTTTCTACTGTTAATTTATGACTCAAATGCCATTAAAAGTAAATACATTAAATAGCTGCAGCTATTAAAAAATAATTACATTGTGCTGTAGTTTAAAATGCTGCATAATCCCTTAAATAACATGGAGCTCGTGATTTTCCCTCCTAATTAGAGGTGCTAATGGGTAAACGCTGTAGGAAGAGGAAAGGCAGGAGGCAAATATCTGCAGTGGGTCCAGAGAGTGGAGCCGTTGCAGGAGCTCCATCCCTGTCCAGGTGTGAGCCACTCTGGCCCTCAGTGCTGGAAATATTTGAGGTATTTCTTTACCCTCAAGACCTTGTGCCCATGCACAATTTCTCAGGCAAAGACACACACAGGGTAAAGTTTGCAGCTTTAATTGGGTGACACAGACTATGACCAGTCTGAAAAATAGGTCTTCTTTAGGTCTCCCAGAATGGGGACGTCTGAAATTGGCTTTATTTTCTATACCTCACCTAGATTTCCCTGTCCCATTTTCAGGCTGAGTCTCCTGATCAGTGAGAGAGTGAGATCTCCGTGCTGGGCCGAGGCGCTGCCTGGGACAGGGGCAGGGCACGGGCGGAGAGCACAGCGAGGCATGGAATTGGATCTCCGCTTTTCCCAAACCCTTTCCCAAGCTGCTGCGATGCTCTGGGCCCTGGAAAGGACTGGCCTCAGGCTGTAACCTGGAACAGAAGCCATGGGGAGTGCTGCTGTGGAAGGGGGGCTGTGGGGCAGAGCTGGGATAAACGCTGAGCAGTATTTCCTTTTGCAGGAACACGGCGTTGTCCCTCTGCTCCTGATAATTACCTTTCCATCAGGTGGTTTCTTCTAAACACAAGTATGTGCCTTTGTGTGTCTGTTCCTTACACAGGGATCTCTCTCCTCTAATCAGGAGTGGATTTGGGGTGCAGGGTGGTTTCTCCAGGGATGCTCTGATGGTCACCACCACTCTGTGCCTGACAAAATATCAGCTCCTTGGCTGGAGGAATTGCCAGTGCCCAGCTTACCTCACCTGTAGCAGGGAAGGTTCATCCTCATCTCCAGTTCAGTCGGTTGTTAAAGTGGATTCAGTCTCAGGCTGTTGTAATGAACATTATTCCCTTTGCCTCCAGGCTAGCAGGGGATCAAATATTAATAGCTGTACTCCGTGTGGAGTGGAGATGGTTCTGAGGTCTGTTCCCTTTTCCTTTTGAAACAGGGCCACTTGCTATCTAAATAATTAAGCCCCACAGCTTTTGTAGTTTAGAACAGACGTTGTTATTTTAAAAAATGTCAGTGGGGCAGGACAGAAGTTAATCCTGCTCTCTGACACAAAGGATTGGCTGGGATCGTCACAGCGCCCAACTCCAGGTCCCCATCGTGATTAAATTTGGTAGATATCTTGATTAACTCAGCTAGAGAAGTTAATTAAAATTGGTGCCTAAAATTGGTTTGGCCCTCCAGACAGTTTCCTCCATTGGACTAGAAGCAACTTTGGAACAAAGCTCAGGTTTTTCTGTGACTGTCTGTGTGCAAACGTGAATTCTCTGGAAGCGTCTGTCAGGTGGCACAAGCTCTGCCTGGTCCTTGGGCACCTCTGCTGTGTCTCTGTGGGCTCTGGTGCTTTGATCAAGTCTGACGGTAAAGAAGGGTTTGAGATCTTCCAAATTATGCCAGTTTTTAGCACATGTGAGCAGGTTTTTGTCGTCCCTGTCCTGCAGAGCTCAGCGCTCCTGGCCTGGGCGCAGGAGATGGGCAGGTGTGGTTCTCTGGCCTCTGCTGCAAGCATCATTCTGGGGGGGATGGTTGTCTTCTGCATCCTCTCCCCAAATGTGACAGACTAAAGGTCACCAGGGCCGGGCCTGAGATCACTGTTACTGAAATAACCCCTGCACAGGAGGCTAAAAAAGGAAAAGCAAACGGCACACTGTGTCTGCATGGAGATGGGGAGAGGAGTTGCTAGGAAACCACAGGATCTCAAAATGCATATGACCTAATCTGGAAGATAATTTATATGATGAAAATAATAATACTAATGACAGCCACTTACAGGTTAGAATGATTAATTTGGTTATCTTGGAGCCCACGTGTTCCTCAGAGCAGGATGGAAGGCAGGGCTCAGGAACTTCTGGGCTTTGCTGGTTTTTCAGAAACTGGAGGCTCAGAACGAGCAGGAGGGCAGTGAGGACCTGCACAGGTGGGGAGGGTGCAGCATCCTGGGTGTCTGCACTTCCCAAGGGCACTGGCAGAGGAGGGAGGAGAGCCTGAGTTCATCCTGTTGCTTTTTGGAGAAGTGCAGGGAGCAGGAGCTGCTGGCTGCGAGAAATGCTTACCAGATGGCAGGCTCAGGAAACAGCTAATTATTATTTATTAATGATTTTCATCCAGTTCTTATGGAGATAACACTCACTCTTGATTTATGTGGGATAGAAAACTATTAAGCTACAACCTATGACACGATTCCATATTTGCCAGACAACTTCAGCTTTCCAGACCTTCTGTCCCTGGCAAGCAGGGAGTGCAGCACCCGCGTGTCAGGAACTCTGCAGCCCCTCTGGAGCTTTTCAGCATTATCCCCCTCAGGAAATCCGGGCTCAAAGCACAGCTCTCCTGGTCTGGCTGTGCAGGGCCACCCCCACCCCGTGTCCAGGTGCTTTTGGGTCTCTGCAAACCCTGCACACCTGGGGTGCTCACACGTTAACCAGCTCCCTCTGAGCTGTCCCTGCGAGGCCACAGTCCCTCCTCGTGTCAGCTGTGCTCTGGCCATGTCCATCTCCATCTCCCTTTACTCCTAAAACCACACCACGAGGTTTCCTGCCAGAAAGTGCAGCTACTCAAGATAATTAACCATGTTTTACATGCTAATTCCTCAATAATTAATAGTTTGAGTGTTATTTGAGGCTGAAATGAAGCTGCTCTCCAAAGTCACCAGTGGAGTGGTCTGGATTTGTTTTTTTATTCTCAAAGTGAAATATGAAATATTATTTATGACAGATATATGATTCTCCTGCTTTTGTCTACATCTGTTGTTTGGGGGTTGGATTTAAATCCTGGATGGAAAGGACTTGGTTGATTCTGGAAGATGGGAAAGGTGACAAGCAGATGGCAGAGTTAAACACAGCTCAGCACTGCTACAGGATCTAAGAGGAACTTTTGCTTCTCCTTTTCACCTCTTTTATTTTCTCTAAGAAACAAAGTATGCACATTTGGATTTTACTTCCTCTCAAATCTTGACATTAAATGGCTTTTGAGCCAAGTTCAAATATTCTGTCACTTTTGCTTTGGGGGAGATGTTATAGAGCTGCATATGGAAATTAGGCAGTGTAGAACTCATTATATTCCTATATAATTTGATAGAACCACTTGCAGTCAGACCTTGATCTTATTTTGGGCCTCTTCATTACTTTCCAGAGATGAAAGATTCCCCTCTCCTCCTCTGTGCCTCTCCTTTTAATGCTACCTTACCCTTGGCACCATTAAAGCAACAGAACATCATTTCCAATGAACTTTATCGTTTCATCTTTTCCAGCGCCGAGGAACATCATGTCCAGGCTATTTATAGAACAATGCACAGAATCTGGAGTTTAATGGATCTGGGCCTCCACCAGCCACAGATGTCCTGGCTGATTGACCCTTTGAAGGGTCACACTGTGCAAGACTGGCAGGGTGGTCAGGCAGCCCTGGAGCACGGGGCCTGTCCCCTCCTCTTGGAAACTCCTCTGGTACATCCTCATCTCGAGCTTGACAAGCTCTGCCTCAGATTTAGTGAAGCTCTCACTGCTAAGGGATATTTGTTTCAGGAATTCGTTCTTCTGTTTAGAAAGCTCCTCCTGATTTCCAGCCCGTGTTGTGTGTGTGTATTCATGCACCCAGCCAGGCTCACAGCCAGACCTTGATCGGGTAAGGACTGACCTCATGGACAGCTTTCCTTGATTGAATTATGCTTTACACAGTTGCTGCAGCTTGGCTGAAACTCAAAGCTTCCTCTCTGCTGAGGTTCCCACAGCAGCAGCCCAGCTGAGTGACAAAACACCTCTCTCCCCTTCTCTCTCCCTTCTTGAAATAGCAACAAAAGAAATTCCTGCGTACACTTTTTTATAGTATGAATGCTGGAGCAGGCTTTTAGAGCTTGGGTCAGAATTGCTCCAAGGATGCAGTCAAAGAGGTGCCCAGTAGAGGGAATAATCTGGAATAACTGGAATTGGGGTGTAAATCAGGGTGTCAGTACTTGTCGACAAACTTATTACTTAAAAAAAAAAAAAAAACACAAGCAAAGTCCCTCATGTTTTTCTGCATCATGGGTAGATGCTGCTGTTCTGCTTTAGTCCAAAATAAGTCTCAGTTTCACACAAGCCAAGTGTGATGAGAGCTGTCTGCCTGTGATTTACCTGTCTGTCCTTCCTTATCTGTGTTTTCAGAGCTCACTTTTATAACATCTTTCACACAGCTCACACCCCCAATTAATTAATTAATAACGAAGTATTCAGGGGCTGGAGGAATTCACAGAGTTTGATCTGTGTCACATGCCAGGTGCTGGCCCTGATGGATGAGCACTAATGGCTGACATCCCTGATGGATGAGCACTAATTAATTAATGCTGGGGAGCCCTGGCAGCTCAGGGAGGCAGGAATGGCTCAGGGTGGTCACCCTGTGGGACAGGTCCCTGCAGGTGGCACTGGGGGCTGACCCCAGCGCCATCCCCTTCCCCACGTGTGGCATTCCAGCCCTCGCTGAGCAAAGTGCTCCTTGCTGGAGCCAGAGCTCCTCACAGGACACCCAGGCCGTGTCAGGGCTGCCTTTCCTGCTGCTCCTGAGACGTGGGACACAGGTGGCACGCACCAGGGACAGGGACACCGGGGCTCAGGTCACCCAGCAGGGCCCTGGGGCTGTCACTCGGGCCCTCTGCACTCCAGGCTGTGCTCTGGCTGTCGCTGAGACACGATGTGAAACTGGAAATAAATGTGGAGCAGCTTCTGGGGAGGTGTGGGAGGCATTCCAGCTGGGCATCGGGCCGCTGCTGGCAGCAGCCTTTAATGTTTGGATGTATGGGCTTGCTTTGGAGCTGAACCCATAAACCTGAGCCCTTCCTTTCAGAGCAGACAGCTCCTTGTCTTATACAGTCTGGGACTCGGGGAATTTGGAATAGCTGAATTGATGGAAAATGTTATTTTGCTTTCCTCGGTGATAGGAGAGAAAAGAGGCAGGATTCCTGGTTGGTTAATTTGTTTGTTGGGTTTTTTTCCCCTGAACTATTAAGGGATGTGACAAACAGAGAAAGAGGTACCTAGCCCAGCAAAAATGAAATATCTTCTAAAAAAATAATAAAAAAGCTTTTTTTTTCCCTGTCAAAGACTATTAAATATCAACATCAACACAAACATATTCCACACAGATTCGTTCTGGTTGAAAAAAACATGTTCTTTAAATGTCAGCCAGCTCCAGTTTTAACCTCATTGTTTCTCTCTCCCCCCAGGTTCCCAACCCCATCCCCTGCTGGCACTGAGTCACGTTCTGAGGCTGAGCTCTCCTTACAGCTCCACTCACTCCTCCTGGCCCTTCTTTTCCACGTTCAGTTACCCACCTCCAAAATCTAGGGTGTCAGCTGAAAAACAGAACATTTCAAAGCTGACTCCCCTGCTCTGTGGCAAATCAATGATTACAATGGCCTGGTTATTGACAGGTGTGTGGGCTGTCTTCCTCATGGGTACGGGGATGACACAAACCCAGAACTCAGCCTTTCCCAGCACCACTCCCTCTCTGAGCTCTGCTGCAGCTTCCAGAGGTCTGGAACAGGCTGTTTCTACATCCTCCTGAGGAGCAATCAGACATTTGTGTCCCTGCTCTTCCTTCCTTTTGGCTGGAGCCCCTTGGAAGCATCTCCATAGTTACCTCTTCCTCAGCTGCCTGCGTGCCACCGTCTCCTGAGGAGATGGGAGAACCTCCCTCCATCCCTAAATCCCCATGGCAGAACCTCCCTCCTTCCCTAAATCCCCATGGGAGAACCTCCCTCCATCCCATAGGAGAACATCCCTCCATCCATAAATCCCCATGGGAGAACCTCCCTCCATCCCCCATGGGAGAACATCCCTCCATCTCTAAATCCCCATGGCAGAACCTCCCTCCATCCCTAAATCCCCATGGGAGAACCTCCCTCCATCCCCATGGGAGAACCTCTCTCCATCCCCATGGGAGAACCTCTCTCCATCCCTAAATCCCCATGGGAGAACCTCCCTCCATCCCCATGGGAGAACCTCTCTCCATCCCCTTCCTCTCCGGGCTCCTCGTGCCCGGCATCCCTCCCTGCTGCAGGAATTGCTCTCCTTGCTGCTCCCACTCGTGCCCCAGACGATGTGCCCGCTGTCCTGCCTCTCCCGTGTGTCCCCTCTGCTCTCCCACAGCCTGGCGTGCAGCTCTCAGCTCGCTATTGGAGTTTTATGTGGGAGCAGCTCTACAGAATTATCCTGTCCTGGTAGTCCTTGCCTAAATGTGTGTTTGGCTCTCTCCTGGAAGCTTGCAGCCTGCAGGATGGAATGAGAAGTCTGCCTCAATGTTTGCAGTACTTTGCTTGTTCTCAGGGAGCCAAAGGGCAGCAGATAATAAACGAAATGAATTGAACACCCTCGGAGGCTGCAGGCGTCAAAAGCACATTTACTGCGGCTTGAAACCAAGCACTGTGATTACCCAGGGCTGGATTTGCTGGCAGCTCCAGTGGAAGGCAGCACTGAGGCCATGCCAATCCCCTGGGATGATCAGCTCTTCCAGCAGCTCGGCTCATTTAGCAAATCTAACTATTACGTGATGAATGCACTTCAAGCAGGGCTGGGCTTTTCTTTTTTCCCACAGCATCGGAGCATTCCCGTTTTTCCTGCCGTTGTGGGTACCCCATTTTGGGAGAGGCTGCCCTTTGAACCTTTGCTTTCCCCCAAGCTGAGACCCAGAACAAACTCCCTGCTGAATTTTCACCCTCGGGGCTCTCCCGTGCCACCCCTGCCTGTCCCTGTCATTGTCCTGGGGACAAGGAGCTGTGCCTGGGGTCTGTGCTCAGCCCTTCTGCAGCTCCCAAACAATGAGCTGCTCTCCCTCCCCACTGCTGCTAAAGGAGCAGCATTTCAGGAGCTGTCAGCAGCTGCCTCTGCCTTTTCTTGCCGGGGTGGGCAAGTGGGAGGTGTTGTCCCCCACCCAGCACCAGCTCCTGTCTCCTGCTCCTCCGTGCTGCAAGCTGAGCACAGAGAGGGGCTCCTCCAGCATCATCTGAATTACAAAGTCGTTCTATTGTCAAGCCTTTTAAGTGTCACATTCTCTTTCAAATCCAAGGCTGTGACATTCACTGAAGAACAGCATCGTTTCAAAGTCAGGAGGGTCTATTCTTAGCGCATCAGTCAAAAAAAGGGGGGGAAAAAAAGTCGTTGGGGAAGGAAAAAAGCACAACAATTTTACCAGAATGAACCTTGTCACAAATGATCAATTCGTCTCCCATTCACACTGACCTGCTCCTTGCTGCATGCCAGAGGACAGAATCTGATGCCACAGCACAATGAATTAAGATTTGCCAGATCTCCTGGTAATTAATTGTCTCACAGTACAGGTTTGGCAAAGAATAATTTATCTTTAAAGCTATTAGATCACTGGTAGTTGGGTTTTGTGTTTTACTGGGTATTTTTCTTTTTAAGGAACATTTCTCAGTTAGTTGAAGAATAGATGCTGATGAGTAACAGCCACCTCCTGGGATTTTATTCACTTTACTTAAATACCTCTTCCTGCTAGACCAGAGCCCCCTCAGCAGTGGAGAGGCAAAGTTAGGACTGAGCACAGCCGAGCCAGAGGGGCTGGGCTGTGTCCTGGATTTTGGAGTGCAGCCCCTCAGCAAGCCCAGGGCTGGAGAGCCCAGCTTCTCTCACACCGTCCAGCCTGGGAATGTCAATCCAGGCAGCTCCCACAGCACTTCTGCCTTTGTTACTGTCACTGGGAAATCTCAGCCTGAGCTCACAGAAAAAATTAATAAGGTCTATAGCCTTGTCTTGAAATCCACCTGTGCATCATGAAAGTTATGATTCTTGAACTAAACAGAACTTTCAAAGCATTTATCCTGATGCATGCTCAGGAAAGTGCTCTTCCATTCAGAGAGAACAAGAATTCACTAAATTCCTGGTGGGGTCCTAAATTCTGCTCTAAGGAGCTTCTGCTGGTGGGTTCTTCCTCTTCAAGGACTGAGAGAGCAAAGAGATTTTCCCACCCTTCCTGAAAAAGCCATGCAAATGTCTTTGTAACTCTAATGAGCTGGGGGCAGAGTTTGAACTGTTTCTGAAGATGGGATTCAGTTCAGTGTGGGATGATGCTGGAATAAGTGTGGTACCAAGGCAGATCCTCAATGTCCCCCTGCACATCCTGACCAGCTCCAGAGGGACTGTCACTAACGTGCTTCTCTCTCTTTCCTGCTTTTTAGTATTCATGCAGTGCTGATCATGTGAAAATTACTCACACTTCTGACTTGAGAAAAGTTTCTTAACTGAGAAATTCCACCAATATCAAGGGAATTAGAAATTCAAATGGGGGGAAATTATACACTGCGTGTGTCAATACAGCAAACCTTTATAGAAGCTGCAATCAATCACATTGGCATCAAAGGTGGTGGGACTTTCCCCTGTCACCAAGCGGATCACAGGCCAAAGGAAAAGCGGAATTAGAGGAAGAAACCTTGGTTTGCTGCCTGTCCAGGAGCACAGAGCTGCAGCCAGCTCTGGCTGTGAGCCAGGGCTGTGCCCAAGTCTGGCCTGGCCTGTTGCTCTGTGCCTGGGCTGGGCTCTGGAGCAGCTTCTGTCTCTGTGTTGGTGCTGCTGCAGCAGGACAAGAGCTTTCTTTCACAGGCTGCACTTCTGAAATGGCTTATTGGGCATTGCCCCAATAAACCTCCCCCTGAGCATCCCTGTCCTTCCCTCTGACTCCTCACCTGTCCCTGGAAAAGGGAAATCCCAAATCCTCGTGCCGGCTGCAGCCTCACTTGCGACAGCTCACTCTGCCAGCACTGAACGTCACTGCAAGGCTGCACCGACCCACTCTGATCCCACTGCAGCTGCTGCAGAGCACAGCAGGGCACGGAGTGGGCTTTGCTGGGCCCTTTCACCTTCACCCTTCCTTTATCCCTGCTGTGCTGTGTGTGATCAAACCAACAACTCTCCCCCAAAGCTGCTGCCCTGTCTCACGTGTGCCGTGTCAGACCTCAGGCAGGGGTTTGCACGAGCCAGCAGAGATGTGCTGAGGCTGCAGCTGATTCCTGCACCGTTCTGGCTCTCTGCTACTCCCCTTTTGTGTTTTGACTGCCAAATGTTGTGGTTTTGTGGGTCTTGTATCTGAGCTCTCTGCTGTCAACTCCCTGAGATGCAAGAAGTAGGCACGGCCCAGATGCTTGCCTGGAGCAGAAATAACACATTTTTCTACTACTGTTCTCCATCAGGTCCCCTGAGTCTTGCATTTCTGGCAGACAGCATTCCACGGGGAGAAAAAGAACCTCAGGCCTTTGGTTTGCAGTTGTTGTAAAAACCTGATTCTGGCTGTGGTGTAATTTAGCAGATTGAAATAGAGATATAGTAAATCTGTTATACTCTCTTAGTGACTCAGTGAGCTTCCACTGGCAAAAACTGTTCAGAATTTGGAATATTCAGTAATCCCTTCACATTTCCAGGGGCTTTTGTGTGTTCCCAGTGTTCCTTGGAGGGGTGTGTGTGCTGATAAGTGCATGTTGCTGGATGGGTGTATTTGAAACTACAGAGAGACAACAAGGAGCGAAGCAGCCAGGAGGATAAACAGCTCCTGGGGATGATTTCAGGGTTTTTGTGCACACAGCCATCTATTTGCTTCAGACAAGTATGTGGGAAAGGTGAGTAATAACAGCCCTGCTGCTCCTGCTGCCCCTGATGCTGAAAATACCCCAGTGCAGTGTGCACTTTGATGGGGGCACATTCTATTTCCAAGGTAGGATGTGTAAATTATCCTGGCTGGACTTTGGGTCAGCCAGTGTTGAGATTTTGTGGAATCATACGAGTTTATTTTGCTTGTGCCAGAAATGTGGCCAGGTAAGTCATTATCTGGGTGTAATTATATGACATATAACAGGAGAATTTTGTACAAGAATCCATCCAGTTGCGTGTGAGGTTTCCACGTTAACCTGGTGTGAAATGGCTCAGAGTTGGATGCCACTGGAACATTAAAACACGTGTGGGGGGTTCTGCAACAGGAATTTGACCACAATGGTTTTTCAGACCACAAGTCCTGGAGAAAAGCCAAGCAGGAATCACTGTGTCATATTTAATTCTGTTTTGGGGTGTGTGTTTTGTTTTGGGGCACTGGCAGCTCAGTCCCTCATTCTGGGGCAGTGGGTGTCCATCAGCGTCTGTTGCAGGGTGTGAGTTTGGGCTCTTCCTCTGTGTGTTTGTGCTGGATTTGGGGCTGGGGGCTTTGTCTGTCCCTTCCCCAGGGTCTTGGGGGCGTTGGCAGGATTTGGCCTGGGTGTGGGACTGGTTTGGGGCTGGTTTGAGGGGATAATCTGAGCGGGGCCTGCACAGGCCGTGAGGGCGGGAGGCGCCCGCGGGGCCCATGGCGGCCCTTGGCCCAGGAGGGGACGGGCAGGGCTCACTCCCTCACACTCGCTCACACTCACTCCCTCACTCACCCTCACTCACTCTCACTCACACGCACTCTCTCTGTCACTCATTTCTCACCCACTCACACTCTCTCCCTCCCTCTCTCACCTTCTGGGCCCGGCGCTTGTCGGCGCGCTGGTTCTGGTGGTAGATGCGGCTGAAGTTGGAGACGATGACGGGCACGGGCAGGGCGATGACCAGCACCCCGCTCAGCGAGCAGATGGAGCCAAAGATCTTCCCCGCGATGGTCTTGGGCACCATGTCCCCGTAGCTGCGGGCACAAGCACAGAGGAGGCCCCTCCTTGAGACCCCGGGCCTCGGCAGGGCCTGCCCCGCTCCCCGGGGTGGCACCGGCGCTCCGAGCCCCGTGCCAGGGACAGCTCCACTGGTACGGCCACCCTGGGCTGGGCATGGCCACCCTGTCCCTGGTACGGCCACCTTGGGCTGGGCATGGCCTCCCTGCACATCCTGCTGTCACCCTGTCCCTGGTATGGCCACCCTGGGCTGGGCATGGCCACCCTGCTCGTCCTGCTGCCACCCTGGGCTGGGCACGGCCACCCTGCCCCTGGTATGGCCACTCTGGGCTGGACACGACCACCCTGATCATCCTGCTGCCACCCTGGGCTGGGCACGGCCTCCCTGCTCCTTCTGCTGCCACCCTGGGCTGGGCACGGCCTCCCTGCCCTGCCTGGCACCCAGCTCAGCACAGAAGGCACCTCTGTGGCAGAGCAGAGCTGCTCAGCAGCTGCTGGGGGTTGAAATGCACACCCTCGCTGCTCTGCGCCCACCTCTCCATGCAGATGAGCTCCAGCAAGCTTCCAGCTCTGCGTCTGCTGGGGAGCAGGTTCATATATTTTCATTCCCTGGTATCCAGGTGCAAATGAGGACTGATTTACACTTCCATTTCAAAGCCCAGCAGTTTCCCTGCCATCTGCACAGTCAGAAATTTGGGTTTGTTCAAAGTCTGCATTCAGTAAAAGGTGAATTCTCAGGGATATGAGACCAGATAAAAATATTCATACAAAGCTCTGCACTGGGTTGGACCCAACAATCTTCTGCTGTAATTTGTGTTGCATAAAGAGCATGTGGAGCGAGTGCAGAGGAGGCCATGGGGATGCTCTGAGGGCTGGAGCCCCTCTGCTCTGGAGAAAATCCAAAAACTGAAATCTAGACAAGCCCCTGGTTGCTATCAGATGGTATTAGGGATTTCTGTGGTTATCTTTGAGATGTTCTGGTGCTTGGTGCAGCAAATGTTGAAAAGAGAAATGATTTATTTCAATCGAGGCTTTATTTTTACATTTGATGTCAGTCTACGACCAACAAAGGGCTTTGAGGGGAGTAGAGTTGAGCTAAGAATAATTTACACCCAAGAAGGAAAAACAAACATTTCAAAACACTTTTTTCTCAGCTGAACCTCATGTCCCCACGCAAGAACTTGTTGGTGTGAGGGGCTGAATAAGAGCAGGACTCCTTGCATGCTAAATGCTTCAGGCACCATTAGCCAAGGCTTGTTTATCCCAAGCAGAATCTTCTCCTGCCTTCACCCACACCAAAACCCCTCAGAATACCCCAAATCAACAGATGGCTCTTCATGTCTATTAACTTTTTAGCTGCTGCTTTATGCAAAGATCATTTCAAAGCTCTTGCTAAGTGACAAGTTCTTCTACCTCATTTAACACTGCTCTAAAAAAAATCTCACTCTTCTCCTGCTGGCCCTTAACACAATAAGGCTGAAAATTAATCATATGGCTCAAACATGATCTCAGTGACCTGGAGCAGGCAGAAAAAGCCCTTCTGTGCATTTGCAAAGAGTATAATAATAAGTGTCTGGCTCTCAGTCTGTCTCAGGGAGTTTTGTTCTCACATGCAGACTGAGAGTTACCTCATTACTGGGGACTTGAGAGAAGTGCTTTAAAACACCACCAGGGAAGATCAAACCCTTGGAGCAGGAAGGGTTTTGTGGGGAGATGAGAACTGCCTTTCAAAACCGCTGTGAGAGGAGGAGCCCTGGGGAGCTGTGCGGTGCCGGGCTGGTGGCTCAGGGACAGCCCCTGGTGGCACTGGGCTGCAGGGACCGTGGAGGATTCCCTGATCCCTCCCATGGGATATGGCAACGTCCCAGGCACCTGGGGACATCTCCTGTGGCCTCACTGGGCTGACCTGTGGGGTGGAAATGCCAGCCCTGAGGTTTGGGAGTGTCTCAGCTCTGTTTTTCAGAGCCGAGCCAGCCTGAGCTCGATGTGCATCCCTGGCACTGCTCAGAGCCCCCTTTGACTTTGCCAGGGCTTGGAATGAGCTGCAATTGTTCTGCTCCTCTATTGACATCCTCAGCTCCTGCAATATTAATTGCTGGACAGACTATTTCTGTGCTGATGCTACCACAAGGCACGAATGGCCCCGTGGCATATTTATGTCAGGTACAGCGCCAAATAAACTCAGCTCATGCATTCCAGTTACTACTAATTAGGCATTTCAAACCCAAAACTTCTTTTCCCAAGACTGGAAAGAGAGAACTCAACTTTCCCATTAATTTATTCAGTAAAAGGCAACTTGTCATCTAAAAACTAACCCTAACCCTAACCCTAACCCTAACCCTAACCCTAAACCCTAACCCTAACCCTAACCCTAACCCTAACCCTAAACTAACCCTAACCCTAACCCTAGCCCTAAGCCTAACCCTAACCCTAAACTAGCCCTAACCCTAACCCTAACCCTAAACTAACCCTAACCCTAACCCTAACCCATTCCCTCCTTCCCTGATGATGCTGCTAGGAATCCACTGGGATCACAACACACGGAGCCCATTTTCAGCTGCTGAATTCGGTGCAAGGTTCAGCTGGTGGAAGGTGGGACGAGAGGAGCTTTCAGGTCCTTCCAGCCCGGACATGGCAGGGTTCCTTGCTGTGCTCCCTGGCTGTGCCAGGTGAGAGGCACTCACCTGTGGAAGGTGTGCCGGTGCCAGGGGGAGCTGCCACATCCCTGCACGCTCCCTGCACGCTGCCAGGAGCTCCAGAGCCCCACACAGGAGCATCCCACGCACAGCTTTGGTTGGTTCTCCTTTTCTGCTGTCCCCCAGTTCCATTTCCTACCAAGGGAACACTCTGAATCCCGAGACTAATTCACTGTATACACAACATAAACTTCAACCCAATCCCTAAACAGGCAAAAAAACCCAAACACCCTAAAGAGGGGAAAAGAATCAGAAAGTGACTTTTAAGTTGTCTCGGTTTAGACTGGAAAACACTGCATGCAGAAGTTAATTTTTTTTTAAATTTCCCGTGTGACTTCTGCGTTCTTTGGCTAGAAAAGGGGTCGTATGTCACTCACCCTAATTAGCAGCTATTAGTCTTGACAACATAATGTGCTGTTGTTTTCCTGCCTGCCAGCAGAGGAGTGTCATCAAGCAGAGGTCACTGCTCCTGCCTTCAGCCACCGAGGTGTCTGGGCCCTGCTCGGGTCCCCAGCTGCAGACAGCAATAAATAAGGTGCTGAGGAGCTCATCAAAGGCTCGCTCTAAAAATAGCCCTGGCAGCTCTCTGCTGATGCTGCCTCTCCCCGCAGCATCCTCCCCCTGCCAACAGGCAGCTGCAGGAAAACAGCTGGAAGATGCTTGGCCGCGGGGACAGCTCTGAGCTGAGCCTGGAGCAGGATTCTCCTCCCCAGCAGCCTTTCTGTGCCCCAGCTTTTCACCCTGGGTCGGGCACATCCCGGGAGGGCTGCTGGGTGCCATCAGCAGGGAGCTCCATGCTCCTTTGGGCAGGGAAGGGCTCTGAGCTCTCCCTGCAGCCTTCTCTCCTCCGGGCCAGCGCTCCCAGCTCTCCTCTGGGGTTCCAGCAGCTCTGGGGTCCCCCAGGAGCACTGGGGGGACAGCAGAGCAGCAGCCCCAGCCCTCCTGCCTGCCTCGGGGGGCTCAGCCCCTCGGAGCAGCCCCCAGAGGGTCCCTGGTGGCCTGGGGGAGGCCCAGGGCCAGCACAGGGGAGGGTGGCTCTCCATCCCACGCTCAGGCTGTTCCCTGTCAGTGTTTAGGGCTCAGGGGACATTGCTGCCCCGGTGCTTTTCACACCCAGGAAAGCTGACACAGCTCCTGCAGCTGGGGCAGACACAAGGCTCTCCCCTGGCTCAGGGTTTCTCCTCACAGCTCTCAGGGAGCTGCTTTATCTCTCCAACCTTTTGCCCAGCACAGGAAAGGCAAAATAAGATTTTACTCCAGCCTGGAAGCGTCTGCTTTGGGACAATAGGGCCAGAATAATATCATTATGTACTGTACAATGGAGCATGATTTTGAAAGGCTTTTGCATGAAAGAGCTGCAATAAAGCATGGCATTAGCATGTAGCTGTCCAGGTGCCAGAGAGGCGTTTTTGCACTCCAAGTAATTCACTCAGCAATGTTGTGGTTCACACAAAGGAGAGGAAAATGGCCAGAATTCAGCTCCAGGCTTTCAGTGGCACTGCCAGGCTGTGGACACTGCAGTGACAGCTCTGTCCCTCCATTCCATAGCTGCAGGTCTGAGGTAACCTTGCTAATGCTGCCTTGAGCCCCAGTGCAAGAACAGCTGTGTCCCTTCCAGTGAGGCAAGGCAAGCAGGAGCAAGCACTGCTCGTTCCCCTCGTGGTGAAGGAGCAGGGAATGAGCAGCTGGCCAGGGCTGGGGTGCCTGGCACCTGCACCTCAGCTTTGGGGCTCAGCTCAGCATTGCTCACCCACCCTGCTGGCAGCAGCCCCAAAGCTCACCTGTGCTGCTCTGGGCTGGAAGGGACCTTTTGAACCCATTTATTCCACATTTCCACTGCCTCAGGCTGCTCAGAGCCCCGTCCTCTCCACCTCAAACGTCCCCAGGGGTGTCCAGCTGTGTTTTACAAATCCCAGAAGCACAGACAGGTTTGGGCTGGGACCTTGGGGGCCCCTGGTGCCTCCTGCAAGGCTGAGCTGTAAGCAGAGCCACGACGGCTTTGAAGCAAGAGAATCTTCAAACAGGCTGTCAAACGACAGCCTTGAACAGCAAATCAGCCGTGGCCGGGGAAGCACAGAGCCTATTTCATGCTAGGATTCTTTTACATTAAATATACTTCTTTTCTGCCTTGTTTGGAGCTGGGCACTTCCCCAGCTGGGTATTCAGCTGCGAGATCTGGCATGCTTTCACACTACTGTTTTCTCTTTCCCTGGCATAATTCATTTGGTGATGTTTTCATGGATGCTCTAGAAATTCTGCTGCAATTCCAGCGCTCAGCCAGGCTGTGAGGGATGAGGGCTGGAGATGCTATCAGCTCTAGCAGCAGCAGCAGCTTATCTTCAGCACTTGGATTCACTTGGATCTTTAGCAAAGCTGTGGTCAGCAGTTGCTTAGTAGGGATTTTCCAGGTAAAGTTGCCCGTTTGCTATTGTTCTGGTTTATAAATTCATATTTCTTACTGAGTTTCGTGTGATAAAAGGACAGAGATGAATTCAAAATTGTCCTCCTCTGAGGAGAAGCAAGTTCTCTTGCTCCTGCACTGGGGAGCACAAGGAAGAGAGGAAGGTTATTCCCTGGTGGATTTGCCAGGGTAGCCTGGACCAACCCTAGCAGAGCCAAATCAAGGGACAAGCTGAACTTGGAGCCAGCTCCAGGCTGCTCATTGCTCCAGCCAGACAGAAAAGGTGACCTGAGAGCAACTGGTGGCAGGAACATTCCTTCCAACAGCAGCAGCCCCTGCCCAAGGGAGCAGGAATGCTTGTGAGGACTCAGGAATAAATGAAGTAGGTTATTTAATATGCAAAGGGTAGAGAATACTTCATGTATTAACACACTGCTTCCATTTATTCCTCCTGGCTTGGATCAGCTTCTGAGCCCGTAGGCAGTTAAAGCAGATGGTCTGAATTTGGGTAACATTCAGACCTTGAGTTGAAGCTAAAAATGGAATTTCATTGGCAAGGAAAGTAGGTCAGAAAGCTAAAGCCCCTAGTCCTAAAATGATGAAAGGCTCCTAATCAAGTGTTCCCTATTACCATTCATTAAACAGAGCAGGGGGAGAAATATCACGAGAGACCTCAGCAGAAGGGCTGGCAGTGGGGAGGGACCCTGCTCCCTGCAAGGCCTTTATTTGGGTTTTACCCACGTCACTGAAGGGCTGGTCTGGGGTTTATTTCTCTGGTTTACCCTGGTTAGTCAGGGGCTGATCTGGGGTTTATTTCTGTGTTTTTCCCAGTCACTGAGAGGCTGATTTGGGGTTTATTTCTCTGTTTTTCCCAGTCACTGAGAGGCTGATTTGGGGTTTATTTCTGTGTTTTTCCCAGCCAGGGCAGGCTGCAGGGCCAGCTCTGGGCTCAGCAGCACGGGAGGCCCTTCCCACCCCACCATCCTGGCATTCCTTCAGCTGGAGTTTCTCCTTGTGACCCAAAGTGAAGCTTTCAGCTCCCTGCTTTCCACAGCCATCAAGCACCAAGAACATGCTTGAAATACGAGGAACAAGTCCTGAGCATCACTGTCCATCTGATCCAGGCATCTGGCATGAGAGCAGCTGAGTGCTGCTCAGTAATGCCCACTTTTTAAAAAGTGTTTGTTTTAATGGCAAATAAAATGTCCCAGATTAAGGCATTGTTTATTTCTGGCTGCACACACTAAAGGCCTTTTAAATTACTTCATTCATTATTAATTCAAGAAGAATCCTCCTATTACTTGGAGTGAAAATCTTACACAATTACCTGCTCAGAGAATCCTTTTCTTTTTGCATCTTAGCTCTCTGTAAGAGGAATCTTTTTGGAGAACATGCAGGCTGGAGAGGGCAGGCAGTGCATTGAGCAATTAGACTTTTCTCCTAATAGCAGGGCTGAAGGCTCCCTGCCCTGTCTTAAATCCTTAACTGTGGTGTCAGCTTAAAGGAAATGCTGGGTTTTTGCTTTCATTTTATCCTCATCTTTTTCTTTTCTGTCTTTTTAAGCAGCTTGAGTGTCCATGCTGAGCCATGTCACATTCCAAGTGATCCACATACTGTGCATTTTAATGAGCTGCTAACACTGATTATACAAAAAGCAATCTCAGAAATATTTACTGAGTCAAAAAAAAAAAAAAGCCTATGGGGAACTAATTAGCTTTTTAAGAATTGGCTTTTTGAAAGCTTTAGACTCTGGAAAAGTTGAACTTGGAATCAGTTTCAAAGAAGTGGAAGGAGTGACTGGAAGAAGAGGGAGTGAGTTGTGCTGGAGTATTTGTAACAGAGATTCCACATCCAGGCTGGTCTGCACGGGACAGGGGATGCTCTGCAAGCTGAATGCATAGTAAATAACAGAGAGACAAGAAATGAGACTGCTATGCAGAGAAAAGCCACGTAATGCCTGGATCTTTTGCCAGGTTTCTGCAGCCTTTCTGAGGCTTGATCAGAGAGGAACAAAGTCTTTGTCCCTCTGTCCCTGGCCAGGTCCCTCCACCGGGGTTTCTCCAAACAGTGACACTGGGAGCTCACTGCACTCCAGGGTGGAGAAAATTCCCCCTCCTTTGGCACAGAGCTGCTTCAAGTTTCCCTTTCCTGGATGCAAAATGCAATGCAAGGTCTTCATATTCCCTGGATATTTACTTCTGTCCTTCCACGGTGACCCCAAATGGTGCCATTTGTCAGAGACAGCAGCAGGTAAAAGGAATGGAGAATTCCCTTGGGCCAGGCCTGCATTTGCAGTGAAAGCCCCCTTGCAGGCTGGCAGGGCTGCAGGAGCCCTGGGTGCAGGCTGGGCATGGAGGGACAAATCCCAGTGCTGCATTTCTGAGTAGGAGCTGGGGAGCTTTTGTGATTTTTATTTCATTTCTTTAGTATAATCGCTGTGCTTTGAACAGAAAACAGTCTGATCCTTGTCTTTTCTCCCTCCTGTCCAAATCTGATCTGTAACAGCAGAGCAGGCAAAGTTCCTTGCCTTGCTGGTGGAACAGACTGCTTAAGCACTAAGCCCTGGTAATCCAGTTTGTTTTCCTAGCAGTAACTGAAACATGAAGATATGCACAGCCTGTGCCTGGTGTAAGCACTGAGATCATGACAGGGCTCCCAAATCCTTTTATTTTCATATTTATTCAGCTGATAAACTTCCCGTGTTTATCCTTCACCTGTCATTTCTGGCAGGGATTTGGCCCCAGGGCAGCTCCCATTCCCTCCTCTCTCCCTGTGCCTGGAGATCTATTGGCACAGCAGCCCTGGAGGTGTCCCTGCACGGGAGAAAGGAGAGGCTCTGGGGATGGACTCGGGCTCTTTGTGTGACCTTGGGCAGCTCTTTGCTCCTCCAGTCTCGGCTGCAGGTGAGGAGCAATCCTTCCCTGCCCTGTCCCCAGGGTTTCCCCCTGCTCTTTGTCTAAGGGACTCTGCTCTTTGCACTGACAGTGTCCAGTCACTATTTCCACAGTCATTATTTACACTTAGATTAAGCCTTCATATTATCCAGTGCATGGCATTAATAATATCAAAATGCCATTTTATACAACGTTTAAGATCAGAATTTCCTGTTGGAAATCAATGAGAACATCTTCCAAAAAAAAAAATTCAGTGACCTGACTGTCCCTTCTTATATAAGAAGTGTCTATATTTATCAGTGCTGATATCAGCTGCTGGGGTTACCTGGCTGCTCGTGGCTCACACAGAGTCCTGAGAGGTGTTTCTCTCACAGCCAGCTCCTGTCAGGAGAGGGTGACTTTTCCTCTGCACCAAGATTCCAGCTCGCCCCTGTTTGAAGCCTGCAGGTGGAAGGCCCCAGCCCCAGAATGTTCTGGCAGCTCCTGGCCAGGACGCTCAGGCACAGAGGGGCTGTTCCTCCCCGGTGCCACGCTCAAGGTGACACATTCCCTGCCCAGAGCACAGCTTCACCTGTGAGCTGGGTCAGGCAGAGAGCCTGGCTCCATCCCAGTGCTGCTGCGGGGACCCCCAGCACCCCGAGAGAGCCAGAGCAGAGCAAGGTGCCACTGGTCAGTGCCCCTGGCAGCAAGGGCCTCTTGCTGCAGTAAATCTGTGTGCACTGCACCTGACACACAGCACTTGGCCTCTCAAACCACAGAGGGATGAGGCCCTGCTGGCTGAGATAAATGTTTTGTGTTTGTCTGGATGCCTGTACCCATACAGAGCTATACATCTATCTCCTGCATCTGATTTAGCTGGGCTGCAATCAGGAAAAAATTGCAGGACAACCTCATCACCTGTAAGCATTCTGCTGGGAAAATGTGCAGCACCAGCAGGAATTCAGATTAAAGATGTTAAAAGAAAATGTGTCTTTTCATCAGTGCTTTCCTCCTCATTAAACACGGAGTTTGCTCATAAGCATTTCCCAAATAAAAAGGGAGAAATAGGTAAAAGCAAATACTCTGCAATTAAGCTCCCTTGAATTTCCCCAGAAGGTTCACCTGAGCTTAATTTAATATCCCCTCATTCCTCCCCAGCCACCTGTTTGGCTGGGATGCAAAAAGAGGAGTGTGCAGGGGATCTGTCCTGCAGCCCTGGCTGGGGGGGCTGGAACAGAGCCCCCAAACCCTGCAGGGACAGAGCCCCCAAACCCTGCAGGGACAGAGCCCCCAAACCCTACAAGAACAGAGCCCCCAAACCCTGCAGGGACAGAGCCCCCAAACCCTGCAGGGACAGAGCCCCCAAACCCTGCAGAGGCTGCAGGAGCTGCAGGAGCTGCAGGAGCTGCAGGGACAGAGCCCCTCACACCCCACAGGAGCTGCAGGAGCTGCAGGTTTCCCTTTGGAACAGGAGCTGTGTGTGGGATCCAGGTGCAGCCCAGGGTCTCACCTGAGCGAGCCCCACTGAAGCCCACTTGATTTGACCAAGCTCAAATCTCTGTGAGACTTTTTCTTTTTTCTTTCCATTTTTGTTTTCCTTTTGCATGCCAGTTCTCTGCCCTTACACTTGCTGGTATTTCAACATTAGGTTTGGCTTAACAAAGATCAGTTTTTTAATCGAAGTAAAATGTCAACAAAATCCATTCCCTGGAGGCTGCTTTGATGCCTCACTTGTGCAGTTTGCACCAGGGCAGAGGGAGTTGTTTGGGGAGCTCTTGAATATTCACGAGGTGTTAGCTCACTGCTGTTTCTGATGGACCCTCCTGCAAGTTCCTCTGGCCGAGCCAGTGGGCTGCTTTGGCTCGCAGGGGTTTTCACACACAGCCAGCTCCGTGGGTCAGCGAGGCTGGCCTTCAGCTGGGCCAGCTCCAAAGTGATTTACAGTCCTGAGCTGTCTGCAGGCGCTGCTTCACAGCCACAGGAGCTGCTCAGATTTACGGAGAGGGGATCTGGAGCGGGGCTCAGGGGGTGCTCAGTGCTGGGGGTGCCTGCCCGGGAGCCCCCAGAGCTGCCCCCGTGCAGGTCTGTGCCTGCGGGTGGGGATGCAGTGTGCAGGGCAGGACGAGCCCAGAGCCTTCCTCAGCCGTAAAATCTGCTCCTCCACCTGCTCTGCTGCAGATTTGTTGTGTGGGAGGGAATCTTTGAATTCTGGTTACCAGGAAAACAAAAAAGGAAGGAAGGAAGGAAGGAAGGAAGGAAGTGCTGTAGATGCTGTTTTAAGGACCCTGGCTGCTCTGCAGGCCCATCGGGGCAGGGTCCTGGCTCAGGAGCCACCTGGGAAGGGCAGAGGGACAGAGCCCTGCCCTGCAGTGTCACTCGCGTCCCGGTGAGCGCTGCCCATGGTGCTGCTTTGGAGCTATTTCAGAGTCTCTGACTGCCTTGAAAAGAACTCGAGGCTTGTGTGGCTTTATGTAAATCTGGCTCCGTCTGTCACTGCCTATTGTACGTAAAGGGGCTGGAAAAAGCTTTTTTAGAACTGCACGAGGCTATTTCTGCCGAAATAACCACCGCAAGCACTTCCATGACACAGCGTTGTTTTCCATAATTGTAGCACAATTACCCACGGATGGAAATCAAGGCTGATTCTTACAGCTGTCCCAGAGATAAGATGGAAAGTCGGTATTTTTGAGGCAGAAGCCTTGCTCAGTCCTGCAGAATCAGAATACTGAGCTGGGGCAGGGGTGCCAGCTCAGGCCAGCGCCCTGGGGAAGGTGGCCAAGCCCAGCAGAGGGGTGGGCACCGCCGTGGTGCTGCTCCCCAGGGAGGGGTGCACCTTGCCCACCTCAGGGAGGGTTTCATGCTGTGAAGATCATGCAGAGAACCCTCTGGGCTGGGCTGGTTGTGAGCCTGGGCTTTAAAATCCTGGCACAGCAGCCATTCCCTACTTCACTGTGGTTTTCCAATGGTCATTAATAAAACATAACACTGTCTATGTCTTGATGCAGAGAGACCTTAGTCCCGGTACAAGCCCTCCCATTTATTATTTATACAAGCATTTAACAGCTCTGACACATTTCAGCAGTAACACCAGGCAGCTGTTTGCAAATCAGAATTAGTAACAAAAATATGAGAGACTTCAAAAGGGTTTTTTACATGCATGTGATTTCATGGGAGTCATCCCTGGGTCACAGGAGAAATCACGGGGATTGTGTGAGATTTTCTGAGATTTTCAGCAGTTTCACCTCTCACCTTCTCTCTCCAGGTTAGAAGAGCCAGCCCTGGGTCACAGGAGAAATCATGGGGATTGTGTGATTTTCTGAGATTTTCAGCAGTTTCACCTCTCACCTTCTCTCTCCAGGTTAGAAGAGCCACTGGAGCCAGGGGGTATTTCATATCCCTGTGTGCCTATGTAATAGCTCTATACATGGCTGCTGATTTAATTGATATATGCAGCAGGGCTCGGCTAAGAAGTGAAGAGATTAATTGGGCTGCCTCATTAGAATCAGGAAAGCTGATTGCCTTTCCCTGCCTGCTCTCCTGATGGATGATGGATGGATGGATGGATTGATGGATGGATGGATGGATGGATGGATGATGGATGGATGGATGGATGGATGGATGGATGGATGGATGGATGGATGGATGGATGGATGGATGGATGGATGCTCCTGTGAGTGGGGGATTCTCCCTCCTTCCAGAGGATTACCCAGGCTGCTGCTGCAGGTTCAGGGAGGTTTCACAGCAGCTTTCCAAAGCCAGGGAATAACCACTGGAGTGCCAAAGGCTCCTCTGAGAAGTGTCCCTGAGCTGAGCTGGGACCCAGGACCTGAAATTCAGCCTGGGGAAGGTCAGGGCTCCCAGGAATGCTGCTCCAAAGCCGGGGGGAGGCACAGAGCTCCAGGCAATCAGATCCTGCACTCACACCTCTGTACCCTTGGAAACAACAGGAAATCTCCTGTAATAAGTAAAAATAAAGAGGACGACCCCAAGTCCCAAGAATAAAGGGAGGAAGCTCTATCAAACATTCAGAGAAAAACCCATTGATCCTGCACTACTGAAGTAAAGGGAATTTTATGGTTGGCTTTGAGGGAAGCAAAAACAACTCTTTGAACTGGATTACTTCTTATTTTCGTAGCACTGTAGAAAATATCTCCAGCTCATATGAAAACAAGTCAGTGTTATCTCCACTTCCAGGGCACTGAAGCTTGGAGAGTGTGAGCCTTTGGAAAATCAGGCAGGAAATGGGTGACAGAGTTGGGAACCAAACCTAAATTTCTCCAACCTCAGCCCAGTGAAAAGACCTTGTAGAAACAAAGTGACTTTTTGTTGTGCTCTCCACAGGTGAGAACTCACATGATGAGCCTGAACCTCCTTTTCCAGCTCCTTGCTGGTGGTGTAGGTTAAACACTCGGAAGTAGGTTACAAAGGACTCAAGTGCCAAAGAACAAATATTCCTCTGGTGACTTCTTGGTGGCCTAGTTCTGGGCCAGCAAAGTCAGAGGAGACAGAACATTTCAAATGCCACTAAACAAGTGCTGGAGGCACTTTCAGGAGAGGTGCAGGGAGGTGAGCACAGGGAAAGGTACCTCTGGCTCTCTGGGGGCTGCTGCTGCTGCTGGGCTGCTGGGCAGCTCCGGGAGGGCCTGGCTGGGGCTGGAGATCTGCACATTGCCCTGGAGCCACCCCAAGGGCCTCTTCTCCATCCCTTCCCCTCTGAAACACGGAACGGCTGCTTAACCTGTCCTTCATTATGTGTTTGGATGAAGATTTGATTAAATTGCATCCATTCTCAAGCGGACGAAAAGGAAAGAGCCCTCCAGCTGTTAAATGCTGTCTCTGGTCACCGGGAGCAGATTCCAAGTGTTTCACAGGTGCAGAGGCTGCTGCCCTTGGGATGCCCTTTGCCAGGGGCTCCCAGCCACAGCAGCCTGCTCTGCAGGGACAGAGAGGATGCACGCCCTTGTATTTAAAGGCTTTATGGGACATGAAATAATTTTGCTGGTTAAAAGCTAAACTTTATAGTGTTTCTATTTTTAATTAAATATTAATTGCAGGAGATGGCTGTGGAATTGACTGTTCAGATCATTTAATCCATATAGCTGACCTTTACGTTGAATTTATTCTCTCAAGCTTACACTGCCCTTCAACCCCATCTGGGCACTGACCTCATCTGCCAGGCTGCTCCACTCCTCATTAGAGAGATGCCAAGCTCTTTAATGTTTATTAATGCTGCTCTGCTGAGGATCCTGCAGGAGCTGCTGATTACTGCTAGAAACTTTCCCTGGCACTTCAGTGTGTACAAACAGCCCAGTGATTCCTGCCCAGCCTTGGAGACTCGGGTGCACTTCAAAGGGGCCAGGAAAGGGGGGAGTTTCTCCTGAAGCTGAAAAGCGAACCCACCTCCTATGCTCCTTTAGTGAAACATGAGCATTACTTGAAAAATATTTTTCTTTTTTTTCCTCTCCCAACCATCTTAATTCGGTTCTTTTGATGCTGATAAGCAGCTTTGTGCAGCATGAAATTTCCTGCCAGGATGCTGAGTTGCCTGAGAGTTCAGGTATAAAACCAAACCACTGGCCAGCAGGAAAATGTGTGTCCATGTGCTGAGAGCTCTGAAAGGATTAGTTCATTTGCAAATCTCTGTTTGCTGCTGTGAGATGTGATTCTGCTTCTGTCAATGCACAAGTACAAGCAGCAGGATGGTTAAAGACTGAAAAGTTCATTAAAGTGGCAAGTTAATGACAAGTGTAAGCCTGCTCTGTTTGCTGTCTGTGGGACCCCTGGGAGCAGAGAGCTGCACCAAAGGGGAAGGTTCAGTTTGCACTTTAAATTACTTGAGTTCCTTGGCACGCCAGGCTGGTGGTTTATACTGCTCTGCTCCTGATCTGCATTGAATCACGCGAAAGCAAAGACAAAACCCAAAAAACCCACCCCAAAGAGCTGCCTCAGAGGACAGGGACTGCGCCAGGAGCCCAGAAACGCTCTGGCTGCCAGCACATCCTTGTCCCCAGAGAGCAGCACTCACTGCTGTGCCCAAACCCGTGCTGCTCCCGAGGCTGCAGTGTCTGATGTCACTGCACAGAGCAGGGCGGGATGCAAAACAAGAGAAAACATTTAAATTATTCTTCCTTCAAAATCTGCTTTTGCCCTCTGGGGTGACAGTAACCACCTTCTGTGCTCTTTGGGATAACTGAGGCCTCTCAGGGTGTTGCTTCAGCCTGGGGATTTGACACATGGATCAATCCCTTAAGCCTGCTCCTGGGGATTTGGAGATTTTTGTAAAGCTCAAATGCACAAAGCAGCCTCTGAGCCGTGGCTGCTGGATGGATCAATGCAACTGCACTTAACTTTTCAAACAAAATCTGCCCTGCTCCTTCTCTTGCATCCTCTCCTGGTGTTTCCATTTAATGCTTGATAATACTGCTGCTGTGCTCACTGCTGCTTTCCAACGAGAGCCCCTTAAAGCAGGCAAAAAATCCCTGAGAAGAAAAAGCCATGAGCTCTTTGAGCACTTTTCCCAGGCCCCTCCCTTCTCTGCCCTCTTTATAGCAGCAAAGCTGTTGTAATTCCAATCCAGACAGAAACAGCCAAGTTCTTCAGCTGGAAAGTTTGGAATGGCTGTACTGAGGAGCACAGAGGGGCTGTGGCAGCAGCAGCACCCAGTTCCTCACCAGTTCCTCACCAGTTCCTCACCAGTTCCTCACCAGTTCCACACCAGTTCCCCCCAGTTCCTCACCAGTTCCTCACCAGTTCCTCACCAGTTCCCCCCAGTTCCTCACCAGTCCCTCACCAGTTCCTCACCAGTTCCACATCAGTTCCCCACCAGTTCCCCACCAGTTCCCCACCAGTTCCTCACCAGCTCCCCACCAGTTCCTCACCAGTTTCTCACCAGTCCCTCACCAGTTCCTCACCAGTTCCTCACCAGTTCCACACCAGCTCCCCACCAGTTCCTCACCAGCTCCTCACCAGTTCCCCACCAGTTCCTCACCAGTTCCTCACCAGTTCCCACCAGTTCCTCACCAGTCCCTCACCAGTTCCTCACCAGTTCCACATCAGTTCCCCACCAGTTCCCCACCAGTTTCCCACCAGTTCCCCACCAGTTCCTCCTGTGCCAGCAGCTCTGGCTTCGTGGGGCTCCCAGCCCTGCAAACCTGCTCTTCCCTCGGGCAGGTCTGAGCCAGCCCTGCACACTTCTCTGGTGCTTTTATGAATGGATGGGAAAAGTAAATCTGATTATTTCCCAGCCACGCGTTGCTGACTGTAATTGCCCAGATTTGGACTTTAATTAATCAGATTGCTTCCTCAGCAGGGCTGGACAAGGCAAGAGCATGCACAGAAAATGCTAGATGTCCTCTCCTTATCACACCCACACCTCTGGGTCCTGTACTTGTCTCCTGAGAGATTGTGATTAGGGCCTGGATCTAAACATTGCCATTAGGTCACAGCTGATTGGTGTGTCTGTGTTTGCATTCCCTCTGCTCTTGTACCTCGGTGTGTTTTTCTGCTTTTGTACAGCAGGAAAAGAGATCCTGGCAGTGCAAGCTGACTGCAATCCATATGTGCAGTTTGCACCTTTACTCAGCTCCTACACCTGCAGTGATTTTCACAGGCAGATGAATTTTGAGCACAGGTGCTTCAGAAACAGATACTCCAGACCAAGGCACGCATTACACAAATCCAATTTTAAAATTAAATTTCCAATGCCTAGAGAAAAAGATTGCAGGGAGCTAAAAAAAGCCCTGAATCTGATGGTGAATATGAACACACCAGCAAGTCACACTTCAATAAACTCCAGAGCAGGAGAAGGAGTCCCTGGAAGAAATGCTCAGTGGGCTCTGCTCTAACCTCTGTCTGCAGGCTGAGCCCTGCACGTGGCAGCCCCTCAAGTCCTCATCCCACTCCCTCTGGCTCCCTGGATGGATAATTTCCCTTCTCCAAAGCAATGCTGGGCTGCTTGACTGAGTATTTCCAACCACCTAAATCTTGGGGCAATTATTTCAATAAATAGGAACGGTGGGACTCCTGCCTGGTCTGTACCAGGATCTGTAATGCAGAAGGGAGCAGGGCAGCTGCACTGTGTTAATTGAGTGTACACCAAACATATGGCAGTACACCTCCAGACCAACAGGCACACAGCTCCCTCGGATGCAATTAGCTCTTGTGCATGCATAAAGAACCAGCCCTGAACTCCAAAAATGCACAAGTGCTGACCTCTGAGTGCTGGAATTGCTGCTGCTGAACTGCTGCAGCTCCGTGGCAGGAGTGGTTTTCTCATCACTGAAATGCTGCTGGGGCTGGGTGCTCAAAAGAAAGAGAAATACCCTATTTTCTTCTATTTCTGATCTCCTTTGGAGCACAGCTCCTGCAGGAGAGCTTTGTGTCAGAGGAGGGGCTCAGGGAAAGCAAGACAGCCCCAGAGGGAATGACCTCCCCCCGTGCAGCTTGTGCAGCTCTTCATGCAGCTTTGAAAGGGATGGAGAATTTCTGAGCACGGATGCAGACACTGCCATTCCCCTGTGCTCACAGCAACCAAACCCTGTCCCAGGCAGTAAATAACGAGGAAAACATTAATATATATAAATAATGAGGAGCAGCACCGGGGTTCAGTGTTCCATCAGTCTGCTGTGTGTGCAGGAGCAGCGCTGGGTGCCCAGGGACCCCGGGAGGGACAAGGTGAGGAGAAGCTGCCTCTGGCTGGGACAAAGCCCCTGGCTCTGAGGGCACCTGGATTTCACCCAGACAGAGCCAGGGGCTGCCTGGGGCACAGCACGAGCAGAATCCAACAGGAGGCAAAGAGGAGGAGCAGGGAGCAGCTCAGGACAGCTGGAACCTGCTTCCCACAGATGTTTTTTCCCGGTTCCCCAGGATGCTGCCAGGCTGCTCCGGGGTGTGCAGCAGCCACGGGCAGAGCTCCCTCCTCTTGGTCGTGACTATTCAGGGGCTCCAGGCCTCACATAAAATGGTTTTGTGCCTCCTACGGGGTGAAGAGTGGGCACCTTCACTCTGGGTAGGAACTGGCGTGCTTATTTACTATTCGCACTCAATTTCCAGCAGCTCGTGCTGCAGCTGGCTGCACATTGTGCCTCCAAAAGGGGCGACTTTGAGGGCAGGGATGGATGTGAGCGCAGCCCGTGTGAGCGCTGCCCAGCACAGACACAGAGCCAGACCCAGGCGAGCTCCTGGGGACAAAGCCAGGCTCAGCTCTGCCTGTTCTCCTGCGGGAGAGATGGAGATCACCTCTTAGGACGGGCACTCAGCACTGGCTTTCCTTATTGCCAGCCTGATGCAGCAGCCTATAATTAGTTTTCACACCTTGGCTGTGTTTAACTCCCCTCTGTCTCATCTGTTAATCTGCTAACAAGCAGCAAAATGTGTTTTCGACTGGGCTCCGAATGGGAGGCCAAGACCTCGGAGTTCACCTTCCCAGGGAGCTGCTTGGAGGGCACAGCTCTGAAATAATTTTCAAATATCTTGTATTCATGTAGTTTTTACAGCCTGAACAAAAATGAGATTGTATATCTTAATATTAATGCAGAAAGTTGTAAATGGACTAAAAGCTAATAGCATAAAATAATCTTTAATTTCCTTTTGGTGCAGGGAAATGATTGAATATGAGCGAGGTACCAGCCTGACAGTCTGGCAGCACCTTCCATGAGCTGAGCAAACCAAGCAGCTCCTGTTCTGTCAGTGCTGTGGCAGTTTAGGGGGGCTGCTCCAAAAGTGGCTGTTTGGGGAGGGGGGGAGATGGATCTCCTTCCAACAGAACTCAGATTGCTGCAGGAGTTCCTCTCTCCTAAACACGGGTTTGGCAGATGGGAGACTGAACACGATTTTCATCCCTGCCCAGTGACTTCAGGGTGAGGTGAACTTCTCCTCCCTCCCTCCAGTGCTGGCAATCTCCAGCTGCAGCTTTGGCGCCGTGGCTCAGATCTCCTTTGGCTGGCCATGAATGAAGAACAGCTCCTTTTCATTTCCCCCTGCACCTGAGCTCAGCCTTGCAGCAGCCGTTGCCTGTGCTGCTGTGTCGGGAATGTGCAGTCTGGGGCTGACCTGCAGCTGCTCAGAGCAGGGGTGAGCTCTGTCCTGCTCCTCTCCCAGCCTGCCGCGCACAGCCTCGCACGGGCGTCTGCTGCTCCGGTGCCTCAGCCCGACTTGTATTCATTTGTTTCTTTATTTGTCTCTCCATCATTCCCCCCGATTGTTTGCATGAGAACGGAGATGAAAACTCCTGCACTAATGGCTGGAGCTGGAGTTGGACTCTGAGCCGGGGGCTGATGGCAGGGCAGGGGCTGCTGCAGAGGGGGACGCTGCCAGGGGACACTGTCCTGGCCTGCCCCCCCAGATTAGGGGAAGATTGTTCTTCCATTTTCATCCTCTGCAGCTCTCAGTCCCCAAGGCAATCCATGGAAGCCGCCTGTGCCATTTGTCCTAAGTCTCTTTCCCAAAGAGCTGCCGCTGATCACCGACCTTTTTTATTTGTTATTCCGCCCTGCTAATCCTCCTCCCTCCTTCAGTGGTCTGTTCATTTACTAATCCCAGCTGCCGTGTGCGTGGATGTGGGGAGATGGAAATCTAATCTCGGCGCGGGTTTCATTCTCTGCCTAATGTACTTAGAGAGATTCACGGGATTGAAGCTTTTTTTAGGGGCTGGTAGTGAGGCAGATGCCCAAATGCCCACTGCTACCTGGCCTGGGGAAGGGAACCCAGACAGCCATGGATTTGGCTGGGCTTTACTCAAATGCAGGCTGGTTTTATAGTTATAAATTGCACTCTTATCCTTCTTGATAATTTCACTGAGGCACGAGTGGTCTGTTAAGAGGTTTGGAGCCTTTCCCAACCAAGGAGCTTCTTTGAACAGGAGATGGGCTGAGCCAGAGCCGGAGCAGAGCAGGACCTCGAGCCTCAAGTGCACCAGGGGAAGTTTAGGTTGGGTTTTAAGGAGAATTTCCTCACAGAAGGGGTTGTCAGGCTCTGGAACAGTCTGCTCTGGGCAGGGGTGGGGTCACCATCCCTGAAGTGCTCAGGAAAGGTGGGGATGTGGCACCTGAGGACACGGACCAGAGGTGACCGTGCTGGGCTGACGGTGGGACTGGGTGACCCCAAAGGTCTCTTCCAGCCTAAACAATCCCTTGATTCTGACTCCCCCAGCAGGACCCACAGCTGGAGAGCTGCAGCATCCCCTGAGGCACTGCTGGGCCGAGCTGGAGGAGCTGCACAGGCACATCCCCAGCAGAGCCTGGAGAGGTGGGGAGGATTGGCAGGTTTAACGTCACAGGCGTGTTCCCAAACGAATCTGTTGTGATAGGTATTAGTCATAAGGATAAACTGCAGGGAGATTTGCATTTTAGTCTCTTTATCCTCCTTCAATCCCAAACAGCCCCTTCTGCCCACCCTAATTTGGAATATTGAAGGGGATTTGCTGCATTTTTTAGTAATTAAAGGTCCTGGAGAACAGTGAGTTCCTTTGAAGGGAGTGATGTGTGTGCAGGCTCTGCCGAGTGTGCACAGCTCCTCGTGCCCACACCCTCACAGAATCCTGGCCTCATCAGGGTTGGAAAAGCCCTGAAAACCACGAAATGCAGGCCTTACCCAGCAGTGCCCTGCTCACCCCTAAACCCTGTCCCAGGGGCCACGTCCACACGCGGTGCTGGGTGACTCCTCAGGAATCAGGCTGCTCCCTCTTTTGTTCCCACTGGGAATCCTCACTTCGGTTCTGTGGGTCTCCTCTTCTCCCCTTTGGAATATTTTGGGGGTTCTCAGCTCCTGGCTGAGCCCCCACCCCACTGCAGCCCTGCAGAGCTGCTTGTACGTCTCAAACACAGCAGGACTTCCACACTAAAGTCTGAATTTGTCTGAGCTCTGTCATATGCTGGTCTCACTGTGTTTTATGACCTTTAATTAATTAAGCTTCATAAAATTCTAATCATGCTGGAATTATTAATCCTGTTTTAAATTAACTGGCCAAAGAGAGGTGAAATGTCTTAGCAGCTGTGGGTACCTGATTTGAACCCTGACGTCCTCCAGCCTTGCTGTAACCCAGCAGGAAAATTCATCTCCCACAGGAATTCAGGTGAAGCCTGAAGCTCCTGTGCTGAATTCTTCCTGTTGCACAAGGATGTGACCCTAAGCAAGCCATGCTTGTCTTGTCCCTGGAGCCAGCACAGCTCTTGCTTTGGGAGCAGTTTCAGCAGGAGCAGGAGTGAGAATTCCCTCTCCTCCTGGCTGCCAAAAACTTTCACGACTCCTTAATTCCTCTCACACAAGTGCAGAAGGCAGTCCTATTTTATCAGTCTTAGCCTGGGACTCCTTGGCATTAACTGACTTGTAATTTTCTTTGGAAGGAAAGTTTGTAAGAGGTTATTTAAAGCTCTGCTGCACCTCCCTGGTGAGGTGTACCAAATCTCTGTCCTTCCGAGGAGGGAGGCGGCCTGAGGAGAGTGTGAGCCCTGCTCTCACTGAGCCTGCAGCCAGGCAGGGCTGGGGGTCACTGGGGGGCTGCAAACATGCAGGGGGGGGGCTGCAAACACTGCAGGGGATGCAGGAAACACTGCATGGGATGCTGGAAACATGCAGGGAGTGCTGCAAACACTGCAGGGGGTGCTGGAAACATGCAGGGGGATGCAGGAAACACTGCATTTCTGTCTGTGTGTGGGATGGGATGGATGGGATGGGATGGGATGGGATGGGATCCATGGGATCAATGGGATCAGTGGGATGGGATGGGATCCATGGGATGGAGGGGACGGGGGCAGCAGGGCAGCTGCAGGCTCTGGGGACAGCCCTGTCCCTGCTGTGTCTCTGCAGGACTGGGCAGTGTTTGCAGGCTGGGAAACCGAGCTGAGCACGTTGGTTTCTCTGTTTCTCCACATCCCAGCTCGAGCTGTGGCAGAAGGAGTTTCCTGTCCACACCCTGACCCACACCCAGCAGCAGAACAGGTACTTAGGGCAGAGAAAATGAAACATTTCATTATTTATTTCCCTGTGGTGATCTCTGTACGCTCGAGTCAGGAGATTTGATTACATTTACATTAGCATGTTAATAATTCATCACATTAACCAGACTCTTAAATCCAGATGCATGAGGTATTAGCAGTAAAAATACTCTTCATCTGTATTTATTGCTGGACATGTTTGAAACGTTTTCATTTTTCTTACTGCTTTGGGCTTAGGCAGGAGTCTTGTCACTGTCCCCACGTGTCTGCAGTTTAAGGAACTAGAACTGGGGATGTGTTCCATGGCATTTGAAAATGGAATTTGCATTTATTGTCTATTCAGAAGGTGTTTCTGCTGTGGCAGGGGGTGGGATGAGGAGCTTTAAGGTCCCTTCCAACCCAAACTGTTGCATGATTCTGGATGTAAGCTTGGATGTATTCCTACAGACACAAATACATTATAAATATATGTATGTATGTATGTATATTGCTTAGGCATCTTTAGACACCCACACATTTAGATTTTGTTTAGTCAGAAAGCTGCACAGAGTGGAAATGAGAGGCTCTGAGCTAAATGATGTCACAGATTTTGGATCACAGTGAACACAGGCACTCACAAAATAGGAAATTTTTGAGAAGATCTGGCAAGATCCTACTGGATAACCTCAGATCTGGTTTGAAAAAGGAAGATTAACATCCTGATCACAAGGAATAATTGTAACAATATTTCACATTGCGCTGGAGCTTATTGCTGAAGCCCTCTGTTTGACACTGGTGAATATTCTGCTATTCCATCATTTGCTGACTCGCATAGCAAATGGGGAATTCTGCCAGGAACGAAAAGGAGCAGCGCTTTTCTCTTTAAATAAAAAAATAAATACCAGCAGCCGTTTCTCGGGTTCACTGCTGGCAGCGAGGTTTTCCTGGTGCCTCTGGAGCCCAGGGGACAGGAGCTGTCCCAGGCTGTCACCAGCACGTCACAGCAACATCCCTGCCCTGCCCTCAACGCCCTGCCCTTCCTCCCGATGGGATTTATCGCTGCTCCACACAGAGCGTCCCCAATTCCACAGCAAGAGAGGAAAGTGTGTTACGGAAGGAAGCTGCTGACAAAGTGGGTCATCAACGCTGCGAGGTGCTCGGGGCCAATTGTCGCTCTGGAGTTTGTCATTTCCTGGCTTTTGCCATTTCAAAGCAAATTCTGAACCTGGCTGGTTTTGTTTGTGAGACATTCAGCCGGCTTTAATTGCCTGCTTTTCCTTTATCAGTCTGATCCGACAACGGGAGGTTTAGAGCAGGCTCGCTGTGTGGCCGCAGATTTCCCTCTCTTTTCCCGGTGTGTTTTGGAGGTGGCAGGGGTTTCACCGAGGTCCCAGGGGGGCTGCAGGGCTGAGCAGGGGAACTTCTGCCCCGGCTGGCACAGGGCAAGCTCCTGGCAGCCCCCTGCCCTCTGCAGCCGGGATGGGCACACCTGGCACAAGGAGAGGGCAACCCCAGGGCAGGGACACCCAGATCCCGGGATTCCCTCCTGCTGCCCTTCCACCCATGAAATACAAATAAACATCCCCTGGGATTCCCTCGTGCTGCCCCCCTCCTGCTGCCCTCTCACCCCTGGAATACAAACAAAGACCCCGGGATTCACCCGTGGAATACAAACAAAGATCCCGGGATTCCCTCCTGCTGCCCTCTCACCCCTGGAATACAAACAAAGACCCCGGGATTCCCTCCTGCTGCCCTTTCACCCTTGGAACACAAACCAGGATCCCGGGATTCCCTCCTGCTGCCCTTGACCCTTGGAATACAGACCAGGATCCCGGGATTCCCTCGTGCTGCCCTTCCACCCGTGAAATACAAACAAAGATCCCGGGATTCCCTCCTGCTGCCCTTCCACCCATGAAATACAAATAAACATCCCCTGGGATTCCCTCGTGCTGCCCTCTCACCCCTGGAATACAAACCAGGATCCCGGGATTCCTCCTGCTGCCCTTCCACCCTTGGAATACAAACAAAGATCCCGGGATTCCCTCGTGCTGCCCTTCCACCCTTGGAATATAGACCAGGATCCCGGGATTCCCTCCTGCTGCCCTCTCACCCCTGGAATACAAACCAGGATCCCGGGATTCCCTCCTGCTGCCCTCTCACCCCTGGAATACAAACCAGGATCCCGGGATTCCCTCCTGCTGCCCTTCCACCCCTGGAATACAAACCAGGATCCCGGGATTCCCTCCTGCTGCCCCCGACCCGTGGAACACAAACACCACAGGTGCCACTCTGGGTGCCAGCCTGGCCCTGCTGCAGGGTCCCCAGAGCCCCCCTGGCCTGTGTCACCTCCTCTGGCCACCCCAGAGCTGCCAACACCTGGAAAACCTGCCCGAGGTTCTCTCCCTTGACAGAACTGATTGAAAACACTCTTTCTTTCTAAGACATGGCAATGGGCTTGGTTTTTTCCTTCTTTTTTTCTTTTTTTTTTTTTTTTCCAAATTGTCTTGATAAGGACACCGTGAGTTTGTAATGGAAAATTTATTTGGGAAAATAAATGAGGTTTCTAATCTTTCCCTTCCTCCTCCAGCACACGTGCTCTCACATCAGTGCACAAGCAGCTGTTAATGTAACACCTGTTTTCTCTGAGCCACTATTTTACTTTCCTCCGCATTTTAACCCCTCTTGCATAGTAATTCTCATTTTTAGGAGCTGTGAGGTCTCAGAGAAATCTGACGCTCAAGCCCCTGGCTCTTGTCCTTCCCAGCTCTCTCTCTGTCCCTGCCTGTGCCTGTTTCTGCAGAAGTTTCAGCAGCCTCCGAGCCTTTGCAGCAGCGTGCTGGCGCTGCTTGCAGGGCTGGAATTCCAATTATCTCGAGGCTGTTTCCCTCCAAGCAGGTTTGTTAGCAAGTGCTCAGTCCTGTGCAGGAAATGGCTCTCTTAGTACCTGGAGCGTGTCTCAAAAATGGTTCTGACATCACACGTCTTTCAATTACAACTGTTAATCTTTATAAAAACAGTTCGTTTTCTTAATTAGGAAATGATAACCACGGTGCTCTAATGAGAGTGGCAGCGCTCTGGAAGAGTTCAAGCCCTGAGGAAAGGCAGGGAGGCTTCACCTGCCCAGGCTGTGCCAGCTGCAGGGACAGCCTGGCTGGGGCCTCCCCATCAGCCCTGCTGCCCCTTGGGGCTCCTGGGGCTCTTTGGGGCTCCCTGGGGCACTTTGGGGCTCTTTTTGGGGCTCCCTGGTGCTCCCTGGGGCTCTTTGGAGCTCCCTGGGGCACTTTGGGGCTCTTTTTGGGGCTCTTTGGGGCTCTTTGGGGCTCCTTGGGGCTCTTTTTGGGGCTCCCTGGGGCTCTTTGGGGCTCCTTGGGGCTCTTTGGGGTTCCCTGGGGCTCTCTGGGGCTCCTTGGGGCTCTTTGGGGATCCTTGGGGCTCTTTGGGGTTCCCTGGTGCTCCCTGGGGCTCTTTGGGGCTCTCTGGGGCTCCTTGGGGCTCTCTGGGGCACTTTGGGGCTCCTTGGGGCTCTTTTTGGGGTTCCCTGGGGCTCTTTGGGGTTCCGTGGTGCTCCCTGGGGCTCTTTGGGGCTCTCTGGGGCTCCTTGGGGCTCTCTGGGGCACTTTGGGGCTCCTTGGGGCTCTTTTTGGGGTTCCCTGGGGCTCTTTGGGGTTCCGTGGTGCTCCCTGGGGCTCTTTGGGGCTCTCTGGGGCTCCTTGGGGCTCTCTGGGGCACTTTGGGGCTCCTTGGGGCTCTTTTTGGGGTTCCCTGGGGCTCTTTGGGGTTCCGTGGTGCTCCCTGGGGCTCTTTGGGGCTCTCTGGGGCTCCTTGGGGCTCTCTGGGGCACTTTGGGGCTCCTTGGGGCTCTTTTTGGGGTTCCCTGGGGCTCTTTGGGGTTCCGTGGTGCTCCCTGGGGCTCTTTGGGGCTCTCAGCTGGAGATTTCCTGCTCAGCTCATCCCAAGACGTGATGTTGCAAACCCCACCTTCTGCTTTTTCAGATAAATCCCACTTTACTCCAAGGAAAGCCATTTGAAACGCACTTAGCAACCGCCAGAGTCTATTTTTAGCTGCTCTCAGGGTGTAATGTACAAAATGTAGTAATCTCATGCTCGGAGCTCTTTCCCTGCTTCCCAGAGCCCTGAGCTGCACTGAGCAGAGGCAGAGCTGTGTGTGAGTGTGAGCTGAGCTCACACTCGAGTGCCCATCGCCTCCTCGGGGCACTCCTGGTGCCGAGCAAGGCAAAGCAGAGCAGGATTTCAGATCCCTCTCCCAACAGCTCTGGGATCAGGGGGTTTGCAGGGCAGGAGGCAAGGAGAGGATGGGCAGGGAATGAACCAACACCTCCATGGCCTCAGGAGGGTGGGGTCAATCCCTGCCCACCCCAGGGCCTGGGCTGGGGTTAACCTCACCCCTGAAATGCACTTTCCCTTTGTGCAGGTGCCCCCCTCAGCCCCTGCCTGAGCTCGGGTGTGGGGAGCTCTCCCTGGGGATGTGTTTCCATTCCACCACTGGAGCTCAGCAGGCAGGCAGCAAGGATGACCTCGGGGTGCAGAAGTGTGGGACCCCAGTGATCCCAGACTGCCCTGAATGGCGTGTGGGGCCGTGGCCCTGTGTTTGTGACTGCTCACCAGAGCTCTGACGTGATGGGGCTGCTCCTTCCGCAGAGCGAGTGCCTCCTGTGCCAGGGCAGAAATAGACTTTCAATAATTCATTGAATAAAGTCTAGGATTTTTGTAAATGTCTGTCTGATTCTCCCTGCTCTTTATTATCCCTGGCTTTTGTACCAGCCCATGGAGCACAGAGCCTCATCCCTCTCGTCACCACAGCTGCTCTGCCTCCCTTCACCCCCCGAGCTTTCAACTTCAATGTTCCCTTTTCCTCTTGCACGAGGGGAGATTGTGCTCTGATTTCCCTGCTGGAGCGTGCTTTGCTCTGATGGCAGGGGACACAGCCGTTCACTCACCGCCCGGGTGTGGGACCACCTGCATCAGGGGCAGCTGCAGCAAACGGAGGGTCCCGGGCAGCGCCCACACCCAGCAAAGCCCAGGGGTGACAAACAGCCTGGGGAGCCTCAGGTGTGACAAACAGCCTGGGGAGCCTCAGGCTCGAGTGCCCATCGCCTCCTCGGGGCACTCCTGGTGCCGAGCAAGGCAAAGCAGAGCAGGATTTCAGATCCCTCTCCCAACAGCTCTGGGATCAGGGGGTTTGCAGGGCAGGAGGCAAGGAGAGGATGGGCAGGGAATGAACCAACACCTCCATGGCCTCAGGAGGGTGGGGGTCAATCCCTGCCCACCCCAGGGCCTGGGCTGGGGTTAACCTCACCCCTGAAATGCACTTTCCCTTTGTGCAGGTGCCCCCCTCAGCCCCTGCCTGAGCTCGGGTGTGGGGAGCTCTCCCTGGGGATGCGTTTCCATTCCTCCAGAGCTCACTGGAGCTCAGCAGGCAGGCAGCAAGGATGACCTCGGGGTGCAGAAGTGTGGGACCCCAGTGATCCCAGACTGCCCTGAATGGCGTGTGGGGCCGTGGCCCTGTGTTTGTGAGCTCTCACCAGAGCTCTGACGTGATGGGGCTGCTCCTTCCGCAGAGCGAGTGCCTCCTGTGCCAGGGCAGAAATAGACTTTCAATAATTCATTGAATAAAGTCTAGGATTTTTGTAAATGTCTGTCTGATTCTCCCTGCTCTTTATTATCCCTGGCTTTTGTACCAGCCCATGGAGCACAGAGCCTCATCCCTCTCGTCACCACAGCTGCTCTGCCTCCCTTCACCCCCCGAGCTTTCAACTTCAATGTTCCCTTTTCCTCTTGCACGAGGGGAGATTGTGCTCTGATTTCCCTGCTGGAGCGTGCTTTGCTCTGATGGCAGGGGACACAGCCGTTCACTCACCGCCCGGGTGTGGGACCACCTGCATCAGGGGCAGCTGCAGCAAACGGAGGGTCCCGGGCAGCGCCCACACCCAGCAAAGCCCAGGGGTGACAAACAGCCTGGGGAGCCTCAGGTGTGACACACCCAGCAAAGCCCAGGTGTGACACACCCGGCCTGGGGAGCCTCAGGTGTGACAAACTCAGCCTGGGGTGTGCAGGTCCAACCCTGGGCATTGGAGGGAATAAAAACCTGCCTGGGGCTCAGGGACAGGCAGGGCAGCCAGCAAGGCAGAGCTCTGGAACTCTGCACGGCAGGAACTGGCTAAACTCTGCCCAGGGACTGGTTAAACTGCCCAGGGACTGGTTAAACTCTGCCTAGGGACTGGTTAAACTGCCCAGGGACTGGTTAAACTCTGCCTAGGGATTGGTTAAACTCTGCCCAGGGATTGGTTAAACTCTGCCCAGGGATTGGTTAAACCCTACCCAGGGATTAGTTAAACTCTGCCCAGGGACTGGTTAAACTCTGCCCAGGGATTGGTTAAACCCTACCCAGGGATTAGTTAAACCCTGCCCAGGGATTGGTTAAACCCTACCCAGGGATTGGTTAAACCCTACCCAGGGATTAACTGTCCTGGTCTGAGCACTCTGGCTCATCTCTAACCGAAGGGATGGGTGTGTTTCTGCTGGAACAGAACAGAACATTTCCTTGCAAAGACACATTCCTGTCTCGTTTGATGGCTGAGATGAAATCGGGAGGGATGTTATTTCATCAGGGAGAAAGGACAGAAGGAAGGAGCAGCCAGCACGGATAAACTCCTGGCTCTGCCGGGGGCACGGGGCTGTGTGTGCACGGCCAGCTGAGAGAGATGCACAACTGCACTTTTTCTGTCTTTTTTTAAAAGACTGGTACAAACTCGAAGTGATTTATTTCCGTCGCAGCTCTCCTGGCTGTCTCACCTGTGGGGAAGTGAGGCCGGATTTATTCCAGGTGAGCAGGAGTGAAATGCACCTTCCTCCATTCCCAAAGCCCCGGGGGAGCTCCAGCCCTCTCCCCTGGCGGAGCACTGCTGTGGGATGCTCTGGTGAGTTGGCAGGCCATCACTCCTTGCCTTTCCCCTTTAACGCGGGGATTTAACCCACAGAGGTGCGAGCTTGATCAGTGGTGAAGCCCTGGGGTGGCACTGCCAGAACGTTTCTTGTGCTGCGGCTTCAAAGACTTGGTTTTTCTTTTGACAATTATATTTCTTTTGTAGCACAGCCCCACTGTTCTGTGAGGATTATAGCAGTCCTGGTGGGTGTGTGTACACAGGGCAGGAAAAGCTGGAGTCAAACCCAGAGCCCTTTAAGTAACAAAACAAAAACAGAAACACAGAAGTGGGATTGCACTGGAGCTCGTTTAAGGCTCCCTGAAATTTCCATTGTGCAAGCGTTTGAGTGCTGTAGTTACTGTGGCACATCTCATTTTCCTCTATTCCCTGGTGGATGTTTCCCCGAGAATTCGGTTCAGATGCTGAACAATAAAGCCTGTTGCAAATTGCTTTCCAACTGCTAGGTAATTACAGCAGGTTTTATGCTAAATGTAAAGAATGTACTGCTACTTTTTAATAAAGGGAACATCTTTTCTTATCTGGTGCTCCAACCCAGCCTCATTTGTCTCAGTCCCCAGCTGCAGGGTGGCTCCAGTGGCTCCCACCCAGCTGGCACAGCTGCATTCCCACGTCCCTCCCCAGAACCTGCCTCTGCAGTCCCCAGCTGCAAGTTCAGAGCCTGTGTGTGCTCAGTAAGTAACTTTAAATATTTGGTATGACTGCACGGAGCCGGGGAGCGTGTTTCTATCCGTGCTTGTTACCAGCTCCGTGTTTGGCTCCAGCAGGCTCCCAGGATTAGCTCCGCGTTCTGTCACATTTGTCAGTGTTTACTAACGAGCAGTGACATTCTCATCTCACACAGCAGCCTGGGTAAACACGGAGCTCCCCATCCCTGCAGGGAGGAGTGCTCCTCTGTGCCTGTGGGCCCCAAAATCCCCATTTCAGCCCCAGCTCTGCTCTGGGCTGTGTCCTGTGCTGCCCTGGGCTCACGGCACTCACCGGGGCAGGCTGGAGCAGCCTGGAGGGCTCTGCCAGCCTTGCTTGTTATGAATAAAAAGTTATCTATTTTTTGTTTAAGGTTGCAGAGTTAATTATTTCATTGCTGAGCTCCATGCAGGCTCTGAGGCTGGCTGGGAGCAGCAGGCAGCCCCCTGCCCAGGGGCTGCTGCACGGCTGCTGCAGCCTGCCCTGCTCCCCCACCCAGGGCTGCGGGGACAGGGGCTCGGGGCTGCTCCCACCCGCGCCTGCTGTGCCTGCAGCTGTGGAAACCTGCAGCTGGAATGGATTTGGAGCGTGTGCCACTCATTAGGATGTAAAAATCGATGTGAGCCACACGTGGGGCAGGTGCAGGGAGGGGATGGGAGCGAAGGTGACATTAAACACGTGCTGCAGAGAGGGGAGGCACTGCCCTTCAGACCCCGAGCTGATGGGAGAGAAAGGGCACGAGATCACCCCAACACCCGGGAATCTGCATTTCTAACTGCATGAGAATCAAGAAACGCCAATGTAAAGATGTTTCTGTGCAGCCTGGTGGCTCGGGGATGTTTCCTGAGCTGCCCAGTACTTTCTGCTGGTGTTTTCAGTCAAGCACCTTTCCAGTGGCTCCCCTCAAAAGAAGGATAGGTTTGGGGTTTGTTCAAGAGCTGTTAGCTGTTCCTAGAAGGAGTGTGTGCTGCTGGAACACACAGCAGCAGCAGCCCTTGGTGCCAGAATCTGCAATCAAAGCCTGTGCTGGGCGAAAATTGCTCTCAGGTCCTTGTGGATATTGTAGTGAGGTTTAAAATGAATCTCTGCTGTTGCTGTTTATGACCTGCTTTATCTATTTCCCATTAACTTTTATTCGGCTGATTGATGGGAGCGCAGGAACAGAGAGGTGCAAGCCCCGCAGGGTGATTAGCACAGAGCTTTCAAGCTCCCTTAATTTGCCTCTCAGACCGAGCAGCAGCGCAGCGTCCTGGGGAGGGGGCTTGTCCCGGGGGTCCCTGCTGCCAGCAGGGCCTGCAGAGCCGGGGGTGCCACCGGCAGCCTGGGGGGACAAGTGGCCCTGGGAGCAGCTGGGGCTGACAGGGGGGGCAAAGCACTGGGGTGAAGCAGCAGGAGAGATGACATCGGGTGGGAGAGGCAAGGGACAGGCGAGGGGACAGTCCTGCCCTGCCAGCAGTGCCCTGCCAGCCACAGCACAGCCCACGGGCTCAGCAGGCAGCAGAGATCCCGTCCAGACCCGTCCTGACTTCCACCAGCACTGCCGAGCGGCTGAAATGTGCAATTCAACATATGGCTAATAAACTACTAATTAAAACAAATAGGAAACAGTCAACTAATCAAATCTTGGTGCCATCTGGCAAAATTCCCTGGCAGGCTGGGAGAGAGGAGTCACCCAGTCCGGGCTCCAGCAGGGACCAGTGACTCAGCAGGGGATTAGGGCAGAGGGAATTTGGGATGATTATTCATTAGCTGTGAGCACAAAAACCTCCTCTTCTCTCTCGCTCTGGTTGCTGTGAGGCCTTTTTTCCTTCTTTCCCCATTTTCCCTCGTGCCACTGGCAGGTCCCAGCCCCAGTGCCAGCACCCCTTGGCAGTGGGAGCAGCAGACGAAGCCCTTGACACCCTGAGATAAAGCTTTTGGCAGCTGAGGTGCTCTCCTGGACTGCAGCACCTCTGCAGGTGCTCCCAGCTGTGCCCAGGCTGCCCAGGGGCTGCTTGAGATGGGTTTTGTCCGTGCTGGCAGAGACTGGGCACTGCCCATCCCTGCAGTGCCCGGGGCCAGCTGGGCAGGGCTGCAGCAGCCTGGCACAGTGTCCCTGCAGGGCAGGGGGGCACTGGGGGGGTTTTGGGGTGCCTTGCAGCCCAGCGTGTGTGCCACAGCTGTGTGAGCACTCGGGGGGCTCAGAGCCATGCCCAGCAGGTGCCAGGGCAGGGCTGCAGCTCTGGTTGGGCTGGGCAGTGCTCTGTGCCCATGGGCAGTGCCCACGGTGCCTGTGGCAGCGCAGCAGCTGGGTGCAGGAGCATTCAGAAGCAGGAAAAGGCCTCGGAGTGATTCAGCAGGAATTAGCTGTGCTGCACACCCTGGGCAGGGAGGGAGGTGGTGGCTGCAGAGCTGAGGGGTACACCAGACTCTGCCCAGCACAGCTGTGCCATTTCTGCCACAGCACTGGCAGCAGGGCAGCTCCTGGCTGCCACTGTAGGATGTCACTCCTGCTGGGTCTAAAAGCAGGAATTAATGGCACTGGGCAAGCAGAGGGGCAGCTCTGATCTCTGGGCCAGGGCAGGGTCAGCTTGGATGTTTCTGCAGAATTCTTCCCCTAGAGGGTGCGGGCACTGCCCAGGCTCCCCAGGGGATGGCACAGCCCCAGGAGGGTGCCAGAGCTCCAGGAGCAGCCCCAGGGATGCCCAGGTGGCATTTTGGGGTGTCTGTGCAGGGCCAGGGGCTGCTCTGGGTGGTGCTGGGGTCCCTCCCAGCCCAGCACATTCTGTGTTTTACCCTGATGGACTGTCCTGCAGGGACAGAGGCTCGCTTAATTAGGCTGCATCTTAGTCAATGATGGGAATTAGGAGCAAAACAGGATGTTTGCCCTCTCCCTTTTATTAACTTACCCCAGCAGCAGCTGGGTGAGTCACAGCCTGCTCTGAGGCCCAGGGATGCCCTGGTCACGTAGGCTCAGAGCTGGAGAGCCTGGGCTCACACTCAGCCCTGCCTTGGCACCGGGGCTCCTTTCCTGCCTATCTGCACCCCAGAAATTGAATTTGAAACCGTTAGCAACAGACGAGCTTTAAACCGGAGTGACAGGAGCCCACAGAGGTAGCCAGAGCTCCCGTGAGTCAGGAAAGCTGTGTCCCCTTTCAGGAGGCGTGTGCCCCCGTGGAGGGGCTCTTTTATTCCCTCCTGAATAGACTTTGTGGTCCTTAAATGGAATCATCGCTTACAAAGAAGCTGTAACTGGATTTTTTCAGACCTTTGCCCTTGTCTTGGCTCAGCTCTAAGTGGTGTTCCAGGGAATAAGAATGCAGTGTAAAACTCGGTGTTAGCAGAGCACAGCCCTGAGCTGGGGGCAGGGACGTTTTTCATGGGCATGGGAGGTCAAAGGGGCCCAGAACGTGGCACTGTGGGAAGATTTCTGCACCGAGACCTCATTAAGGAGTTTCATTTGGCTTGGTTTTGCAGACAGCCAGTGAGAGATAAAGCCTGATATTCCTCATAAAGTGACAGAATTATGACAAAATGTAACAAAAGCGATTCGAGTGCCACAGGGAAGTGCTGGGCTGGATCCAGTGGCCCTCAGTGTCCAGCCATCACCCAGGACAGCACTGGGGCTTTCCTGTAAGCACTGCCCAGCCAGGGCAGCTGTGCTGAGCTGCAGAGCTCAGAGGCCCCATTTTCTGCTCAGAGGGGCCCTGCCACCCCTAAACCCTCTCCTCCTGTCCCCTGGCCTTCTGAAGCAGAGAATATCTCTTGGAAATGATGGAAAAGATCCCTAGAAACCCTGCATGGACGGAAGGAGGCACCTGAGTCACCAAGAACTAATGATGGTAGAAGGGGGCTGAGCTCAATAAAAACATGAGTGATGTCCAAAAGCCAGCAGAGGAGCCATGAGCTCATTCTGCCTGGGACAGACCTGCAGTGCGTGGGTGTTTGCTCCTGCTGCCAGCCCCAGGGTGATCACAATTTCCCTTCTGGCCCTAAAAGCTGTTAATGAATTCCTGATCCCCCGTGGCCACCTTCTGTTTGTGCACAGGTGCATTCTGCCCTGCTCCTGGCCCTGGGTGCCCGGGCTTTGGCCAGACACCCAAAATGAATCCATTTCCCTCAGACCCAGCTGTGAACCCCCGTGCTGGGTGGGCTCACAGCACAGGGACAGCTCCCCACCATCAGATTCAGGGTTACAGGAACATCTTGCAGTCAGATGGACACAGACAAAGATAAATATCACACACAATTCCCTCCAATGAACGTGAAGCCAGGCAAGGGTAATTTAGTTACATGAAATAAGTCTCATTCCCCAGGAATGGATTTTCTGTGGCTGGACCTTGAGCTTTCACTGGCATCCACACTTTGCTGCTGTCTCTCCTTGCAGGCTCAACCAGAAGCCAAATGCTTAAATCTGCACCATCTGCTCCCTTTTAGATTGGAGTTCTGGACAGCAGTCAGGTCCCCAGTGCTTCCCTCCTGAGTGGGCCAGACAGGCGTGGGGAGGACAGGATGCTGTGGAGCAGGGCTGTGTTCCCAGCGGGCTGCAGGAGATTTAATTTTCCTCCCAAGGGTGCCTGGGCCCTCCGAGGGATGAGACAGCTCATTTGTCACGGAGAGCAGGGCTGGAGCAGAGCTGCCCCTGGAACAGCAGGGTGCAGAGCACTGTGGAGCTCCCTGGGTGCACAGAAATCCTCCTCCCATCTCTTACACAAATTCTCTTCCCATCCCTTACAGAAATCCTCCTCCCATCACCTACAGGAGCTCACTGCTGGCAAGGGCTGGCCGTGCCCAGGGGGGCTGTGGTCCCCAGCCCTGGCAGTGCCCACGGCCAGCTGGGGGGCTTGGGGCAGCCTGGCACGGTGGGAGGGGTCCCTGCTGGTGCCAGAGCCAGCACAGCCCCGGGGGGAGCAGGATCTGCATCTCTGTCCCCTTCCCTGCATGAACTGCCTGGGGATGGGCAGGGCATGGGCAAGGGCTCAGGATCTGCTCAGGATCTGCTCCCCTTTCCCTGCCCAAACTGCCTGGGAAGGAGCTGGGAATGGGCAGGGGATGGGCAGGGGATCCTGGGATGGGGCTGGGGATGATCTTTGCTCCCCTTTCCCTGCCCAAACTGCCTGGGAATGGGCAGGGGATGGGCAGGGGACGGGCAGGGGCTCAGGATCTGTCTCTGTGCTCCCTCTCCCTGCCCAAACTGCCTGGGATGGGGCTGGGGATGGGCAGGGGCTCAGGATCTGCATCTTTGCTCCCCTTTCCCTGCCCAAACTGCCTGGGAAGGAGCTGGGGATGGGCAGGGGATGGGCAGGGGCTCTGCCAGCACCGTCCCTCTCAGCTCTGCCACACCAAACCACTGAGCTGGGACTGAAGGCAGGCTGGGCAAGGGGCAGACGTGGCACAGGGCTCCAGCCTCATCTGGTGCCCCTCTGCAAGCGCCAGCGAGCTGCCAGGCTCCAGGGGGAGGTTTGAGGAATGGCAGTGAGGTCATTTTTACAGATATTCACAGACTGTGAGTGTTCAATGTTTGATGAGCAGCATGGGGCTCTGGGTGGAAGACGGCTGCAGGGTTTCATGGGGGCTTTAGTTTGCTTTGATTTTGATTCCTCCCAGACTCATCAGGTGTTTGGGGAGCTGGCTCTGCTGGCAGCTGCCTGGAGCAGCTGTGGGACACGGGCTGTCCCTGCTGGCTGCTGTGCCCTGCTGAGCTCTGGGGGACTCAGCAGAGGGGCCAGGTGCCTTTGGCATCTGCAGTGCAGAGTGCATCTCCTGCCTTCCCCTCGATTCAGTAAAAATACCCTCCCATCAGGTATTTATGACACACAGATGAGGATTTCGGCCCTGCACTCTCGGTGTTTGTGGTGCTGGGGAGGGTCCGTGGGGCTGGAATCTGCTCCTGGGGGCACCTGGGGCCAGGCAGTCCTGCCCCTGCTCCCTCACCTTGCCTTTCCCTCAGTGCTACCCCGGGCAAAATGAATTATTTGACATTTTCAGGAAAAAATCCTGGGTTCCTGCTGGGCAGATGGGTGGCTGTGCCCAAAGCAGGGGCACTGCCCTGTCTGTCCCTCCTTGCCCTGTCCCATCCCTCTGCAGCTCTGCTGGAGCCCCCCGGGCCCTGCCAGGGGCTGGGGGCTCTCCCTGGAGCTGCTCCCCTCCAGGTGAGCCCCAGCCCAGGCTGGCAGCCCCGGCAGCAGCGATCTCTGCTCCCAGCTCTGCTCCTGCCTTTGCTGCTCTCCAGGTCCCTTTCAGCCCTGCTGGGTTCTGTTCTGCTCGGCAAACACCACAAAGTGCAAACACCGACTGCTGAGCTCGCCCTGATCCCTGCTGCGCCCCGAATGACAAAACCCCCCTGGCCGTGAGTGAGGGACAGGATCCCAGCTGAATTCAGCTGAACACAGCCCTGCCTGCCAGCGTGGGGCCAAAGCTGTGCCACCCCTGCCCAGCCCGGGCTGTGCCAGCTCCTCAGACATTCTGGTGTCCCTGAGGCTGCCCAGAGGCACCAGGGTGAGCCTCCCTCCCTGCTGGGCTCTCAGCTGTTAGCCCACAGCGCTGAGATTCGCAGCTGGCCTTGCTATTTGCTCCTAAATTATTTTGTTTCCTTGTGTACTCTTCAGTGAAGGTATTTGCTTCTCTCTGGAAAGGCACAGTATCCTTTTGGCATTTCAGAAAAGGTGGGCAGGATGAATTATTCATTTTAAAAGTGTGTGACATTATGATGGAGCTTCAGCAAAGTACATTTAAACATTACAAAATAGGATGAATCAGTTTAAACTCATCTGAGCTTATCATGTATCAGATAAAATGACTGATATAAAGGCTAAAAAGGAAAAAAAAAGCTCTTCTCAAACCATTTCTAAATTAGACTCCAAAACCACACCAAATATAAAAGGGGGTTTATTTTCAGATCTTTTAATGCCAAGAGGTTTAGGGAAAATTGATGAAAATACAGGGTTAAACCCCCTTTGCTAAGAAAGTGGTGTAGCTCTTGGAGCTGTGCTGAGCTGCATCCCTGAGGCAGGAGAGGAACAACGTGTGGGTCACTGGGGAGCTGAGAGCACAAATTCCTCGGGAGAACTTTGGGTAAAGGAGGCAAGAACAGGCTCTGGTGGGAGCCTGAAGGGTGAGCTGGTGAAAGGCAGCAGAAGGGATCTCGTGGAGGTGCCTCAGGAGCCTCCTCGGGCTCCTTCATTCTGAAGTGCTTTGTTTTGCTCTGCAAACACAAATGTGAGTGTTTCTGTGCCCCCTGCAAAGCCCTTTCATGTGCATCAAAGGAGAAGGATCCTTTCCCCTGCAAAATGCATCCCTTGAAGCACAAAGCCTCGGGAAGAGGATGCTTAGACTCAGAATTTAAGCAGCCCTCATTATTTCAATGAAAACCGGTCCTTGAAAGTCGAATTCTGGGGGAAAATCCTCTCTAAGCAGTCACTTAAGCAGAGCTGTTGCTCATCTTTGTGCTTTGAAGATTGCTCTTTGGGGGATCATGGTTGTGCTTCTGCCAGGGCATCAGGGTGCCCCGGGCTGTTCTGCTGCTCCCATCGGGGCTGGGCTCAGCAGGACTTTCCTTCTGGAGGCTGGGGTGCTCTGCATCCCAATTCCTCCCCTCCCTGCACCTTTTTTTGCTTTGATTTCCCCGATGCTGAAGTCCCCAGGCTCTTGTGAGGCTGCTCCATCATCCCTGCTCCTGCCCGTGCCGGGTGAGGAGCGGCTGGAGCTGCCTGCTGCCCTCCCCAGCACTGCCCCTGCACGCTCCCTTCCTTCCTCTCTGCTGCTTTAGCCTCTCCAAATATTTATTCCACGCCCACTTTTTTTTTCTCTCTTCCAACAAACAAGACCTTTCCAGCTTAAAGCTGACCTTCAGATCCTTTCCCCTGCACCAGCTCCTGCAGGAATAGCACAGATGCTGTACAAGCTCTCAAACATGTGCTTTTGGTTTCCCAGACAATTAATGATGCTGTTCTGCTTTACCAAAATCCCCGGGAAAACTCCCTTAAAGCTTGTAAATCCAAGATCTGCCTCCTTGTGATGGTGGGGATGGGGGGAATGTAAACACAGGCGCCCTGGCGAGCAGAGCTCTGAAAATCCGCCCAGTTCAGCATCCTGCCACTGCCAGTGACAAATGGGAAGTGCTCCAAAAAAGAGACCCCGAGCAAGTGGAAAACCTGCCAGCAGGGCCGTTTCCCTGAGAATTGCAAAGAATTATAACCTTTTCTAAATCCGTGTTGCCTTTCTTTGACGAGAGCCCCTGGCTTTGAGAGCAGTGTTGGTTCTTTCAGAAGAGGCAGCCGAGCTCAGCTCCCAGGGAGGTGCTGTGGCACTCCATCCCCATCCTGTGGGGACGCTTCCGTGGATCTGTTGGTTGAATTTGTGGGGAGGCTTCCGTGGATCTGTTGGTTGAATTTCACTTGCATTCCGATTCTCTCAGCCCCTCCCCTCTGGTGTCTTTAAGACCATGGGAATCACAGCTCCTCATCCCCTGCCCTCCCCACTCCCTCAGAGGCACTTTCCAAGCACGCAGCAGCCCTGCAGCCCAGCCAGCTCTGGAAATGGGTAATTGCCTTCTGCCAGGCCGAATTTCCCTGCAATTCCAATTGGATGCAGTGTTACTCATGAGGTGAGGTCCTGCTCGTTGCTGTGCAACAACTGCTGCAATTAATCCCCAGGCTCGGGAGACTCAGACACTCCTCCTGCCTATTTGTAATTTGTAAAGCTGTAATGGGTCTTTTTCAAGGAATATTACTTAATATTTAATAACAGTAATACTAATGGACTGTGCGTTTGCTCCAATTAAACACTTGGAAGGGTGGATTGTGTAAACTCTGCCTTCAGCTGCTGGAGTGTGGCACTTGCTCAGGGACTTTGCACTTGAGGACGTGAGCAGAAAAGTAGGGTAATACAATTCCCAAGCAATTACACATTGCATCCACATACTGGGGCTGCTGAAAGCATTTATCATAATTAATGGAACCACACTGATTATCAAAGGGTGTTTGGATAATGATTGATTTGTCACTTGTAAAGCCGTGCAGGACATCAGAGCACAAATTACACTGATTTACTGGAAGAGTTATAAGCTTTCAAGTGCAGCCATTCCTTCGGGGGAATCTGGGGCTCTGTTGCTCATTCCTTGCTCTCTGGGTCCCTTAGAATCATTTCCATGTGATAAAGTGGAATGAGGAGAATTGCTGCTCGGAATGGAGGGACAGAACTGCCGGGGCTGCTCCGCATCTGAGGAGGGAACAAAGCTCCTGCCTCCCTCTCACCGAGGAAGGAGAAACTGCAAATTGCCCGTGGCTGCACCGGAGCCCTGCAGGGCCCTGGAACCCCCGGGCACTTTTCCACCTTCACCTTCCATGATTGCCTTTCCTATTTTAGCTGAATTCCAGGTTTTCCCAAGCCGGTTCCTTGCAGCCATTCACCATCCCTGCCGTGTCAGAGGGAAGGATGGCTTTACAGGCGTTGCCATGGGAACACCTGCTGGGTAGGGATGGAGATGGGGAGAGAAGGAAATGCTCCAGAGACTGGAAAGCCAGAGGGCAGAGCCCCCCAGGCTTCTGTCCTCAGCAGGGACCCCAGGGGTCTGTGGGCTCCTTTGCACCGTGCAGAACTGTGTGCCAGAAGCAGGCAGTGGGCACGCTGCAGTGAGGGGGAAAGGACAAATGTTATCCCTGCTGGTTTCCTGCCTCCTCCAAAGTCACTGTCTGATTTTGTCATGGAAATCTGCTCCCAGCCTGCTCAACCCCTTCCCCTTTCCTCGGGCACTGATGCTCTGTGCAGCCAGGGCAGGGCTCATTCCTTGTGGGTTCTCTTGGCACCATGGAAGGTCCAGGGGGGCCAGAGCCACGTGCAGCCATTCCCCAGGGGGTTCTCTGCTCCCAGACCAGGACTAGGAGGGGTTTTTGGGGGGAGAATTGACACCAGGCATCACAGTGACTGCCCAGGATGGGCATTTTTAATTTTGAGCATGCACACTTTACATTCCTGACCCCAAAGCAGTGCTCAGCTCCTCCAGCTGACAGCCTGGTCCAGGCTGTGATTCTTGAGTCCTCAGGACTCTGTTTTCCCAGGGAGCTTTGGCTTGAGCTTTGCCATAAAAGCTTTGGATCAAAGCACTCATTGTGCAGAGACTCAGACAGGTATAAAGAGCATCTGTTGTGTTGAGTCATTTGAGTTTGTGCCATGCCTCAGACCACTTGTGGATAAGCTCTCAGCTTTCTGCTGTGTACACACCACTTTAAACCCAGATTAATGTCTGCCTCTCTCATTTCGAGCAGAGGGAAAATGTTACCCGGGCTTGTGCTTCAGCATCAGGGGCTGCACGGAGGCTGTGGGGTGTGAACAGGGAACAGGGCAGAGCTCAAGGAGGATTTCAAGATGAGAAACTCACTGTTCAGTGCTTCTGCAGCCCTGCAGGACACGCAGAGGCCAGTGCAGAGATCAAAAGGCACGGGATAACTGCGAGGGACATGCCTCTGGATGGTGCTTGGCCACTTCCAGGGGTGACTTCGAACAGCTGCAAGTCTTGGAGGTTTCAGAGCTGCCCTTCTAAGCTCGTGCCTGGCTGGTTTTTCTTTTATCATATTCAGAAATTTCAGCCTGCGGCACTTGGGTAGAAGTGCTGAGCTGCTGTCAGTGGCCAGAGCAGGAGGGAGAAGTGGAAATCTCCCCATGGATGGATGGATGGATGATGGATGGATGATGGATGGATGGATGGATGGATGGATGGATGGATGGATGATGGATGGATGGATGGATGGATGGATGGATGGATGGATGGATGGGGAGAGCAGCACTGACCTGGGCAGCCAAAGCCTCTCCCCAGACTCTGCCTGGCTGTGTTTCCCAAAGCTGAACTGACCGTGGCTCTGGAATGCAGTTATCCACAAGAAACAAAATCCTCTGGGAGCTGGGTTTGAATCTGACTCTGTCACTGCCACAGATCATTGCCAAGTGTTCAGAGGAGCACTGCAAGAAGTCGGGTGCTGAATCTGTTTCCTGACTTTCCCTCCCTTTTCTGCTCATCCTTTGTCCTGCTTTGCTCCCTTCTGGTGTTGCATTTTCCCCATCACCAGGTTTGCCTCTCTGCTGGGAACCTGGGATTGTGTGTTCAACTCTAGGGCTCAATTTGCCTTTTGTGCCTCCTGCAAATCTTATTAAGCTGCGTTGTATTAAATGGGAGAAACATGCAGTTAAGTCTGTGGTTTTCAAAATGCATTAGACTTCTTTTCAAGTATGCAAAGTGTAAATGGATTTTGTGCTTTGGGAATGGAGCAGTGTGTTTACAATTTTGGTTAGATAAAAGGATGTTGAGATGGCCTTTAACATTGATTTCATGTTACGTTTTTCTCGACTTTAATATAGCCTTAGAGGTTCTTTGAGTGTTTTGATTTACAGAATACATTGGAAAAATGAGTTTTATTTTATTTATCAGTCAGTAATGGGCTTTTCTTTCTGTTCTTCCCAAGAGCAGTTAGCTCTGAAATAGTAACCTGGCTAATCTCATTAGGTCAGGCTTTCTACTCTCAGCTTTTCTGAGGCAGGATGGGTTGAAACCCTGGGAAATGAACTTCTTGCACTGTTTTGTTATTTTTTCCTTGCGAATCCAACCGAAACCGAGCAATTTTGTGAGCCATGACAAATGTACATTAAACCCAAGCCTTTCTGAACCTGAGAAGGAAATATTCCGGGTAATGAAGATTTAAACACCAGGAGGAGCTGAGTCTTCTCTGGGTTGTTGAGTCACTCTGGGCAGAGGCTGCTGCTGTTTGTTCATCTTGCGGAGGCACTCCTAAGGTTATGTTTGCTATAAATAATCTGAATTTGACAGTGAAAGTGGCCATGAAAGTGTTCTACATAACCACGGGACGATTTGTCCAGGGGAGCTGACAAAAACTCTGGCACAAAGTTAAGAAGTCTCCTGGGTGAGCTGGCACTATCTGTGTGTTCCTGCTCCTCAGAGGGGCTCCAGGGCCACGGGGGGGCTCCTGAGGAGGGAAGGGGGGGCACAGAAACGGGCCTGGAGTTTTGACTTTTTCAAGCACCCTCATTATTGAAATCTAAATTTAATTCCAGCTATGATTACTCTGAGAGCAATGCCAAGTCCTATATTCCCTGACCTACTTCAGAGCTGGATGGAGGAGCACAGCCACCACAGTGACCTTCCCTCTGCATTTCACAGCTCAGCTGGCACTGCAGGAATTCACTTGGCATTTGTTTGCAATGGGGCAGAGAGGGCCTGGCTCAGAGGTGGAGCTCTGCAGGTGCCAGGATTCCTGTTTGTGCTGATCAGCACCAAGAGATGAGGGCCCCAGGCTGCTGGGTCTCCTGCCTGCCCATGGGGCTGCTCTGGGCGGCCCTTGAAGCATTATTGGTTTAATGGCCTTAGCTCTACACAATCCCAGACTAGTTTGGGGCTGGTGGCACCCTGAAGCTCAGCTCATCCCATTCCCACTGCAGGGACACCCTCCCCAGCCCAGGCCCCAGGCCCAGTCCCAGTCCCAGTCCCAGGCCCAGCCCCAGGCCCAGGCCCAGCCCCAGCCCCAGTCCCAGGCCCAGGCCCCAGTCCCAGACCCAGCCATAGGGCCCAGCCTGGCCCTGGGCAGGGACGCAGGGCAGCCACAGCTGCTCTGTGCGAGGGCCTGCCACCCTCCCAGCCAGGAGTTCCTCCCGAATCTCTGATTTAAATCCACAAGAATGCAGTGCATGCCAGGCCTGGTGCTGCCTGACAAACGTGTGTGTTTGCTGTGAGCTTTTCTCTCAGCCCAAGTCTCCAGCCCCACTTTGTGTCTGGAGCACCAGTGACTGCCTCAGCAGCTGAGTCTGATCACAGAGGGAAACATTAAATCCAAAGCAGCTCTTAGCTCCTGCAGCCAGGAAAACAGCCATGTTTTATTCATGGGAGAGCACCAGTCAACATCCCCAGTTCCCTGGGTAGGCCTGGCCTATAAATAGCCCTACAGTGACACAGCAAACTGGCCTGGGGACAGCAAACTGGCCTGGGGACAGCAGCGGGCTGGGGAGCCCGGGGAGAGCCCCTGGAGCATCCCTGGGTCCCCTCCAGCAGGGACAGGGCTGGGGCTGCCCCGGGGGCTGTGCCAGCCCTGGGGGTGCCAGGGTCCCTCTCTGCCCTGTGCCCTGGGGAATGCCAGGGTCCCACCCTCCCCTCTGCCCTGGGGAATGCCAGGGCCCCTCTCTGCCCTGTGCCCTGCCCTGTGCCCTCTGGGCTGCTCCCTGCTCCTGCTGGTCCCTTCAGCACCACAGGAATTCCTCTGGGTTTCTCCTGCACCCAGGGCAGGGGGTGTGTTTGGGGGGATGAAATCTTGTGGTGGGGATAAATTAGGGATGGAGTGCAGCTGGGAAACAGAGAATAACTGCGTGCCCGAGTCCCTGATGGTGCTGTGCCTGATGTATGCTCAGTAATAATTCTCTCTGTGGCTCAAACTGGCTGGATCCTAATTTAATGTAAACTTAGGTGAGCACAGCTGTAATAACTTACAGGGATGAAGGCCTGGCAGACTTGGCCCAGAGTTTCTCACATGTGCCTCAATCATATTTTAGCATTGCTTTAACAGTTCAACAGGCAGAGCTGGCACAACAAATTCATCATGTGAGCCATGATTTATGGACCTGTGTTGATCTACATCCTCGCTCTCCTTATTTTCCAACGCATTTATCATTCTCACATGGCCATTCCTTTCCCCTCTGTAATTCTTAGTGGCTTCCAGCTTTCTGCTGCTCCTGAGGATTTCTCAGGAACTCTGTCTGGAGCAGGAGAGCCCTCAGACTGTGTCCTGCCCTGCTCAGAGCAAGGATTCAGAGCGGGATGGGCGAGGCAGGGAGGTTTTACAGAGAGCTTTTGTGTGCTGTGTGATTGCAGCACAACCAGAGAGAGCTCCCTTTTGTATTTACACTCTTGGGGCTTTTAATCAGCTTTCCCCTGACTTCACTCCGTGCTGGACCAGAGTGACACGAGCTCTGGGGCTCCCTGGCAGTGCAGGGCTCGGGATGTGGCTCTGCCCAGCCTGCAGCAGGGAGGGGATCCCCCGGTCCAGATGTGCAGCTGCAGCTGCATCCTCACCTGCCCTGGGACCCCCAGAGCCCGGGACCAGCTTGGAACCAGGAGCAGCCCAGCTCCGTGTGCCCCTGGGGCTGGGCTGGGCTGGGGTCTGTCCCCAGATCTCCCCCAGCCCCTGTGGGATCCTGCATCTCCCGTGGGATCCTGCATCCCCTCTGGGTGCATCCCCTCTGGGATCCTGCATCCCCTCTGGGATCCTGCATTCCCTCTGGGATCCTGCATCCCCTCTGGGATCCTGCATCCCCTCTGGGATCCTGCATTCCCTCTGGGATCCTTCATTCCCTGTGGGATCCTGCATCCCCTCTGGGATCCTGCATTCCCTCTGGGATCCTTCATTCCCTGTGGGATCCTGCATCCCCCGTGGGATCCTGCATCCCCCGTGGGATCCTGCTCTTCTGGTGAAGGCAGCCCTGCTGAGGGTTGGAGCTGGCTGTTACCTGCCTCTCTCTAATTGCTGTGATGCACACTGAGTACTAGAAAGTTGTACAAGTTATTTTTAAATTGTGGAGGAAGTTATGTAAGGCAGATCATGCTAAGGGTTTATTTTATTTTTAATGACTATATTTAAAAATTCATGCAGAAGCATAGAGGGACTTTTAATTACTACATTTAAACCTTCAGGTGATACTTAAGTAAAGGGGGAAAAGGGCTTTTTTCATTATTTTTTCAATGTTCTCCTTTTCTTTGCAAAGCAAACGTAGGAGCAGACTGGGAGGTTACCCTGAGCTAAGAGAGAGCTTCAGCCTGGGCAGGAGCTGCAAAGCAGAGCCACATTTCACAGGGTCCCACACCTCACTGCTAGTGCTGCCTCTCTCATCCTCCAGTGCAGAAAGTGACTCCTACAAGAGCACTTGGATTTCCTAGGGGAGGACACGACATTGCTCTGAGCTCAGCAGGGCTGTCCCGCAGCTGGGGAGGGGGCAGCAGGGTTAAACCCACCCGGGGCACCCAGCTGGGACAGAGCTGGCACCTTCTTCTCATGAGCAGAGCAACCACAGCTTCCAGCATCCCTCGTTTCACTCCAAAATTGCAGCTGTCCCACCCGCCCAGAGGGGTTTGGGGCATGTCAGGATTACAGATCTTCCTGCCAGGATTACAGATCTTCCTGCCAGGATTACAGATCTTCCTGCCAGGGTTACAGATCTTCCTGTCAGGAATCTTGTCATGAGGACCTGCTTTGAGTCCTGTGCCCATTCTGGAATGTTTAGGCAGAAGCACATTGCTTTTCTTCCATGCCAGAAGTCACCCCAGAAGGACACACGTTTACCCAGCAGCAAAAACCATCAGCTCAGCTTTTGTGCTTGCTTGTAAAGCATCTTTGGGAGTGCAGAGTGCACAGAGCCTGTTCTTTGTGCTGCTCTGGCCTGTGTTTATCTTATTGACCAGCAGGGATAAGAGAAAGAAAAAGAGCATTTTAATTAGTCCTGACAACTTCATTTGTCTGGAGGTCAGCCCTGAGCTTGGCTGGGTTTGCAGAGTGGCTCTGGCTCTGTCCTTTGGCCAGGGGGGTTGTGGCACCTTCCTGGTGCAGCCCCTGTGACCCCTGAGCTCACCCCTGAGCTTTGGGGGGCCTGCAGCATCCCCTGGGGCCAGGTCCTTGCTGCACAGCACACTGACAGCCCTCTGACCCCCCAATACCGCAAATCCTCCTAAAACTCTGACCTAAGTTACGTGCAAGTGGTGAAAATCCTCAGGAATTGCTGCCAGCTCTTGGGCTGCCCCTTTTTAAAACCCCTGGAAACTGTGAGATGAGTCCAAATGTCTCTGGTCTGACACAGCTCAGAAAATGATGAAGCTGAAGTATAAAGAAACCCAGTTTTTCCCCCCTCTTTTTGCATCAAGTGCTCATTGATAATTTAGTTCTGAAAGATCCTTGATAGATGGTCCCAGGTAGGTTTCTCCATTCTTTTTTCTTATCTGCTTGACACACAGTTTGAGGGAGTTGAGGAAAAAATAAGGAGGCTGAAGAAATCAAATCAGAATTCATTTCTGCAGCAGCTCCAGCATCCATAAATAACCCATTAAATATTGTGCTCTGCTAAATTTAGAAAATGCTCAGGTGTGTCTCCTCTTGTGCTGCACAGAAAGTTTTAATACAGATTTAATCAGACTGAGTGTTAGGGGAAAGGGCTAATTAGATTGGCAAATTTAGAAGGCAGTAGTATATTATATGGGAAGAAATGGGTGATTAGATATTATTCACTTAGATATTATTCAATTAGATATTATTCACAGTGACTGGCCTTGGGGAATATCTTTAAGGGTATTATATGACATAATCCTAGTTTAGAAATTGAGAAAGTCCAAGTTCACATCATCCTCAAAATTCTTCCGTTTTTCAAAAGAATTTTCCCAAGGTGAGTTTTGGTTTTTTGGCAGCTGGAGGAGTGAGAGCCCAGCTTGGCTTGTGTCCTTCAGTCCCTGTCTCAGGTGTGGGTGGGGACAGCCCCAGCCCAGGCTGATGCTGAGGGCCATCCCCTGGCAGCTGCTTCAGTGCTTCCCATCCCCCTGGTGGCAGTAATGCTCTTTATTTATCCCCAGAAACTGTATTTTTCCAGCACTCATTAAATTGTGGATTGGCCATAAACAAATGGACTCCTTCACAAGGTTTCAGTATTGCACTTCCCCTAGGAAAGCCTGTTTGGAGGGGGAAAGGGGGTTATTTTCCTAAAACAAGTTAAAAAAAAATCAATTTTTGAGTGTGATATAGTGAGGGAAGTGTCAGTATTAATGACTTTGCTGAGCTCCAGTCACCACAGAAGATGAATGCAGCAGGCTGGGAGCCAGAGCCCATGGAAAGCCAGGTGTGTTCTACAGGAGCCCTCCTCTCTCCCTGTGTGCCCCAGCTGTGCTCACATCAGCCCAGGGCTCTTCTGAGGTGCAGCTCTCAGAGCCATCGTCCCCACGTGTCCCCAGGCTGCCAGGGGACAACTCTCCCTCCACCCATGGAAAGACTGAGAGCCCCCTCCAGTGCCCTGTTCCACCTCCAGTGCCCTGTTCCACCTCCAGTGCCCTGTTCCACCTCCTGAGGCCGTTTGTTAGCGCCCAAAGAAAGGCACAGAGGTGCCAGGAGAGCTGCCCACCACGGTCAGAACCTGTCACACAGAACGGCTCAGAGCAGCTCCCTCGCACTTGTCCTGCTGCTACCCAGCACTGTGGAACCTCCCCAGCTGTTCACTGAGAGCTTTTCAGCTCTGCCCACAAACAAACACAGACATTTGATGGCGTGGAAATGCCAATAACCACAGGAACAAGTGCTGTGACATTGGAGACTTTGCTGCCGCTGTCCCCAAATCCAGAATTATGGCCGAGCAGCAGCACTGGGCGAGGCTGGCTGGCTGCTCTGCACCAGATGTGTTAACTTCACCGGGAAAATAAATCAGGAGCTTGTTTTGTCCTACAGCACACATGTTTTTTTCTCTCTTCTAAAGCAAATTTCTGTTTCATCCTTCTGACGGGGGTCATTTAATAGCGTGTGAAATGAAATGTCAACAAGAATTAGAACAAATGGCACTGTGAGCCCCCAGAGACACCAGGTTTCTGCTGGGAAATGTTTCCAGCCAGGCCCTGCGGGGAGAGGGCTCAGGTGCTGCTGGCTGCTCCCGGGGCCCTTGGAGGGAGCTTCACTGGGGGCTCTGGGACCCCCAGCCCTGCCCCTGGCCAGCTGAGCTTGCTGGCTGGCTGCTCTCCCCTCTGCAGGGCTTGCTGGGCTGGCAGGGGCTGGCTGCCTCCGGGCTGGGCTGGGCTGGGGGTCCTGGTGCCAAGGGGATGCCAGTCCTGAGGGGATCTCAGTCCCAAGGGGATCCCAGTCCCAAGGATATCCCAATCCAGAGGGGATCCCAGTCACAAGGGGCTCCCAGTCCTGAGGATATCCCAGTCCTGAGGGGATCCCAGTCCCAATGAGGTCCCAGTCCCAAGGATATCCCCATCCTGAGGGGATCCCAGTCCCAAGGGGATCCCAGTCCCAAGGATATCCCCATCCTGAGGGGATCCCAGTCCCAAGGACATCCCCATCCTGAGGGGCTCCAGCAGCTGCTCCAGGGCATGGCAAGGGCAGGATGAGATGGTGATGGAGGAAGGGGAATTGTGTTCCCACCACGGGGGTTCATGGAGTCAGTCACAGACTGCCCTGAGCTGAAGGGAGCCTCAAGGACCATCCAAGTGCCACCCCTGTCCCTGCACAGACCCCAGCAGTCCCACTGGCATCCCTGGGAGTGCTGTCCCAGTGATCCTGGAGCTCTGGCAGGTGACCCAGGCTGGGCCAGGCCAGGCTGAGCTGCTGCAGCATCGGGAGCTGCAGCACAGAGCCGAGGCCACCAACAAATCCCTGTCCTGGGGATTAATGCTTCCATCACCACAGAGCCCCTTGTTTATGGGAAGTTCAGAAACTATGTGAAAACATAAATGTGAGGTGTGCAAATAAGTCTTCTGACAAAACTGTTCGCTAGACTCATTATTATGGAAATAAATTTCAAATGTGACTTTTCAGAGCTGCTGAGAGCCATCACTTTGTAGAGCTGCTCTGTGCCTCTCCGACGAGCAAATGCCAAAATGTGTGGTGTGTCGGGAGTGCTCCTCAGATGTTGCTTGTTCTGAAAGCAATTCCAGTGAAACAAAGGCCACTGGATAATTAGGAAGCCTCTGCTGAGGTGGGTGAGACCACGAGCTGTGGCTGGGGCTTGGCACGCTCAGTGCCCTCCCCTCATTGTGGCCCATTTGCATTCTGCACAGGTTGCACACCTGTTATTGTGATGTTGCTCACTGCATAAAGCCCAATTAATGAAAGGTTAGGAGGCAATTAAAAAGCACAGTGTCCTTTATTTCAAAGTGAAGTTTATACTGCAGTGCCAGTTCCTGGAATGCTGCAGAATCCTTTCGGAAGGCTGAGGCAGCGCCTCTTTGTGTATTCGTGTTTGTTTTGACCCTGTAGAATTTTGTGGGTTTCTCTGAAGGGATAGAAACAGCACAGCAGCCTCAGTGGACCCCAATACATATCTCCTGAATGGATTTGTGCCTCTGCTCTTCAAAGGGCTGTGAGTGGGGAGAGCAGAACTGAAACGAGCGGTGTCAGAATGACCCAGCTGGGCAGCAGAACCTGCAGAGGTTCCAGAGATGAGCAAGAAAATTACAGCTGGAGAGGTGCCAGACTGAGCCTCTGAGCACACATCAGATCTCAGTGCCACCCCTTGCCTGTCTGCAGGAGGTGACCTGCTCTGGTCACCTTCTGGGGACATCAAGGTGTTTCTGGAAGCAGGGGCTGCTTTGAGCAGAGCTGCCCCAGGCTCTGGTGGCTCTGCTGCTGCTGCTGGCCTGAGGGAGAGCAAGGGTCCCCTGCTCCACTGGGAGATGTGCTGCTGCCCCAAAGCAGCAGCAGGAACTCTTTGTTGTGTAGGTTGTGTGGAATTTCAGTCTTTCTCTGACTTGGATTTTACACCTGCGAAATAGAGATGTCAGTGTTTATCTAGGAAGGCAGGGAACTTGAATAAATGGTTGTAGCGTACTCTGACAGGCTTGGTACAGAAATGTCATTAAAATTCACTTCTCTGGAGTTATTTATTCCTTTTGTTATCAGTCCACTGATACGTGGAGAGGTTTCTTCACTGCAAAGGAACCTGTTGCTCTTATATCTGGTGCAAAAGTGAGCGGGAGCGTGCAGCAGTTCCAGCTGCACGAGCTCACCCTGGCTTGCAAATGGTGCTGACGTGTCCCACACCTGTAATTAAACTGGCTGACCTTTCCACGTGCAGGCTGGAGGGGAGAAAAGCACTAGAGAAGATGGATTGAGAAGGGAATGAGATGCCAAAGCAAATCTCATTTAGCCATCCCAAGTGTCAATAGCGAGCTGCAGAACATCAGTCTCAGGAGTCACCTCAGTCCCCAGGGTCACCTCTGGCAGCTGGAGCCTCCCAGGACACAGCCCTGGCAGCTCCTGGGGCAGCTCCCTGCTCAGCACAGGCACCTTCCCTCCAAACCAGTCCCAAACAGCACCACAAAACCACGGTGGGGGCTGGAGGAACAAAATGCCACTTTGGGAGGATGCTTGTCATGAAAAGAAGCAGCGGGAGAGGCAGCAGGAATGACCAGCCCTTGGAAGCTCTTCTCTTTCTGTAGCAGCTCTTTCCCTCCCTAATTCCCCAAAAAGGAGCCTTTTAGCCTTAGGAATGAAGGCCCTGAGCTGGCACTGGCATGAACACCAGGGTGGCACAGTGGTTTTGAGCTGTGCCTGCCCCTCCTGTTCCTGAGCCGAGGACGGGTGAGGAGCGAGCAGAGAGATGCTCCCGAGTGGTGACAGGATCTGGGAAGGAAAGGAGCGATTTCTCCTTAACCTCTGACCGTGCCCGTGTCCCTGCAGTGCTGGTGGCAGCGTGGCAATGTGCAGGGGTGGCCCTGGGGCTCCGTGGCCACGAGCCCGGGGCAGCCCCGGTGCCGCACACAGCTGGGGAGCAGCCCCGCAGTGATGCCTCGAGAATTCTTGTGTCTGTCTGAAAGGCAGCCCCGAGCAGGGCCTGGTTTTTAAATAGATCATTCCTGACAAAGCCTGTTACTCACAGCGGGCAAAAAGCCAATATCCCTTCGGTTCAGAGCCCTCCTGCCACGCTGCTGGAGCGGTCTGTGAGCACGGGGGGCACGTGGGGAGGAGGAAAAGGCCTTTCACTGACAGCTGAATGCGACCTCTTCATCAGCCCCATCTCTGAAATCAGGCTTCCTTTCCTGCTGCTGCCTGTGGGTTTGATGTGCTCCGGGCAGGATCTGTTCACAGCAGCCCAGCCAGGCACGGGTGCCTCCAAGGGGGCTGGATTCCCTTGAGGGCTTCCCGACCATCTCAGATCAAACCTGGACGGTGTCAGCTCTTCAGGAGCAGCTTTTTGCCTGTGTCCTAAGCACTGATGGTGATTTTGAAGTTCCTACAGGTGATACTTTTCAGACACAAATGATGAACAAATGTACACAGGTCCTGTTGCTCCCCCTGTTCTAGCAGCACAGATTGAGCTCCTCTTGAATTGTGTACGACTTTGAATACCAAGAAAGGAAAAGAATTTGGAAAACATGGGCTGGGCAGAGGAGACCTGTCCCTCTGCTGTGTCTTTCCTCAGGTCTGTGATTTTTTCCCTATCACTCAGTACTGGAGGGTTGTTTGCAAGAGGGAAATAATTTTCTATCACATCCAAATGGTAGAATTTAAAAATCCCTGTGCTTCAATGCCAAATCATTCAGGCTTCCAGTGCTTTATTTTACGGTTATGTTTTACCATATCTGGCAGTGTGATTGCTTTTCACATCCCTCAAGAAGCCTTTTCATACCCCTCAATCTGCTTTCCTCCCGGGTGAATCCCTGTAGGGCTGGGGATGCATTCCCTGTGCTCGTGTCCCCAGGGCCTCCCTGTCCCCTGGGGCTGCAGCACCTCACCCGTGTGGGGCAGCCAGCTGGGGCCAGGCTGTTCCAGAGAACCAAGGAACTCTTCTGACATGGAAGCACATGCAATGAAAAAGCCTTGAAGTCATTATTCTCTACCTGTAGATGTGGCTGCTTTGATAAAGGTTTTATTTCCCGTGAACAACTGGAATTTGGGGGTGGTGTCAGAGGGGTTCAGTGCCTGGTTCCCCTGACAAGCAGAGGGAAAAACCCTCACAGACCTGCAGAGTTCCATAAAACCTGGTTTGGACATCTGGTTTACAGTTCCTGACTCGAGGCAGCGTTAGTCTTTTGCCACAGGATATAATATTACAACACTCTTTTTACTTCATTGATTTAACCTGGTCTTCAACAGAGTGGGACAGAAAATTGCATTTAAAAGATAAGTGGAAAAAAAAAATTCTAGAGGATGCATTGCATCTTACCCGGCAAACTGACTGCTGTGATTACAATTTGTTGTGCTGAGCATTTGGGCTATATTTTCGCTAAAAATCCAATTTTACCGTAGAGCAACATATCTAAGAGTACCTTAAAATGGATTATGTAGTAAAAGCCCAAGCCTTCCATTATACTGTAACTTAAAGGAGCTGGTTTTGCTGTTATTGAGCAGCTTCCACCCTGTGTGGCAGTTGGAAGGGTGAAACCCTGAAGGGTGCCCGAGGGCCTGGGCCAGGCAGAGCCTGCCTGCAGCCCAGCACAGCCTGAGCACAGGTGAGGTGAGTGCCTTCCTGCGGGCCAGAACGAGCCCATCATCTGGCACACCATCATCTGTTAAACCATAATCTGGCACACCATCATCTGTCAGCCCATAATCTGCCAGACCATAATCTGTCACACCATCATCTGTCAGCCCATAATCTGTTAAACCATAATCTGTCAGGCCATAATCTGTCAGACCATAATCTGTTAAACCATAATCTGTCAACCATAATCTGTCAGACTATAATCTGTCACACCATCATCTGTCAGGCCATAATCTGTCAGACCATAATCTGTTAAACCATAATCTGTTACACCATCATCTGTCAGCCCATAGTCTGTTAAACCATAATCTGTTAAACCATAATCTGTCAACCATAATCTGTCAACCCATAATCTATTAAACCATAATCTATCAACCATAATCTGTCAAACCATAATCTGTCACACAATCATCTGTCAACCATAATCTGTCAGGCCATAATCTATCAAACCATAATCTGTCAGACTATAATCTGTCAAACCATAATCTGTTAAACCATAATCTATCAGGCCATAATCTGTCAGACCATAATAAATCAGACCATAATCAATCAGACCATAATCTGTCACACCATAATCTGTCAGCCCATAATCTGCCAGACCATAATCTGTCAGCTCCATAATCTGTCAGACCATAATCAATCAGACCATAATCTGTCAGACCAAAATCTGTCAGACTATAATCTGTCAGCCCATAATCTGTCAGACCATAATCAATCAGATCATAATCAATCAGACCATAATCTGTCACACCATAATCTGTCAGCCCATAATCAGTCAGCCCATAATCTGCCAGACCATAATCTGTCACACCATAATCTATCAAACCATAATCTGTCAGACCATAATCAATCAGACCATAATCAATCAGCCCATAATCAATCAGCCCATAATCTGTCAGCCCAGCAATGCAGAGGCTCTGAGCAAAGGCAGCAGTGACAGAAACGGGGAGCACACCCAGGTGTGGGACAGACCCCCCGTGCCACACTGTCACCTGCCACCCTGCTGGCCCAGCTCTGAGCCCTGTGGGGCTCTCCCCTGCATCCCTCCCTTCCCTGGCTGGGTGATTCTGCAGATTTGTTATTTATAGTATTTTAGTATTAAATAATAAATCAGTCTGGGAGAGAACGACTCCTGTTTGCATTTGCTGAGTCGTGTTCCTGCAGAGCTCAGACCTGTGGAACGTCTCTCGCATCTTTCCTTCTGCCCTCTGAAACACCCTGGGGTTTTCCTCACCATTCTCTCTTTTGTCTGTGAGGGGAGGTGGAGCTCTCGGGTGTTTTATTGAGACTGCACCCAGGTTTGGGAGGAAGCCCTGGAGCTGGATCCTGTCCTGCTCACAGGGTCTCCAGGTCCCTTCCCTCTGGGGCCACTGAGCTGGGCTGGGGACAGCGCCTGCCTGGGCACCCCGGCTGTGGGGTGAGAGGGCAGCTGGCTGTGCCGGGGTGCCTGATCCCTTCAGAGAGCTGGGAATTCCCATGGAACGCTTTGGCTTGGAAGGGATCTCCACAGCTCCTCCCATTCCAGCCCTCCTGAGTCCTGAGTCGGACTCAGGGCTCCTCCTGGGTCCCTTCCAGCTCGGGATGCTCCGTGATTCCCTGAGATCCCTGTCTGACTGCTTTTAGTCACCAGTTGTTTTCATGCTGAGTATTTCACCTCGCAGACAGAGCACTCGACACGCAGGGCTGCTCGGGTAAATGCCCTTTCTCTCAGTTTGTGGTGATTTAATTCGCTGTACACTCAAGAGCTGGAGGTGCTGGATGTGCTGGCTGCCCACTCTGTTTTGATATTGCCAGGGAAGCAGTTATTAATGGCACAGGAATTCTGCCCAACGTTTTCTGAAGTGCAGCTGCACCAGGAGCTGGGGTGGGCAGACAGGGGTGAAGAGCTGGGGCTCGCAGAGGACTGTCCCAGCAGGGACACGGGGCTGTCCCGTGAGACCAGGGTGTCCCCAAGGCCACGCTGGCCCTGCGCAGGGCAGTTCTGCTGGCAGCACCCTCGCTGTGCCTGGAGTGGTCCCTGCACCCCAGGAATGAGCCCCCGGGTGGCACCCAAGGGTCCAGAGCCCCTGGAAGGACACACAGCCACGGCCTTTCCTGGGCAGGGTTTGTGCTGCAGGGACCCCCGGGCACGGCACACCAGCAGCTCCCGCCACAGCCTTTGTTTCTGACAAAAAGTGAATCACAAAAGCTGCTGGAATTCATTTTCAGTTCACAGTACATTTGGTGCCAGACTCTCCTGCTGCAAGCATGTGAATATATCCTGACACGTACAGCGAGCTGCCTGCGTTTGTTTTCCCTGGCTGTGCACTTCAGGGCATGCGTGCAGAGCTTTAAAGATTTATATTTTTAAAGCCTGAACTCCGATTTTCTACACAAAATCTTTATCTCCCACCAAACTAGCCATTCCGTGTTACTGGATAGTTCATGTATTTTCCTTCCCTTTTCTTCCTCCAATGTTTTTTAGCCCTGCTCAGATGGAAACAGACAAGTGATGGACAGTGCCAGGGTTCTGGAGTGGCACAGCTAAAGGAAATGAGTACTTTAGACAATGTTTCAGTATGTGCTGAAAATCTAAGAAGAAATGGTAAAAATAAATGTAAGTGTTGCTCTGTCAAGTCAAAATGAAGATTTCATCTGTAGATCTCTTCTCCTTTTCTGAAATCTCGTTTTCCCTTTCCATTTCCAAGTCACCAGAAGTGAAAGCTGCACCAAGGGTGGGGGTGAGGGCCGTTCCTTACAGGCACTCCTGCCTTTCTGGGAAACAAACTGCCCACGGGGCAGTGTGCATGGGAGATTTCCTTTGGGTCTTCTCCTTCTGGGAAATAAACTGCCCACGAGGCAGTGTGCATGGGAGATTTCCTTTGGGTCTTTTCCAAACCCTCAGAATTGGCATCTGCTCTGCCAGACCTCCCCAGGCACCAACGCAAGGCTGGGGTTTCAGATGGAGATTCACAGGGATGAACCATTTCAGGAGCGTTTTTTGATGTGGTTTTGGTTCTCTGGAGTTTCCTAGTCCTGCTCTGCAGTGCCTTAGGGGGAAGGGTCTGATGTAAATGGGGAAGGAAAGTTACCAGGACATGTGAGAGGAAACGAGTCGTGTCGGTGCATCCTCCTCTGGATCCCAAATTGTGCAGAAAGGACAGGACTGGCAAAGAGCCTCTGCTCCTTGCTGATCCTTCCTGACATCCACACCTTCGGGAAAGGCTCTGCCATGACCCTGCTTTGCTGCTGAGCCTCAGGAGCCTGTGTGCAAACTGATGGAGCTGTTTACCTGTGCTGGATCTGCGGCAGGGCTTCCCCAGGCAGGAATTCAAGCTTGTTCAATAGAGCTCATTAGGTAATGAGCTTATTCACTAAGCTCATTAGTGGTGGAATTCATCCTGCTCAGCCCTCTGCAGCCCAAAATCTTGTATCCCCTCAGCCCAGCTTACTGCTCGTGCTGACCCTTAGCTAGAGGGATGCCTTTTACCAAATTTCATCCATTTCCCGTGTTTTCATTCAACAGCTGCTTTGCTGAATGACTGTTTCCATTATTTAATCTGCCCCGCTCTTCCTCTCTGGTAGAAAAATATCTAAGAGGGCTGAAATCTCCTGTGTCGGGTGTGCCAAGGCTGGGGTGCCTTGCCAGCTCGTTTCATGAGCTGAAGCAGGGTGTGTGACTCAGCAGGGCTCATCCTGTGCCGTGGTGGATGCTCCAGCCTTGGTGAACAGAAGGTTGGGCAGATGTAAGTAGGCAGGAAAACGAAAGAGGCACCAAGTAGAAGTTGTGATTGCCTCCTGCGAGCTGCCCGTGCTTGCCCATCTGCACACAATCCTGTGCTCCTGGGGGAAGGTCTGAAGCACACACAGCCACAGGCTGGGGATTTCGTATTTTGGTTAATTATGCAGGGATGAGAGAGTGAGGTTGGTGGAAAGGGTGCCTCAGGTGCGAAGCTGGGTGGGAGACAGGGTTTTAAATCTTCCCGAACCAGCAGCACAACTGAGATGTGTGACAGTGAAGAATGTGTGTTGGCAATAATGCTTCATTGATTCGTGCTCAACGTGGTAAATTTAGGAGCTGTTTCTACTCATTTCAGACACTGATTACTAGAAAAAGGCTCTGCTGCAGTGGAGTAACGGAGCTGTCAGAGCCTGTTCCATCTTCCCTCACAAGAGGCAAGCAGAAAGAAGCAAGCAGAGCTTTTCTCACATTAATATTGATGACAAAGCCCAAGAAATGATGTAAACATCAAAAAAGCCCCACTAAAACAGGATTATGATTGAGAATGAGTTTTGAGCTCAGTGGCAGGGAAGGATCAGTTTCTGCCAGGCCAGCAGGAGTGGAGCAGAGGAGCAGAGGAGGAGCAGGAGCCCCTGCACACCCTGGCAGGGCTCACCGGGGGCCAGCAGCACTGGGAGCACTCTGGGAGCCCTGGAGTGCCCCTGCCAGGGCATTTCATCCACGGGGGATCAGTGTCTGCACTGGGAGCCTCTCTGCAGCAGGGACACTTTGCTTCCACTCAGCATTCCTGATCCCAGCTAAGGCCCCAGGGCCGATGGACGCAGGAGAAGGCAGCTCAGAGCAGCTTTCTCTCACTTCAGCTTTCCCTTTGAAGACAGCTTATTTCTGCCCAGGTTGTGAGAGGAGCTGGCTTGCACAATCCTTTCCCATTGAAAAATAAAGTGCTATTTTTGTTCTTACCACAGTGGCTGTAATTAATATTTGAGGAGGATGGCTCCCTCGTGCTCTAGATCATACAAATACAGAGGAAAATGTGCACGTGTTGTCTCCAAATCACAGCCCAAAAGTGACGTGGGGCACACAGACATGGAATTGAGGATGGTGGCCCCGCTCCTGGAGGTGTCCAAGGCCAGGCTGGATGGGGCTCTGAGGAACCTGGCATAGTGGAAGGTGTCCCTGCCCACGGCAGGGGGTGGGAACTGATGAGATTTTTCCAACCCAAACCATTCTGGGATTCCATGGTTCTAACTACATGAGAAAATAAGCAAAATTAAATAATAGTAAGAAGCTTTTTCCTTGATGTAAACAAGGGGGGGAAAGGGCTGCCTGGTGGTGGGGTGCAATCTTGTTATCAAGGCTGCACATTTGCATATTAAAGGCTGAAAATGACTCAAGGTTTTATCATCTGCTGTTTTCACATCTGATGTGGAACCCTGTATCTACAGGCAGGATGAGAAAAACAGCAGCAGTTTGTGACTTTTGGATGGCAAAGGGAGTCACAGGGCCCTGAGCACACAGCCAGGAGCACGTGAAGGGTGGTGGGCCAGAACACAAAGCTCAGGGCTCTTCCCAGGGCTGGGGATGGGATTTGGCTGCCAGGACCTGCTCAGGGTGGCCCAGGGCTGGGGGCTGTGGGATTTGGCTGCCAGGACCTGCTCAGGGTGGCCCAGGGTTGATGGGGCTGTGGGATTTGGCTGCCAGGACCTGCTCAGGGTGGCCCAGGGCTGGGGGCTGTGGGGTGCCAGGGTGTCACTGCCAGGGAGCCTCCAGCAAGCCCCAACGTGGGGCACATTCAGCAGCCCCCGTGTGTTCAGGACTTCCAACTTGAATTGTTTGACCTTTTTCTGAGATGGCTGCACAGCACAGAGACCTCAGAGCCCTGTTCCAGCTCAGTTCCAGGGCTGTAGCCTCACGGCAAGGGCTCCAAACAGCCCTTCCCAAGGGCTCTCTGGGCAATCACATCAGCCAGATTTCACAGCGTCCTGGAGGCAAAAAGCTGAGGCTGATCTGTGTTTGAATTGTGCTGCAGATGGCAGCCCGAGAGGAGAGCAGCAGATCCCGGGCAGTGCTGCCCAGTGATGCTACCCAGTGATGCTGCCCAGCAGTGCTGCCCCGTGATGCTGCCCAGTGATGCTGCCCAGCAGTGCTGCCCAGCAGTGCTGCCCAGTGATGCTACCCAGTGATGCTGCCCAGCAGTGCTGCCCCGTGATGCTGCCCCGTGATGCTGCCCAGCGATGCTGCCCAGCACTCGAGCGGGGCAGGAGGGAGCTGAGCATGGCTCCCAACCTGAGCATGCCTAAGAACAGCTCTGAGCCTGAGCCTACCTAGAAACGGCTCAGAGACTGCCTAAGAACAGCTCTTAGACTGCCTAGGAACAGCTCTGAGCTTGCCCAGGAGCAGCTCTGAACCTGAGCCTGCCTAGGACCGGCTCTGAGCCTGCCTAGGAACAGCTCTGAACCAGAGCCTGCCTAGGAACAGCTCTGAGCTTACCCAGGAGCAGCTCTGAGCCTGCCTAGGAACTGCTCTTAGACTGCCTAGGAACAGCTCTGAGCCTCGAGCAGGGCAGGAGGGAGCTGGGCATGGCTCCCAACCTGAGCCTGCCTAAGAACAGCTCTGAGCCTGAGCCTGCCTAGAAACGGCTCAGAGACTGCCTAAGAACAGCTCTTAGACTGCCTAGGAACAGCTCTGAGCTTACCCAGGAGCAGCTCTGAACCTGAGCCTGCCTAGGACCGGCTCTGAGCCTGCCTAGGAACAGCTCTGAGCTTACCCAGGAACAGCTCTGAGCCTGAGCTTGCCTAGGACCGGCTCTGAGCCTGCCTAGGAACAGCTCTGAGCTTACCCAGGAACAGCTCTGAGCCTGAGCTTGCCTAGGACCAGCTCTGAGCCTGCCTAGGACCAGCTCTGAGCTTACCCATGAAGGGCTCCAAGCCTGCCCAGCCTCATTTCTGAGGCAGCCTGGAAAGGCAGTGAGTTCTTGCACCTTTGGAAGGGGTAATGAATTGTTTCCTCCTCTGGCAGACAGTGATTTGACTTGCCACATGCCTCCCAGTAATTTCCCAGCAGGTTTAAATGTTGGAACAATGGCATTCTGTTAGATATTGATTTTAAAATAACTCTTCCACACTTAGTCGTAACTTTAGGAGGTGAATTACAGCCCTTGAGTGTTCTAATGTAGCAGTGGTAAATAGTTAAATAGACACAACCACTTTCTGCGGCCTGGTGCGTCCAGGAGAAGGCAGAGCTTGGCTGAATGCTGCCTGTCTTCTGCTCTGCAGGAAAAACATTCACCAGTCTGCCTTTGCGGGGGGAGAACATTACCAAATTCACGATGGATGTGGTGGGGTTTGGCAGAGAGAACTCCTGTGCTCGGTGGAGAGGCAGCGACAGCGGGGGCGGTCGGTGAGGACCAGATCACAGCTCTTTCCTTCTGCTGCTGCAGAGCAGCTCTGCTCGGGGGCATGTCCCTGCCAGCAGCCTGGGGCTGCCCTGTGCCACGGGCAGTGCCAGCTCTGGCCGCAGGAAGGGCAGGTAACCCTGCCACGTGCCCTGCAGGAGCTGGGGCAGCTCCGGCCCGCGTCCCTGCGGGCACTGGGGACAGGGACAGGGAGCCATGGCTGTGCCCTGTGCCAGGCTCTGAAACCAGAGCAGCTCCCTGGGCACTGGGGACAGGGACAGGGAGCCATGGGGAGAGCCATGGCTGTGCCCTGTGCCACGCTCTGAAACCAGAGCAGCTCCCTGGGCACTGGGGACAGGGACAGGGACAGGGACAGGAACCCACGGCTGTGCCCTGTGCAGGGCTCACTGTGCCCTGGAACCAGAGCAGCTCCCTGGGCACTCTGTGCCACAGCAGCACGGGGCTGGGTGTGGGATGGCTGCCAGGGAACCACGCTGGGTCCTGCTCAGGAAAAGTTTCTCCCTTTAAATTACACTTTTTTGTATTTTTTTTTTCCTTAATGACATGTTTCCATTACAGTGCCTGGAAGTAGGCTGGGTTTGGTCACAGCTGTCCCCGTCCCCAGAATCACAGATTGCTTTGGGGTGGAAAAGACTTTAAAGATCACCTTGATTTAATCCCCTGCCATGGGCAGGGACACCTTCCACGGTCCCAGGCTGCTCCAAGCCCCAGTGTCCAGCCTGGCCTTGGACACTTCCAGGGCAGCCAAGGCTGCCAGGGCCTCCCCACCCTCATAGGGAAGAATTCCTTCCCAATGTCCAACCCAAACCTGCTCGCTTGCATTTTGAAGCCGTTCCCCCTTGTCCAGTCACTCCACCCTTGAAAGCACAGATCCCTTAAGAAATTGCAGTAAAAACATCTCCTGGTTTTGTCCTGACATTAAAACCAGGTGTGGGATTATCTCAGATGGCTGTTGGCAGCACCCAGCTCCTGCCAGAGGGGCTGCCAAGGCTCGGGCACTCAGCTCACCCTGAGCTCCTCTCCCTGTGCGCACCCATGGGCTGCAATCAGCTGAGGAACCTAATTAGTTCTGGCTAATTTGTTTCAGGGCCTTTGCCTTCTCTTCCTCTCTCCCTGCTCTCTGACTGGCAGTGGCTACTCTGTCCCGTATTTTCAGCTGATGTCTGTAAACTGATTACTTTTACTGGGTCAGCTCTGTTATGAAATTATCGTTTTATGAGACTAAAAATAGCCCAGATCCAGTCAGCACGCCAATCACTTCCCTTCATCTCCAATCCAAATGCAATGTTATCTTTAATCTGTATTTCTCAGGCACTTACTGTGAGGCAGGTTAGAAAGAAAAGTGGGGGGAAAAAGAAAGAGGAGATCAGAAAAAAAATCTGTAAATCAGTTGCTATAGATGCATCCCTGCCAAGGCTTCCACTGGTAAATTTAGCAGTCACGTTACCATTTTAGTCAGCACCATTTCTTAGCCTTATTCAAAATAATTCACTTCTCACACAATGAGATACCCTAAAGGCAAGTTATTTTGTCTTGCACATTAAAAATGGTGCGTTTGCACATACGTGCAACTGTTACAAATATCCAAAGCCACAAAAAGCGTAAGGATGGATAATTTTTTTTAAGAGAGGGGAAAAAAATCCGGTGAATTCCACTTGCTCTAAGAATGAATAAAGGTATTTTAATACTTCTGGGGTTCTGGTGAATACAAATAGCTCAAAAATGAGATGCTTGCCTGAGATTTATACCAAGGTAGTGAAGGGAAAAGGTTCCATCTGTAGTTTCTGATACAAAGAGACTTTGCACACAATATCTGTAAATCCATTAGGAGAAGAAAACTGATACAGTTTTGTATAAGATGAAGCTGCAGTGAAGAGAATGAAAGCTCAAGGAAATGGCCTCTTTGTGCAGCTCCCCCAGCTCGTGCTTTGATTGGACTTTCTGTGTGTTAAATTCAAGCAGCTCTTTGGCCCGTGGACATGAGGAATTGTTGACTGTGTGGGAAATGGTGAGAGCAATGAAATTCCAGCACCTTCCTTCCCAAAGGAACCACCCCACATCTCAGCCGTCCTCCCACTGGTGATGTCAAATTCGCAAAGCGGCGTTTCTATCGGGAAGCTTTCCCTGATTCAGTTTGACGGCGGCTCCCGAAGTCCTGACGCGCACAACGCGACTCCCGGCCCAAACAACGATCCCTCCCGAGGAGCCGGGAGCGGCGGCGCTCCAGAGATGATTTATGGTTTTCCTTCCCTTGCGAACTGCTCTCGGTGTGCGCGAAGGAGGGTGAGTGAAGGTTACGGTGAAGGTTTGGCTGTGCAGCAGCAGCGCTGCAGCGTGCTCGGGGCTCAGCCCGGCTGCCAGCGCTCTGGCCCCGCGTGCCACGGCCCTGCTCACACTCATCCCCCCTCCTGGCACCTCCGAACGCCAGTACAAAGAGGAAACCCAAGAAATAAGGGGTTTTTAAGCGGGACAGAGATTTCTTTCAGCGCGGTCGCTCAGGCGCCCGTTCGCTCGTGGTCCCTCTGACCCAGGCTGGCAGAGGCAGAGCTGAGCCAAGACAAACCAAACCAGAGCCTTCCCCAGCCCCTGCCTCTACACACCCAGCTAATAAACCCTCTCAGAAACTGCAGCTCCTGCTCCGTCAGGCTGCTGACATGAGCAGGGCTGTTTTATCGGCTCTCCCGTGTTAACCTGCTTCCTGAAATGAATTCCAACGGGTCTGTGTTGTCCAAGTGCACTGAGCTGTGTCTTTCAAACCCATTGACCAGAGCAGCCGACCCTGAAGGGGGAGAGTGCTCTCAAAGCCATTATGGTGGTGCGGATTGTGAGGGTGACAGCCAGGCAGAGAACTTCTCCAGAGAGCTCCCTGAGGCTGTGGGAGCTCAGCCTTTCTGGGCAAGAGAAAGTGCCCAGTGAATCCCCCAGGACAAACCAAACCAAACCCAGCAGCAGCCTCTGCTCCTCCCGCTGTGGCACTGCTGCTTTCTTGGCAAAAATGCCCCAAAGGTCTCGGTGGCAATTCCCTCCAGAACATTCCCTCCTTATAGCACCTGCCAGTGCCTAAAGGGGCTCCAAGAGAGCTCGTTTAAACCAGCTGAAATTTAAATGTAGGACAATTTACATGGGCATGGACTGACAGGGCAAGGAGAGAAGGCTTCCCACTGCCAGAGGGCAGGGATGGATGGGATATTGGGCAGGAATTGTTCCCTGTGAGGATGGGCACAGGTGCCCAGAGCAGCTGTGAGTGCCCCTGGATCCCTGGCAGTGCCAAGGCCAGGCTGGGCAGGGCTGGGAGCACCTGGGACAGGGGAAGGTGTCCCTGCCATGGCACTGGGGGGCTTTGAGGCCCCTTCCATCCCCTCCCATCGCAGGCCTCCGCTCCCTCCCAGCCTGGCTGCTGTGCCCAGCCAGCCCCAGGGGCTGCTCCGTGCCCACGGGGCTGCAGGAAGGTTTTTGTGGCGCTCAGGTTTCCACAGCTACCATTTGATGCCTCTGCTGCGGGTCATAGACACTGCCTCGGAGCCTGAAACATACTGCTGCTGTCAGATTAAATGAAAACAGCTGTAAAAAGCCTAGAAAAACACTTTCTCTGGGCAAAGCTGGCGTGGGGTTTAGTGGGGGGACGGAGGTTTCGTGTTTGTGCTGCACATGAGGGGAAGCAGCAGAAGCTGGGGCTTCCCCATCCATACTGCTCCCTAAAAGTGAATAAAACTGAATATTGGGTGGGGCTGGGAGCAGCCTGGGCTGCTGGGAAGTGCCCCTGCCCGTGGCAGGGGGTTGGAATGAGCTGGGTTTAAGGTCCCTTCCCACCCCAACTCTTCTGTGATTCCATGAAAACCAATGCACCGAGGGAGCCAAATTCACTCGAATTAACACATTTCTGTAGAGGTGAAAACCCACTGCCTACTGAACTAGCTAAAAGGCAGGACAGGGACGGGGGGCTGGGGTGGGCTGGCAGCATCTGCATTCTGAGCTGGGGCCAGGGCCAGAACCTCCTGCAGGACACAGCAAGGGTCTGTCAAAGGCAGAGCTCAGAGCACTGGGGCTTGGAGAGATGGGAGCTGTTGGCCTCTTGAGGAAAATGTTTCTGCATGAATTGGAGAGCTGAGTTTGAATTAATTTTGAATAGTTGTTTCAGTAATTCAGATTGATTTAAGATGCACCCAAGAACAATGCTTTCATTACAAAGCCTCCTGAGCAAAATTTAAATTGTGTTGAATTAAAAACAGCCTCTGTTAAGCCAGGGCTGATGAGCACAGCAGAGGGATCAGAGATGCAGGGTCAGTATAATTGAATTCCTTTGCTTTGTTTCCCACTCCAGAAAAGCTGCTGTACCTCTCTCCCTGGGCTGTTAACTGCCTAAGGATCTGCAATCATCCTGAATCTCTCTAAACTGGTTTGCATGGTAACCCCACCAAAACCAGTGCTTATTTATTGATGCTGCGCTTCACCTTCAGTAAGAAATGCATTTTTATTGCATTTTATTTATGGTCAGTCTGGAAACGTGATTGTATCCCAAAGGTACTTGGGAATGTGGGAGAGCAGCTGATGCACAGTGCAGTGGAGGGTTAATGGTCTCCTGCTGTTGGTTTGTTTGTTTGTTTGTTTGTTTGTTGTAAGTAAACTTTGGTTTTACACAAATGGGGCTTATCTTAGGAACAGGGATAAAGTTATCCTGCACTTTGCAGATCACTCCTCTAAGGCACTCTGTCAAAGCAGTGGTGGGATTCCAGCCTCAGGGAAAGCTGCACTTATCTGGGTTTGAACGTACTGGTGGTGAAAACAAACTACATATCTATGATTTTGAGTTAAAAACTGTCGTGCTTCATAGTTTCTTAAGTGCTGGCTGAATTATTAAGGGCAAAAGGCAGGAAATACTTAAGATCTCAATAAAAGCTCTGAGTGCTGCTGAAATCCAAGCAGTGGAGTGGCCAGCACTGAGGAGGGCAAGGCTGATGGATCGGGAGCACGTTGGAGACCTCGGCTGCATCCTCTGCAGGAGGAATTGCCAGGACTCTCATTAGTAACAAGATCCTTCCACACGGATTGAAAAGACTTCTGAAGAGAGATGTATCTGAAATACTGCCTGAAAGTGCCAGTTTGTCAGAGCTGGGAGGATTTTTGGGAGATGAAGGGGGCCAGGAGGGTTAGCCCTGGATGGTGAGCTCCCCCAGGAGGGTTAACCCCCACCCCACACAGGGGGAGACAGGAAGGTGGAAACAACTGAAAGTCCCAAATCTGTACCACCAGAAGTCTCAGTTTTAAGACTTTGACAGCATTTTATAGGTCCCTTCCCAGTGAGCCCTTACAAAGCCATGTTTAAATGTCTAATTTCTTCAGTCCATGTCAGCTCATTTCCAGCACTTGTTCCTCTGTGATTTCTGTGATTACACCAATCTGAGAACACCCTGAGCTCCCTGGGTTTGTGCCTGTGCTCAGAAAGGGAGGGAAGGGACCCAAACCGAGCACAGCCCGGCGGGGGCAGAGCCCCAGCTGCTCTCCAGAACATTCTGCACATCCTGGGGCCGTTCCCAGCCCGCAGAGGCCAGCCCTGAGCCCAGGGCTCCTGTCACAAGGACTAACAGCAGAGTGGGAACGGGTGCAGGCTGTGTCCGTGCAGGGACGGGCGTGAGCACTGTCAGAGGGAATCTGGAAACAGAGCTGGGTTTTCACACCTCTCCCCTTGTCAGAGACACGAGAAGGAGCCAGCCCAGGCAGGTGTCCCTCTGAAGCTGATCAGATCCCGTGGTGGGGGGACCTGACCAGTATGGACCAGTCAGAACATGGGAAGCTGAGCTACAGCGTGGGGCAGGGCTGGGCTGCAAAGCCCAGCTTTGATTTCTAAATTTTACCTTTCCCAGGGGAAGGAACAGCTTTTGCCATAAACCTGCAAACGTTGCTTAGCTATTAAAAAGGAAGAATAAGAGGTCTTTAGGTGACTATGACAAACAGGTTCTACATTTGCACTTAATGTAGAAATTCAGACTTTCAGTTGTCATGTGCCCAGATTCGGCGCCTTTCTGACAGCTGAATTATGATTTTAATAATTTAAAAGTGCTGCTGTGAGCCTGTTCATGTATAATAGCACAGAGAAGTGTTTAAAATCAAAAGCAGTTTAGAGAAAAAGTGGTCTCTGCATTACAAGGAGGAGAATTGGCTACATCTGAGTATTGAACTGTGTGAACTCTCCAGTGGGAAAACTCGTTGCAAAGTAACTCTAGATTTCCTATCCTGTTGTGACTTGTGGGATGAGGAGATTGCCCTCGATCCTGGCTCTGTGTGTGCCCGAAGCAGCAGCCTGCAATGCCCACTTTCCTCTACACAACCTTGTCAGGGTGAGGGTTTGGCCATTCTGCTCCCAGGGGTTTTAGTTCAGAGCAGCAGAAGCGCAAATCTGTAATCTCAGTGGCAACATCTGTGAGACAGAAATGAAATATAAGGGGGAAAAGAGCCCTCCAGGCTACATTCCCCTTGCTTTGATTTCACTATCTTTGCACCTGTCCATGGGAATATTTGAAATTCCACTGCAGCTGCCACAGCTCGCTGGGTTCTCAAACTCACAGCTAAACACAGACAAGAAGCTCCTGTCCTGCTCAACCGAGTGAAAACCAGATCACATCCTGGCCATCACCGAGTGTTTCAGTACAGTGACCCACAACATCCACTTGGACTCAGCAAATCTGTAGTTCCCGGCAAGTCAAGGGCAGAAACAAGGACTGACATTGCAAGGAGACACAACAGACACATCAGCAGCTTTGTGTGAGACGCGTGGCTGGAGCCAGTGTCAGAGCGAGCAGAGCTCCCTCTCCAGCCCCTCGCACTCGGGTCAGCTTCTCCCTCCTGCAGGAATGAATCAGAACCTGCTACTCCGCCACTCTGCTCCTCCTGCACTCGCTTGCCGTGGAGCCGAGCATTTGTCAAGTGGGTGTAAGTGCTTTTTCTGGTTTATACAACCGCACGCAAATTGCACGAGTTGTAAGGCAAAGAATAATCAAGCCCTGAGCACTTCCAGCCCCTTCTCGAACATGCACCCAGGAAAATGCTGAGGAGGAGCTGAAGTCAAGCTCCCAGTACATGCTTGCCTGCTGCTCAGGAAAAGGAAAAGTAATACTCACCCCAGTGTTGTCATGGTTACAATAGTGTACCAAAAGGAAGCAGGAATACTGGTGAATTTGCTCGCCGAGGACCCTTTCTCCGCATAAAACATCACAGTTGCAAAGATGATGATTGCCATAGTGAGGGAAAAGAGGAGAAAGCCAAGCTCGGAGGCACAGCTCTTCAAAGTGTAGCCCAAGATTCTCAGGCCTTGGGAATGGCGGGAGAACTTGAAAATCCTGAAAACCCTGAAAACCCTTAGGGTGACGAAGGCGCCGCTGACGTCCTCGTTGTTGGTCATCACCAGGCCGATGTAGTAGGGCATGATGGCCACCACGTCGATGATGCTCATCACGCTGCGGATGAAGCGGTAGCGGCTGGGCGCCGCGAAGAGCCTCAGCAGGTACTCGACGGTGAAGATCATCACGCACGCCGTGTCCAGGCAGAAGAAAGCCACGGCGTAGCGCTCCCCGCAGGGCAGCTCCTTGTTCCCCGGCACGGTGCCGCAGGGCACGGTCTCCACCACGTTGGTGATCACAGAGACGGCGATGAAGAACCCGGTGACGTAGTAAAAGACTAAGGCTAAGGTGCTGGTGTGGGGGTTCTCGAAGGCTCGCCACATGGTCTGCCGGAAGCTCAGCGAGGGCATGGAGCCCTCCTGGTTGTTCTCCGAGTCGTTGTCGTCCATCAGCCGCTCCGCGTTCTCCCGCTTCCTGTCCTTGTACTCTTCGTAGCAGCAGTCCCCGATGATCTCGGGGAGGATCCCGTAGAAGGCGAGCTCTTCGTCGTAGGCAGAGATGCACTCGTACCTGGGGTAGTGCAGCTTGCCAGTTCTATAAAAATTGAGGATGCACCTGAAGACCTCGGGGTCCCGGTCAAAGAAGTACTCCTTGGTGTCTTCGTTGAAGAAGAACTCCTTCTCCGTGCTGCCCAGGAGAGTGTCCGGGTACCTCTCCAGTGTAGTCCTCCAGGTCTGGAAACGCCTGCCACTCACGTTGAGGATGATCAGCTCATCCTGCCTCTTGTTTTTCTCCGTCGGAGCCAGTGGCATGGGGCAGTTGGCCACTGGCATCCATCCTATGGCAGCCGCCCTGGCGAAGGGCAGCCACGCCGCTACTCCTGCTGCCATGGCGAGCCCGGGCCGTGTTACTGGAGGTGAGGCTGGGGGTGCTGCTGGGACCTGCTGGGAGTCAGAGCAGTTCCATCTGGAAGACAGGAGAGAAGAGAACACAGCACACAGTCACGCGGGGCGTCCTGCCCCGCTGGCTGGAAGAGCCCAGGATCAGCACAGACGCCAGAGGTTCCAGCCACTGGTGAAGAGTGATGTTGAACAAGGCACAGGATAATCAGCTCAGCGGGGTTATGGCATTATTATAGATTGAAATTTTGAATAGCAAATGATTCCTCATTAAAAGCATTTTAAAAGTAGCATAAACACAGTAATTTATATTTGCTTCCTCACAAACAAGACTAATCCATAATTCCCCAGGTGTAAGCCTCCTGTGCTCATCACTTTAACTACAGCTGTCAAGAAAGAGCTGGGAACTCCAGCGAAATCAGCCTGCAGTGGAATCATGCACCACCAAAGCCTACGACTGGGCTTAACTGCATCTCCAGTCCTAAACAAGTTCAGGATGTTCCGAATCTTGCACTAAGAACATCTTTAGTTGAAAGAAATGGAAATTTTTCTCTGATTTTCAGCAGTTCTCTTCCATCCTTAATGCATGGCCTGGCCTCAGCAGCAGTTTTCTGCTGCTCTCTTTCTTTCAGAGCTGGGCTTTACTCCTGGCAAGTATTGCAGCCCTCCACTGGACCAGAGGAAAATTCTGATTTTTGGGGAAACATTGTTCAGAATACCGAGCACCAGTAAGCTTCAATCCCAGGGGTGAAGGCTGATGGCTTAAACTACCAAATACCAAGAACATTGGAATGAAGGAAGGCCCCAAAGAAGTTTGAGTAGTTTTTGTGTTCTGATCTAGCCATGAATTTGTTTTATCTTGTTGAACTTTGGTCAGAGTTCTTACCGTCTTTAACTTTTGTTTTAACTTGCTTTTACTTTCACTTCCCTAGTGCTTTCTAATCCTACCATGAAATTATCTGAAGAAAGGTGCCATTATCATACAAGATGCATTAGGAGCCCTATCAAAAGTCAATTTATCAATGGAAATTCCATTGATTCCACTGACTCAGGCCCTCAAAGCCTAATTGTATCTTTGCAGGCAGTTTTACTCTAAAGTTTTTAACTTACATGAAAGCTGCCATTCCAGCCAGTAAGGCTGCAGCATTATTGATTCCAATGGGCCATCAAAATACTGAATAAAAAATGATGGAATGAGTCTGTGGTGAAAATGCCTGAAGTGCTCACAGAAATGCTCTTCCTCTTCAGGGCAAATTAACATTCATCACCTTAATGTGGAGCATCTTCCTATGCAATTTTACTGTCTAAAGGACAATTGAAATCCCTCGTGCGAGCATCTTGCTGCTGCTGAAGAGCTCTGGTAATTACGGAACACATAATAACCCACAGTGATGCTTATCCCGAGGAGGCACTGTGCTTATCTGCTCAGCACTGGAGCAAACATCTCGCAGTGTTTCCCTCTCAAGGACTGCTCAGCGTTACAAAGCACCACCACTTTTCTCTCCCCCCAGAGAGGGAATTCAGTGCGTGAATCGCGCCGGGACGGGGCTGAGGCACGGCTCAGCACTGGGAACCTTCTCTGCACGACTTTGGAAAGCCCCCAAAGCTGAAAGGGCATCTCCAGGGGCTCAGGCTGCACCCTTCTACCACCTTGGATGGATCTTTTAACTTTCATGAAGCACTTAAGAACAGGAGGCAGCAAAAATAAGAATTATTTCATCCATTAATCACCAAATATATACAGGCAAATAATCGAGAAACCAAGAAAAGGCATCTTGCTCCTGCTTTCCCTGCTGGCAATCTGGCTTCCCTGGGTTTTAATTTCACTTAGCAGCATCACCAGCGTCCTTCTGCCTGGACTGACTGGTGACCTGACCAGTTTCAGCACACTGGATCCTCATCTCCCCTGATTTCTCAGGGGAACCACATTAGAAATCTCTTCTGTACTTTCATAACTCTGGTTGTAGATTCCAGGTTACCTACATTAGCTGCCGAGGCACTATAAATACTTCACATATAATTGTTCCAATAAAGCACTGGTAACTCATAAGTGACTTACACATTTTTAAATCAATTTTTAAAAGACAAAATGGGTCCTTTCATGCTGGCAGTATATGTGGGGAAGCTATAAATATCTCAGCTATGAAAGGGACAGGAGATTAAAGCAAAAGAGAAAGAAAGGGGAATTCTTCTGTGGAAGTTTAGTTCCTGTTTCTCTGGGTCCAAGAGATGCAGCTGGTAGAACAACAGAGCACATCCAGCTTCATTCTCAGAGTTACACTGAATCTGCCCCATTTGATCCCCAAAATACACAGAGGAGGAGTCTTTTTCAGCTGTAAATTATCGAAGGACCACGAGCGAGAAGTGTTGCAGAGGTTTTGCTTTTTCTTGTCCATGAGTCCTTGGAACTCTACCACTCCCTGAAGGAAGTGAAAGAAAATTGGGAGAGAGAGAGGGGACTGGATTTGTAATTCTGACCTGCACAACCTAAGCTGAGTCAAAAAAAAGATGAAGTAACCAGTTTATCTAGAATGTAGAATTCCAGAATGTAGAAAGAATCCCCCTTTTCTGCTGCTTGGATTTTGGTAACTGCTAAGCAGTCTGTTTAGGCTGGAAAGCAATTGGCTGGACTCAAAATCTAATGTACTGTTGACAGTGTCTGGAGCTCTCATAGAAAACAGACGCACTCTAATTCTGACAAGCATATATTTAGCTATATCCATATTTCTAATTTTAATTACCGTAATTTCTGCATGCAATCTAAAAGGAACTGGTTCACAGCAGACCGGCACCCTGCTGATGACATTTAGAAGACCTGGTACACAAAATAGAATCATTTGCCTCCTGATTTAAAAAAAGTATCTGTAGAGAAAAGAACCTGTTTTCTTTAGATGACGGTGGGGATGATGAAACAGTCAGATTTGAGGGAGAAGGCTGAGCAGGAGCCCCTGTCCCCTCCCAGCCCTGCTGACCCCAGGGTCCCTCCTGAGCCGCGCTGGCTCCGCTGCGGCCGCTCCAGGGGCACCGGGGTCTCACCCCAAAAACGCCCTGACAGCCAAATCCTGACCCAGCCCGGGCCAGGACAGCTCAGGAAGGAAGCTTGGCACAGTACTGACTGTTCACCCAAAGGGCCCAGAAATAAAGGATGCTTTCTTACCACCGCAGCTCCCACGGCAATGCCTCACTGATCAATGTCTCTTCATCATCTCAAGAGAGCACAGACAAACCCAAAACCTCAGTGCTTCCCTTTCTAGAAGCAGACAGGGCTGCTCTGAAATCAGACCCATAAACATACTGCAAGTTTCTTGACGAGACACTGCTAATGGGAGCGAAGAGCCTGGAGATCATCCCTTCTTCCCTCTCCTGTCCTTGTTGGGTCAGGCTCAGGCAGCAAAGAGACCTTTGCTTTAAAGCAAAATATGTCAGCCAAACTCGGTGTCTTCTGCCAGTCCCACATTCCTTCCCCTCCGCAGCAACACCAGAAAATGAAACTTTCTGCAAAACACTCACTCCCTCGGCCTGTTGGGGAGATTTAGGAGCAAAAGCAACAGGCTTAGGAGAAATGCATGCAAAGTTCCCCCCTCCCTCCCTCCCAGCGAGCCCCGAGAGCCCCATCTCGCCGGCTCGCAGCGCTGCCTTACCTGGAAAGGAAAGACCCTGGCGCCCAGAAGGAGGGCTAAATGTGGGGAACGGGAGGGAAGGGCAGCAGGCGCTGCTCGGGATGAAAGGTGAGCTGTGCTGCCTGCCTCTCGACTCCCTCTCCGAACGCAGTCAGAAGCAATCAGTAAATGCGATCATCATCGTGAAAGTATATATAGAGAGATGACTAAACAGCTTCTCCCTCATTACTGGCGAGACGGAGGCTCTCCCTGCCTCTCTCCTGAGCTGCCCCCTCCCCTTGCAGCGCCCTGCTCTGCCCAGCCCTGCCCTGACTCCCCAGCCCTGCCCTGGCTGCCCAGCTCTGCCCTGGCTGCCCAGCTCTGCCCAGCCCTGCCCTGGCTGCCCAGCTCTGCCCTGGCTGCCCAGCCCTGCCCTGGCTGCCCAGCTCTGCCCAGCCCTGCCCTCGCTGCCCTGCTGTGCCCTGACTCCCCAGCTCTGCCCTGGCTGCCCAGCTCTGCCCTGACTCCCCAGCCCTGCCCTGGCTGCCCAGCCCAGCCCTGGCTGCCCAGCTCTGCCCTGCCCAGCCCAGCCCTGGCTGCCCAGCCCTGCCGGGCACAGCCGGTGCGGGCAGCAGAGCCCAGCGGGCTGGGGAAGGGCGGTGTGAGCTGACAGAGCAAATGGAGTCGTTAAATACACGCCAGAGCCTACCCTGCATGCTAATGTGCCGAGGGGGAGATGCAGGGGGGAAAGCAGGGGATGAATTGAACTTCAGGGCTCTGTCGCGGAGCTCCCCGTGTCCCTCCTGGCTCCCGGTCAGGCGGGGACAGGGCAGGAGGGATTCCTTCTGGACAAGAAAACCAGCTATTCCTCCAGCATCAGGAACCCACACCCACCGCCTTGGCCAGGGCGGGAGGCTACATTCAGGAAGAAAAAGAAATCATTTGCATTTAAACCGATCTTTCCCTATCTTGTTCTCCCTTCTTCCTTCCCACCACCTTTCTCTTTCCCCCGATCCTGCTGTTCTGGCTCTGCTCCTTGGCAGCTCTTACCAGTCCTGTCTCCACACGCCTCAGCATCCCTTTCATCCCCGGTCAGAAGTTGGGCTCGGCACGCTCCGAGACGCGGCAGCCTCGCTCATTTATCCATTTGCTGTCGAATCTCCATTAAGTAAATAACCACAAGCCCAAATCGGAGCGAGCCAGCCTTGCCCTGCTCTGCCGGGCAGCTCCCGGCGGTGACAGCCGCGCCGCAGCGACAGTTGATGACTTCCATAAAGTCACAGCAATACGGACGGCAGCGAGCGGGGCTCGGCCGCCTCGCCATCGCCTCCTCGGCGGCTCGGCAGCGCTCTCCCCGCCGGCAGCACGGGCCGTGCGGGGCCGTGCGGGGCCGTGCGGCCGCGGGCCGGCATCGGCAGCGCCGAGGGGCGGGAGGGGAGCGGGGCTCGGGGTGGGAGCGGCCGCGGGCACCCGCTGGCCCCGCTGCCCCCCCCCCCCCCCCCGGGGAACCCCCGGGTCCCCCCACCCCCGGGCCGC
>NW_024508102.1:202140-413374 GCF_017590135.1 Pyrgilauda ruficollis | reverse complement strand
CGGGGGCTCCCCGCGCTCGGTCCCCGCCCGCCGCCCGCCCGCACAGCCGCCGGCAGGTGTCACCCGGAGCGAGCGGCGCCGGGCGCGGCTGCCCGGGAGAGAGCGAGCGCCGGGCTCGGGGAGCGGCTGCGGGACCCCGGCAGGGAGCGGGACCCCCGGCAGGGAGCGGCTGCTGGGCTCGGGCAGCGGGTGCGGGACCCACTGCGGGGGTGCTGTGGCCACCGGCCACCCCCACCGTGCGCTCCCTCTGCCCGGGAGTCCCGCAGCCGCTCCCCGAGCCCGGTGCTCGCTCCTTCCCGAGGGTCCCGCTCCCTGCCGGGGGTCCCGCTCCCTGCCGGGGGTCCCGGTCCCTGCCGGGGGTCCCGCAGCCGCTCCCCGAGCCCGGTGCTCGCTCCTTCCCGAGGGTGCCGCTCCCTGCCGGGGGTGCCGCTCGCTGCCGGGGGTCCCGCTCCCTGCCGGGGGTCCCGCAGCCGCTCCCCGAGCCCTGTGTGTGCAGGGCTGTCAAAGGAGGGTCCGGGGGCTGCAGGGGTTGCGTTGCCAGGGGCAGGAGCTGCGCCTCCAGATGCATCACTGTGAGCAAGGCACGTGTGTTCGGGGGTCTGATGCGCCTCTGGTGCCTTAAAGTGAGGGAAACAGGGATTTGGTGCAGCCAGCAATGACCAGGGGACGTTTTCCAGGTGCCTTTCTACACAGAGCTACAAACCCAAGACCTTCCTAAAGAATAAAGCCAAATAAAAATAGGGAAATACTTCCAAATCCTCAACATTTCAACAAATCAATGATCTGGTTCTAGAAGCTCTGAAACCAGGACCCTGATCATGGAATTATTGAGCATGGAAAAGACCTCCAAGATCATGAGTCCAGCCTGTGACTGAATCCTAAACCACATCACAAAGTGCCACATCCACTCCTGTTTGGAGCACTTCCAGGGCTGGTGACTCCAGCACTTCCCTAGGCAGCCTGCTCCAGTGCTTAACCACTGAGATACAACTGAACCCCAACGAGATCTGTCCAATCCAGGGTCTCATTTCTGATAATTCGGTGCAATTATTTAAAAATAACACAATTTCTGAGTGTCAGGTCCTTAGTAACCCTCCCCAAGCCCAACCTCCCCCAATAACATTGTAATTTTATTTGTAATCTGCATTAGTGTAGCAGAGTAGCTAACGAGCTCAGGCACACACAGTGTATCATAATCTTTAGGTTTTGGATATTAAGAGCTGTATGCTGGACACGTGAATAGTTTTGTGCAAAGTGAATCCTAAAACTTCTGTGAGAAACTTTCAGTGGCTGTAAGAATTTGAATATATCAAAGCATCCTGAATCCATCTTTATTAGATGTCTCCAGAGCTGCTTTCCACTTTTAAACCCTCCCTATATCTCCACTTGCTCTTTCCCTCTGCAGATGCTGAGAAGAAAGCAGAACCAGAAATGTCATTTGGCTTTTGCTGGTATAAGAGATTTTTCTGTGATTTACAGTGTCACCACTTCATAAAACTTCCTGACTCCTCTCTCTCTGGGGCGTGCTCTGGCCTCACTCTCTGCTGGCACTGCCCTGGCTGTGATTCTGAATCGCTTTTCCCCCATGACTCGGCCCCTTTTAACTTCCCATCTCTATTAAAAAGCTAATTTGGGAACTCTTTTTCAATGCTCCCAATTTTGTATTTTTAAATAGAATATGAAAGTCAAAAGCAAGCTTGCTGCAGATAGTCTGAAGTGAAAATATTCCTTCTTCTGTCTTGATTTTTTTGCATCGATATATTTTCTCTGTTTCTCTCTCTTCTCTCTTTAACTCTCTCTTCTTTCCCTCTTTTCTTTTTGCTCTCTCATTCTGCCTTTTCCCTTCTCTCTCTTTTCTAGGAAAAACTCCTTACGTTCTACCGCCCCACTTAGAGCTTTTAATAAAACTTTTTGAACAACTTTTTCTCATTCTACTACTGAGAAGTAGAACCTGCTGGTGTCAAAACACCAGAGAAATTAGGGAATGAACTATCATGGTTAAATATCAACATTAAATATAGTTCATTTCATTTTTTTCCCTTACATTTTCTTCTGCGTTTACATCCTGTGCCTCTGCAGTGTATTTTATTTTATTTATTGCGTTTGTTCTCTACACTGGGTGCTATTCTGCATAAATTCTGCATCTAAATCCCGTTCACTGCGTGGCTGTGCTGCAGGAGTTCTGCAGTGACAGTTGCAGGAGCACAGCCTGCCTGCCTCAAATTCCAGCTTGCCGTAACGCCGAGCTTTGTGGTCTGATTGTCCTGGAGATTGTGCCAACAGCTCCCTTGCTTTGGCTCCAGGCTGCTGGAAACACCTGCACGGATTAAAGGAAGGTCATTAATGTGGTCAGGAGAAGGAGTGGGTCTTTGTCACCTTACAATTAAATTTGTGGTGTTGCTCTTTCGTGCCACAGGTCTGGGAAATCAGGAGCTCAAGGCCCTTCCTCGTGTGTGTCCTGTGCAGAAAATGCAGTGTCTGCTTCAGGGGTGGCAATGGTCTTCACTAGGACAAATCTCAATTCTCTTTGAGACAGGAAAAAACTGCCAAAAGTTGGATTTGGATCAAATTTTTCTTGGCTTTCTTATAAGGAAAACCAGAATATTGAATGGTGAAAGTGTCCTTAAGAAATGGTCTTTCATAATAAGGTTCTGCTTTAGTTTTCTTGCAAGACCAATACTGGGAATATTTCATAGAGGTGTGTGGGCAATTAAATCCCAAATTCTCTCAGCATCCCTCAGGCGTTTTCAAGGGGACCTTGTTGGCTCCAGAAGCCCTGGAAGGGAAAGGTGACTCCTTGTGCAGCCCCTTCAGCAGCAGCATCCAGACAGGGAGCCTGAGGGCTGGGGTGTTTGGGGTCCCTGGGGAGTGGTGCAGGATGCCCGGGGGTGCTCTTTGTGTCCCTGTGGGGTTCCCAGAGCTGTCCCTCACCCCACGGTGCTGCTTCCCATGGACAGCCCATCCCAGACCCCTCCTCACCCCAAGGTGCTGGATCCCACAGCCCATCCCAGAGCTGGATCCCACAGCCCATCCCAAACCCCCCTCACCCCAAAGTGCTGGATCCCACAGCCCATCCCAAACCCCCCTCACCCCAAGGTGCTGGATCCCACAGCCCATCCCAGACCCCTCCTACCCCAAAGAGCTGGATGCCACAGCCCATCCCAAACCCTCCTCACCCCAAAGAGCTGGATCCCACAGCCCATCCCAGAGCTGTCCCCCAGCCCAAGGTGCTGCTTCCATCCCAGCTGGGCTCTGCAGCCTTGCCCTGCCCCTGTGCTCGGGTTTGAGGCCAGCTCTGACTTCCAGCAGGCTCAGTCGTTTCCCCCTCTGGGTCTGGAGATTTTCCAGCCCGAAGCAAAGCCTCCCAGGCAGCTGCATTCTGCCACTTCTCCCCAGAAGGAGCGAGGAAGGAGCCGTGGACGGGGCCCAGCAGCAGGGAGAGGCAGCAGCAGCTCAGCTGCTCTCAGGAGAGGGGCACAGAGCGTGGAGGGGGGAACAGACCCCTGCAGGACAGCAGTGGCACCAGCTCAGGGCTGGGATTGACTGTCCCCTGTCCTCTGTCCCTCCCCAGTGTCCCCCCTGGCCCAGGCCCCTTTCCTGAGGAGTTTGGGTGTGTGGCAGCCCGGGCAGGATTTACACACTGCTCTTCATCCAGCTGCTCTGCAGAGAGCTCCTTTTGCAAGGTCTGCTTCCAGCCAGTTGGGAATTCTTGTAATTATGAGCCAGCCCAGGCTAAAAAGGCCCGAAGTGAGCAGAGCACAAGGCAGGAGCTGTGCTTTGATCTCCCAGCCTGGGTTAACCCATCCCAGCAAGCATCCTCTGCTGCGAGGGCAGAGCCCAACGAAAGAGCAGCAAACCCCAACCAAACCCCAAGCAAACCCCAACCAACCCCAAATAAATGACCAGTGTGGAATTCCAGCTTTGGAGTCACCACCAGAGCCCGAGTGGTGCCGAGGGTTTTGCTGCCACAGTCAACAACACAATAAATTGGAATTGCAGCTTTTTTGGTGGCTCATAACCAGTAAATCAGGTCTGGGGAACTATGCATGCACTGCAAATTTAAGGAGTTGTTCTTTCCTTTTTAAGAGTGCATTTTAAATCAAGTCAACAGCCATAAAGCAATATACAGCCTGCCTAGCTATTGTCTGGGGAATGAGTCCTGTACCATCATCATTCCTTTTTATTATTATTGCATGGGGGGAAGGGAGAAGAAATTTGGGAGTGAGATTGTCCATGTTCATCCACCAGGTGAGCCTGGACCTCCAGACACAGACAGGTGCTTCCCAGTATTTCCTAATGGTCAGGAGTGGATGGGCCCCACTCATTGCTGAGGAAAAAAACCCCAAGAGGTGAATTTAGCCCCAAACCAATTTATCATACCAAACTCCTCTCTGTATATGAGAATTCTAACAGGCAGAAATAAATGTATTCCTTTATCTTGGAACAGATTAAAAATAACTTCACCTGCAGACAATTCTATAACAAGAATTCAAGCCTAATCTGATTTTTTTTTTTTTTTTAATATTGAATCGAGTAAGATCATTATTTCTGCCTTGCTCTAGCAGGATGTAGTGTCCCAGCTAAAGGGAAGGTGCATCTGTGTGCCATTAAGGGCTAACCTGGAATTCAGATCTTAATCCTCAGTACAGACCTTTGAGAGAGAAAGGGAGCTTTTGTTAATGCATTAATTTAAACTTGCTCACAGCAGCACCAGTGGCTGATAACTTGAAAGTAAATTCAGGTAGTATTTTTGGATAGTCCAGAGCTAAAGGAAGCTCTTCATGAATGGAAAATCTCTCATCTGAGCCTCTCAGGAGCTCAAAAGGGATATTTATGCAAATATCTATCTGAGCAGGAGGTGCTCTTGCTCTTCGTGTAAAAGACACAACTGTCAGGCTCGTTAGGAAAATGTGCCACATCACCCAAAATGAAAGATTTCCTGGTGCTGAGTGATGTCACCCTTATTGCAGGCCAATCAAGACAGTTGGCACGTCCTGTTAAACGCAGCTGGCTTTGCTCACAGCAGGTTCAGGGCCAGAAGGATTGGTAATTCTGGCTTTGCACGAGGGGAGAAGCTGGCAAATCAAAAAAATGGGATTTTTCCAAATCACTGTGCTCATGTTTCTGACCAGGAAATCCTCTGTAATGCAAACTGCTATTGCTCAGCCAGGAACGAGCTGCAGCTCTCCTTTTTCCAGTGGGATGAGATAACCTTTATTGCCGTGGCTGAACGCTCAGGTAATGCATTTCCTGCGGGGAGGAACGTGCAGAGCAGCACGGTCTGGGGTGGCAGAGCAGGACAGCACAGCCAGCCCGCACAGGAGCACAGCACAGGCTCAAATGGCCAACAGTAAGTCCAGGTAGTAGCGTTTGAATGGAGTTCCATCCTGAAATGGCTCAATTTATGCCACTTCTCGTTTGGAGGTCTCGGAGTTTGCAGACATCGCTCAGTTTCTCAGAGCGAGAGAGGCAGCTCTTTATTTCTATTGGTGGCAGAAAGGGAGGCAGAGAAAATTCCTCTTTTTCTCGGTGTTCAAAGTGTGTAAGAACCTTTCCCCACAGTTTGTTTGTTGCAAAGGCTCATTGCCTGGGATACGACCTTCATCTGCGTGAGGAAGCTGAGGAACAGGGTTAAATCACCCTGGAGGGATGACACAGGTAATTAGGAATTTGGAGCTGACGACTCCTTTATTGCTATTGCAGGCAGCAGCAGAAAGAAAGGGATTAATTTATTATCTATTGTCCATATGTTAGAGATCCAAACAAGACTGTGCCTCGTGCCCTGGCTGCACCGGGCTGCAAACAGGCAGCACGCTGTGCAGGCACCCAGCGGGCCCAGGATCAGACCCTCAGGTGTAAAATTTCATGAAAAGCAAGATAAATATTCATGAAAGGTCTGATTTTACGTGACCTGCTTTCCACCTGAGCCGTGATCCAGGCTGCTGATCCGAAGAATAGATTCTGATTTCCATTTGATAAGGCTTACCTTTTTTGGCAAAGGGAGGCTCAGAAATAATCCTTCTCTGAGCAGATAAATCATCTAAAGCGCTCAAACATGCAGGCAAGGCAGGGGGAGATCTGCTGGCCGAGCTCCTGGGCTTGCTGGTTTGCAGGAGTCCCTCCTGGAGCTGCCCTGGGCACAGGCTGGGGCACTGAGCTGGCACAGGGCTGAGCTGGCACAGGGCTGAGCTGGCACAGGGCTGAGCTGGGCACTCAGCCCTGCCCGCTGCTGGCTCCTTGCCATCCCAGAGCTCCTCAGCCCTGGCTCAAAGGAAGCTCCTGCAGCCCAGCCAGCCCCGGGGCTGCTGATGCACACACAGCAAACAGGCACGAAGTGCTTCTCTGGGCTGAGGCCAGGGGCTGCCTCTGTGGGATCCCAGCCCTGCTAAAATGTGGATTTTACACCCAGCTGATCACAAAAGTCATCGTGTGGCACTGCTGCTGTGGGGTTCTGTGCCAGGGGCTCCTGGGGCAGCGGGGTGGAACCAGCCCCAGCCCTGCCTTGGCACGGCCATCCCACCCAGGGGAGAGAGGGGGCATGATTGTTTATGATTATTAATTAATCCAGAGCAAATGTTCATTTCAAATTGCTGGGGGCTCACAGGGCACGGGAGGCCAGAGCCTTGCACGGCCTCCAGACATTTCCCTTGGTTCCCCCGAGGGACCCTGCAGGAGAACAGGTCTGAAAAACAAATTCTGCTGGCAGGGAAAACAAACATTTGTAATTCCGAACCACAAAATGAAATCAGGCACCGAGCAGGACTTAGGCTCTAATTAGTGCTGGAAAGTTGTCTGAAGCAGAGCGTGGGTCTCTTGTCTGAGCTGCTCGAGGCACTGGGCTCACACCACAGCACTTTGTGAGCACAGAGCAGGGCTGAGTCCTGGTACAGCACCAGAACTACTGCAGAGAGCCCTGAGAAAAACCCCTGCTCTCCCTGGAAACCCAGCCGTGGCAGCAGCAGCTCCTGCAGGAGCACCAGGGAGGGGAATCTGCCTCAGGACGGGTCAGTCCTGCTGACAGCCCAGCTAAATGAGCTTTGTTCTCTGCACCAACCCAAATTCCAGGAGCTTTCACGTGCTACAGCAGCAAAACATGCTATTAATAATAAGTGATTATGATTCCTGACTTCTACTCATGGCTTCTCTTCAGGAACAAAAGTAGGGGTGGAGAATTCTCATCTGACCTTCAGGCACAAGGATAAGATGCACAGCCACAAAAAACTGCAAACAGGACTGGGGATAATTTCACCTAATCCTGAGAATACAGCAACAGGCTTCCCAGGAGGATGATGACATTCAGAGCATGAGCTGTTGCTAAGCTTTAGAAAAACATTTATTCTTTGGCCACAAGCTACTTCTGGTCTTTGTCATTAGCAGAGACATTTATGTCAGAAAATGTTGTTCCTTTTAAAATATTCTGTGATAAAAGGCACTTAGATGTCCAGCGTGAGCTTTAAATTAGCGCTGAAGTGGGGCTGTGCTGCAGGAGCTGCTGACTCCTCCACGCTCCCATTTCCCTCTCAGCAGTGCCAGTCTGCCCACAACAGGTTATTGCTGCAGTCTGAGGCACAAAGACCAGAGGCAAACGATTTTCTTGACAAGGACACACTTGGCTCAAGCAATTTCCCTCCCAATTTCTTAGATCAGTGTCTGGTCTACTTCCATGGCAGTAAACAAGTGCAAACTCCAGCAAAGCACAAACTGGCTGTTGCCATCTCTGCTGGCTGGCTCCTGGCTCCAGAAGTGTCACTGCTGACGGTGTCACTGGAATCTGGGGCTCTGCAGCAGCCCTGAGCCCAAACCCATTCGTTCAGATGTGAATCCTCTCTTATTTGCTCTCAGAAAACCTTTCCTTTGGCAGTGTGTTTAATTTAACAGCGCTGAGTGCAGTTTAAACAGAGGAGCTTTATTTCCCTGGGTTCTGCAGAATTAAAGCCTGCTTATGTTATTTTGTTCTTCCTTGTAGTTATCTCGCTCGATTCCTTTTGAGGCCAAGCTAACAACATTCTCCCAAGTTACAAAAATTACACAAATTATTCCTAAAGCTGACATGGAAATAGCTGGCTGAGCCACTTGCACTGGAGGATTGAACCTGAGATGACACACACACAAAAATATAATTTGGAGAAGTTCAGAAAAGAGATGAGATGAACCTTTTCTTCCTCTGCTTCTTGGTGTGCCTGCACTAGCATTCAGTGTCTTTTGGAAAAGGGTTTTTAGGAGGCAACTTACGCCTGTACAAGGACATTATTAGAAGTGTGAAAAGGGTATTCAGCAAAGCACAAGAGGTTTTGTTAATTATTCTTGGGACAGCAACACCTCAGGGATTTGTTTCTGTGGATCAGGACCTTGCAGTGCTCTCGGTGCTGTGGGAGGGAAGAGGCAGTGCAGGAGGATCCTCAGTCCTGGGGAGCTGCACTTTGTCTCCAGTCCTTGCTCCAGCCCTGTCCGGTGCAGTCCAACATTTTCCTGGAGTCAGCTCTGGGGAAAAAATGCCTGAGGCAGTGCTGTGAGTGCCTGGCAGTGTGTGTGCCCTCGGCCAGGGCTGCACAGAACCTGCGCTGATTTATCTCACCCCCCTCATTTCCTGCATCCAAAGAGCCCAGCGAGAATCTGCCAGGGCTGCACTTCCTGAGAAGGACAGTGCCTGGCAATTACTTGGGCAGAAGCTGAGTGTGTTCAATTTGGAGGTAATTATAAATCTATTTAGGAAATCAAAGAAGCCGCAGTGTATTTTTAAAGCAGAGTATTTTCTACTCCACATGGATAAAAACAGATAAACATGGCAGTAAAAGAAGTGTTCAGCCTTTGCATGTGGGCAGTCTTCAGCATCACGTAAAAGCATTTACCCTCTGCACGATTTAGAGATGATGCTCCCTTATTAGATGCTGATAATTAGTCATCAGCTGCAGAAAGAGCACGTACCAAAGTGAACCCACAATTATCTCACTCCAGAGGATTAATCTCTCCTTTCAGGAGCTCATCACCCAAACACTTTTGTAACGTGGCCAATGTAATGTGAGTTCCTCCGAGCTCTCTAACAGCATTGCATCATCTAAAACCTTTCTGTGGTGGAGCAAAAATCGGTGTTTGGCATCTCCCTTTTCCTCAGGCTGATGCTGATGATTTATTGGGTGTGGTGGGGTTTTTGTGGTCTTTTCCAGCCTTTCTGATCCCATAACTCTGTGAGCCTGTTCCCACTGCAGTCACAGCGCTGGGGAGGTGTCCCCTTGTCCCCTGGTGCCACCAGCACCACAGGCAGGGCCATAAATCACTTTGTGACCCTGGCATTGTTATTGCTGCAACCTCTGGGCAGCTCCCCCTTCACATCTGTCTGCTCTGAGGTGTTCTCCAAACGAGACATGCCAAAGCCACCGATTTATGAAATTCCTCTGCAGCTCATGTGGAGACAAACAAAGCAGTGCTGGGACCGGGGTGGGTACGAGGCAGGGAGCAGAAAGGCAGCAGAGCAATGAAGTGCAAGGCTGGGAAGGAGCAAGCTGCTCAAAAAAGGGTTGGTGACACGTCCTGCTGTGCTTCGTGGGCAGGGGGTGTTGGCCAGAGCGGGGAGGGGGATCCTGGAGATCTTTTCCAGCCTCTGTGATTCCGCTGGGGCAGCTCTTGCCCTCGGGCAGGAGGAGCTGCAGTGCCCAGGTGCCACTGCCAGCCCCAGCACAGGGCACGGGGGCACCTGTCCCTGGCCAGGTGTGCTGTCCCTGCTGTGGGGGCAGCTGTCCCCAGCTCAGCCCTGTCCCCACCTGGGTGTCCCATCCCCAGGGCACACTCTGTCACCCTGGGATGAGGGACAAGCAGGGCACATTCTGCCACCCTGGGGTTAAAGGACAAGCAGGGCACACTCTGTCACCCTGGGATAAGGGACAAGCAGGGCACACTCTGCCACCCTGGGATAAGGGACAAGCAGGGCACACTCTGCCACCCTGGGATAAGGGACAAGCAGGGCACACTCTGCCACCCTGGGATAAGGGATCGGGCAGGAGGAGCTGCAGTGCCCAGGTGCCACTGCCAGCCCCAGCACAGGGCACGGGGGCACCTGTCCCTGGCCAGGTGTGCTGTCCCTGCTGTGGGGGCAGCTGTCCCCAGCTCAGCCCTGTCCCCACCTGGGTGTCCCATCCCCAGGGCACACTCTGTCACCCTGGGATGAGGGACAAGCAGGGCACATTCTGCCACCCTGGGGTTAAAGGACAAGCAGGGCACACTCTGTCACCCTGGGATAAGGGACAAGCAGGGCACACTCTGCCACCCTGGGATAAGGGACAAGCAGGGCACACTCTGCCACCCTGGGATAAGGGACAAGCAGGGCACACTCTGCCACCCTGGGATAAGGGACAAGCAGGGCACACTCTGCCACCCTGGGATAAGGGACAAGCAGGGCACACTCTGCCACCCTGCCAGGCCCAGCTGGGAGGGCAGGGCAGAGCTGGGTTGGTGCCCTGCCAGCACAGGGAGCTAATGGGGGGCAGAGCTCCAGGGATTGTCCCAGCCCTGTCCCCATCCCGGTGCTCTCCCTGTCACCATCCCTGTGATCCCCCAGCCCTGTCCCCATCCCTGTGCTCTCCCTGTCCCCATTCCCCGTGCTCTCCCAGCCCTGTCCCCATCCCCGTGCTCTCCCTGTCCCCATCCCGGTGATCCCCCAGCCCCTCTCTGCCCCCGGGCACCAGCCCCGTTCCCAAGGCACCGTTCCCTGTCCCGGGGCACCGCAGGCACCCCGAGTGCCCGTGGCGATGCCACAGCTGTGCCCGGCCCGCCCCGGACACAAATAATGAAATATGAGATTTATCGATCTTGTCTGTGCCGCATTGTTATTCACACTGAGCGAAACTCACCCCCAGGCACAGGACAAACATTAGAGTTGGGAAAAACATTGCAGCTGAATGTTTTATTTGGTGAAAAAAGTGCAGGTTTGAAGCAGTTGCAATGCTTGTGAATTCGTGTCGCATTTGTCAAAGGGTTTCAGTACATAAAACATTTCTCAGGAAATCAAAACATTTACTATTGATGTTTATTAAATGCAACATCTACATTTTAAGTTCTGAAATAGCTTTTCATTTTAAATATTAACAAGGTTTACTTTGAAACTAATACTAAACCCCGAAAAACAAACCAGTACTTTGCTAAGGCTGAAAATCAACAAAATGCATAAATTATAAACAAATACCAGGTGACTTCAGTTTGGAAAGAGAGCACGGCGCTCTGCAGGTCTATTCAAAGCCTTGCCCTGTTATTTTGGCTCAGCCCACGAGGCTCCATCAGCCCTGCTGCCTGGGCAGGGTTTGTGCCCCTGGGGCTCCCCTGGCTCGTCCCCAAGCTCTTCCCAGGTGGATATCGGGGTGTTGGGGTGCTGTGGCACGAAACTGCCTTTGCTGAGTGCGCTGGGGCTGCAGACAAGCGTGTGGGAAGAATAAAAACCATTTTCCAGACGTGCTGAAGGATGATCCCGCACTGGCAATAGATTTGCATCGGTGCTAGGCACAGCAGAGTCAGCTTTTAAAAGAGTCTGTAGGAATTTAATGTGCATTATTAACCCAGAGAGACCGTGGTGCAGGGGCTGCTGCCTGCTCCGCAGCACCTCGTACCTTTGTTTTCAGTCTCCCCTCTGTCATTAATCTTGCACTGAGGTGTTGTTCTGCAGAGGGCTGGAGAGGCTGCCGGCGCCAGCAGCGCTCCCCGCAGGGCTGGGCCGGGAGAGCTCCCCAGGCACCAGGCTGGGGTCTGCACCAGGCTGGGGTCTGCACCAGGCTGGGGGGGGGTTGTGCACCACTCTGGGGGCTCTGCACCAGGCTGGGGGTCTGTGCACCAGGCTGGGGGTCTGTGCACCAGTTTGGGGGGTCTGTGCACCACTCTGGGGGGTCTGCACCAGGCTGGGGGCTCTGCACCAGGCTGGGGGTCTGTGCAGCACTTAGGAGGGGTATGTGCACCAGTTTGGGGGTCTGTGCACCACTCTGGGGGTCTGTGCAGCAGTTTGGGGAGCTCTGGACCAGTCTGGGGGCCTGTGCACCACTTTGGGGGTCTGTGCACCAGTCTGGGGGTCTGTACACCGGTTTGGGGGTCTGTGCACCAGTTTGGGGGTCTGTGCCCAGGGGACCCGGGCTGGGGGCACTGGGGAGCGCTGAGGCTGCTGCAGCTGCGGGGGCACTGGGGAGCGCGTAGGCTGCTGCAGCTGCGGGGTCCTGTGGGGTTCTGGGGTGTTCTGGGTGGTTCTGGGGGATTCTGGGGGGTCCTGGGGGGTGGGGGTGCAGCTCTGGGAAGGGACAGGGGACGGGGCAGGGGGCACAGGGCAGGAGGGGCTGGGGACCCCAGCACCCCGTGGGGTGACCCTGTGCCCGCAGCACCGGGGGTCCTGCTGTCACCTCTGTCCCCTGGCAGGAGCGGGGGTCCCACAGATGCTGGCTGAGCTGATCCCAGCTCCTGCAGCTCCCCCGTGCCCAGGCAGCCCCCAAACCCCAGCAGTGCCCTGCCCTGGCTGGCACCGGCCTTGGCACTGGCAGGACGCCGTGCCAACCGCCCTCAAAAGGGGGAAAAGGAACAAAAAGGGTTATGTAACCCCAAGGGGAAGAAGGGAGACGTGTGCAGATAACCCAGAGAGCCGAGGATTTGTTCCAGGGACTCCAGCCCAGGTCTGGGAGTGCTGGGCAGGAGCCTCCCAGCTGGTGGACAAAGCTCCTCCACGCCTCCTTCACCCATTGCTGCCATCAGCCACGCGTGGCCCCCGTGTCAAAACATCATCTCACCACGACTGTCTGTTTCCAGGATGCCTTCTATTATCCCGATTCCGTTTTGCAGCCCAGAAAGTGGCACAGGGTTGGCTCTATTCCCTCAGGCTTATGAAAGACTGCGGCAGGAGGGAAGAGCCTTCCTGCTCCTGCTCAGCACCCAAGGCTCCCACCAAACCCCGGGGAAATCCGGCTGCCCAGGGCTCCCTGGCAGCTGGAGAGGCTGCTGGGTGCACATGGCTGGGGGAGGCGCTTTACAACCAAAAATTAAAAATAAACAATAATTAGAAAAACCTGGATCGCACACGAAGTAGATGGGATCAGATTTACTGCGGAAGAATAGAATCACAGAAGCATTAATGCTGGAAATCGCCTCCAAGTCCAGCCTCCAAGTGATACATGAGTAATTATGTAAGTAATTATAAATTGCACATTTTTCAGCTAAACAAGATAAAGCTGGATGTGCTAACGCAGCCTTTCCCAGATTTATTAAATATTTTGCAGTTTAGGCCATTAAAATTTAAAAAACAGCCAAACAGAAGGGGAGGAAAATGTTTGAAGGGTATCCTGACTTTTCCAAGTACTAGCAGAAAAATGTGCTCCCGCATTGCTACACATGTGATTTTTTTAGGCTGTAATCTATCAGAGAGATGCAATTCTTACGGGCTGGACAGCTAATTCTCTGCCCTGGAATTTACAGATCATCATAAAACCCGCTGAAGCCTGTGTGGAAATGAGTGCAGCTCCTTGAGCTGCTGAGTAACCGGGGGCAGCCCTGTCCCAGCACGGCGCGTGCTGTCCCTGCCTGCTTGGCAGCATTTGCAGCCACTGCCGAGCTCTTTTCGCGTCTTGCTTTTCATTTAGCTGCAATTTCTTTTGTAATGAGGCAGAACTCCTCTCCCAGCCCCTACAGGTGCCTTTGTCAGCTCTCCAAGCCGTGCACGAGCAGGCAGGCTCCCACTGATCTCTCAATTAGGGCTGTGGTGGTGCTGCATGAACGAGGGCACAGCTGCTGCCGTGGGCAGGACCTGCCCTGCAAACACGGCTGGAGAGCAGCCAGGGAGCTCTGGGGGCTGCTTCCACCCTGGCTGTGCTGGATGCTTTTTGGGGGGCTCCCGGGACGAGTGGAGAGACAGGAATCTCGACTCCGTGTTTCAGAAGGCTGGTGTATTATATTGTGATTATATTATATTAAAATGATACATTAAAGCTATACTAAAAGAATAGAAAAGGATCCATCAGAAGGCTGGAAAGAACAGGAATGGAATGGAAACAAAGGCTTGTGACTCTCAGAGTGCCATGCAGCTGCATCTGTGATTGGCCATTAATTAAAAACAACCACCATGCCCCAGTCCCAGCTGCACCTGTTGCATCCCACAGCAGCAGTCAGTTGTTGTTCACATTTCTTTCCTGAGGCTTTTCAGCTCCTCAGGAGGAAAAAAATCCTAGCAAAGGATTTTTCATAAAATATCACGGCTGCAGCTGGGCACACGGCTGCTGGTTTGGGGCTGGAGCTGCAGTGCTGGTCCCAGCCTGGGCTTGGCTGCACTTGAGGAGAAATGCATGCAGCATCTGCAGCGCAGCCAGGCCCCAGTTTGCACAGCAGCATGATCTGGTTAGGCAGGTAATTAACTCAGCCTTATTGACCACAGCCCAAACGCCTAATGGAAGGAGTCTGGAAAGTGCTCCAAAAATTATTTCCTGCTAAATCAAAAGCTGAGATGAAAGAGAGGTTAATTTACAGAGATGGGCAGAAAGTTTAATAGCAATTTAATTTTTGTGAAAGATGTGTGTGCTGCTATGGTCTGACATTATGGAGGAAATTGCAACAGTCCTGGAATCCAGCTGCTGTCTGATTTGCTCCTGACATTGGTTGGGTTTTATGTGCAACAGTTCCTTTGATGGCAGCTTCAGGTATTAGATTTACAGTAAAAATCAGAGTGAGGTTAGGGGCCCAGGCTGAGTTTGTGTCACTTTGAGACCACACACGAGAGTGAAACCCTGCTCCATTATCTGTGCAGGGATGGGATGGGATGGGATGGATGGGATGGAGCTGCCCCAGCCTCTGACACCCCAGCACAAACAGTTTTCCTTGTGCTGGGATTTCCCTGGATGCTGCCAGCAGCTGCTGTCCTCTCCCCCCCGGCCCTCTGGTGCAAAGTTGACCTTTTCTGACTCCTTTAGCCACTCTGCAGGACTTTAAGCAACAACAACAGCTGCTCTGGAGATGGGTCACCTCTTCTAATCTGGTGGAAAAGTTTGCTTGCTGATGTGAACACATGCCCAGAGAAATTAAATCTCTGCAATTAATTGTGTGGAAAGGATGGGAAGAGGCTGGGTGAATGAATTCCTTAATTTCTCTTACAGACAAAAACTTCCTTTCCATTGGTTTTCCACAGTGAGCTGCAATTCCCTCATTTCTCACAGCATTACCCTGTATTAAAAATCTTTAGATTTATTTTCACTGCTTTAAATTTTAAAGGCAGCACTTATTGCTGTTCTTGGGCCGTGCTACTTGTGCTTTATAAAGCATTTTTTTCCAAAGGACAATTCTGTGCATGTCAGATGTGTCACTGCCATTGATCCCAGAGACCAGGCACAAATCCATGCATTTTTGGAGGTGTGCTGTCTCATATCAAGATGCTGGAATTAGCTCGGTACACGATACTGCCAATGGACTGGCATCTCTCTTAATAATATTATGAGCTTTCCTAGGGAGCTGCAACCTCTTTGGTATACATGAATTCAGTAATAACTGTAATTATTATGAAGTTAATATAAAACATGATGTCTCCCTCTGCCAATTCAAGGGCAATAAGTGTGAAAAACAGCTTTTCTTCTGACTGCACGTGGCTCTCTCTTCCCCGGGCTGTGGAGCAGCTCCCTTTGCCCGTGGTGTGGGAGCACACGCTGCTCCCCGGCCCTGCCTGTGCCCTGCGGGCTCCTCCAGCCCCAGCAGCCACTGCCCTGCTGCTCCTGCAGCTCCCAGCACCCTGGGCACAGCCCGGGCACAGAGCAGCTCCCTGGGCACAGAGCAACAGCCCAGGGCACAGAGCAGCATCCCGGGCACAGCCCTGGGCACAGAGCAGCATCCCGGGCAGAGAGCAACAGCCCTGGGCACAGAGCAATAGCCCTGGGCACAGAGCAACAGCCTGGGCACAGAGCAACAGCCCAGGGCACAGAGCAACAGCCCAGGGCACAGAGCAGCTCCCTGGACACAGAGCAACAGCCCTGGACACAGAGCAGCATCCCGGGCAGAGAGCAACAGCCTGGGCACAGAGCAATAGCCCTGGGCACAGAGCAGCATCCCGGGCACAGCCCAGGGCACAGAGCAGCTCCCCGGGCACAGAGCATCATCCCGGGCAGAGAGAAACAGCCCTGGGCACAGAGCAACAGCCCTGGGCACAGAGCAACAGCCCTGGGCACAGAGCAGCATTCCCGGGCACAGAACATCATCCCGGGCACAGAGCAGCTCGCCGGCTCGGGCTCAGCCCCGGGCACAGAGCAGCTCCCCGGGCACAGATCAGCACCCATCCCGGGCACAGAACCTCATCCCGGGCACAGAACATCTCCCCGGCTCGGGCACAGCCCGGGCACAGAGCAGCTCCCCCGGCTCAGGGGCCGGCACTGGCAGCAATCCCATCACTTGAGCAAACGCGTGTGCTCTGGGCATTTACGGCTCTCCTGGCAGCCACCAGAACCGAGTCCATCTTCCTTTTATGTCTCCGTATTGCTCTCTAAACACGGAATTTCCTGGAGGGGCATCCAGCCTGCCGGGCTGCTGCGCCCTCCCTCTGTTCGGGGCCCCTCTCGGACACCTCCAGCCCCTCCATTTCCTTTCTGAAGAGCGGGTGAAGGCCAGCTCTGCCGGGATTCCCCCGTGGCTCTGTCCGTGCTCCGGGCTCGCCGCCTGCCCGGGATGCTCGGAGCGCTCCGGGCTCGGCTCGGAGCTCGCAGCTCCTGCAGAGCGAGCCAGAACAACCCCAGCGTGGGCAGAGCCTGGCTGCTCCCTGCTGCAGCTCGTCCCTGTGCTTTGGGATGGTTTGGGGATGGTTTGGGGATGGTTTTGGGATGGTTTGGGGATGGTTTGGGGATGGTTTGGGGATGGTTTGGGGATGGTTTGGGGATGGTTTTGGGATGGTTTGGGGATGGTTCCGGGCTGCGCTCCGTGCCCGGGGCCGGGGGACGCTCCCGTTCCTGCTCTGCCGGAGCTCCCGCTCCTCTCCCAGCTCCTCTACCAGCTCCCGTTCCTCTCCCAGCTCCTCTCCCAGCTCCTCTCCCAGCTCCAAACGCTGGGCACAAACCCTCCATTCATCCCATCTTTTTAAGGCAAAGCTAAAAACAGCCCTTTGGCAGCCTCAATCATGTACAATTAGCCGTGCATTTCTTTTCCAGCAGATGTTCTGTCTGCTGGTGGGGCCGGCAGTGGTGGCTGGTGTCTGTCTGCCCCAGGACTGGGACGGGGATTTTCCCCCCAGGACTGCAGGAATGCTCCGGGAATCACTGCAGTCCTCCCCACAGCCCCTTCCCTCCCCTCGGAGCAGGGCTGAGCTCCCCGAGAGCTCCACTCGAGGCTTTAGAGACATCAGGGCTTAGTCTGAGGAAATCCATTTCTGCTGCCTGGAGGCACTAAGGGAATTAAGACTGCCACAAGATGATGGATCAGCAAAATTTTCCCTGGGAGATCAGATTAATAGGGATTATAGAAAAGTTGCAGTATATTTATCAAAAGAAAAAAAGAATTAAATTCCTCCTCCCACCATCAGAACTGATTGTAAATTAGGTAAATCTATTTTCCTTTAAAAGAATAATAACCATAGATCAGACTCCCTGAATCTATATCCCCGAGGGCTCTGAAAATGTATTGAATTAATCTTGGCCTGGAGGAGCAGCCCAGATCTTCTGTGTTAATTATTGTGCATCTTATTTGCCTTTTGTGTCTGGTCTGATAAGGCACAGCAGCTCGTCAGATGAGGAGCAGCGAGGTGGAGCAGGGCTTTGGGTGATCCGGCTCTAGATCACCTGCAGTGAGCAATCCAGAGCACAGACAGCGCTGAGCAGTGTCACCAAGGGCTTGAGGAGCCCCAAATCCTCCTAGCACTGAAAGTCAGGGCTTGCTGCTGCCTGGCAGGGAGGGAAGTGGAGCTGCTCAAAGCTGTTGTCATTTCCTCCTCTTCACTGCTGTTGTGGATTTTCCTGAATGAATTAGAGGCTGCCAGCAGGCACTGTCACAGCAGAGTGGCAGAACAAAAACACTTCTGAACCTGGACTTGTAATTTGCCTGCAAAAACAAAGATGCTGCTAAAAGAGAGTTGTGACATTTCCTTTGCTTTCAAAAAGACTGCCAAGATTCCCAGGCTTTTGTTTCATCTTTTCCTTTCCTAGTGTTAAATTATTCCTAGTTTTCATAGCGTACATTTACACTAAGATGGCAAATGAAAGGAATTAAAGTATCTGAGCTTAAAAACTTGTGGAGGGCTGGCAGCAGCAGCGGCTGTGGCTGAGGAAGAGGAGCTGGAGCCTGGGCTCCCTCTGCTCCTGCCGTGGGCTGCTGCTTCCCTGCCTCCCTTCCCTTTCTGCTGCCCTGCTTGCACAGCCCTTCCCCACAGAGAGCCGGAGCTGTGCTGCCTTCATCCCAGCAGCAGCAGGCCACAGCTGGTCTGCTCTCTTAAAATCAGTCTCTCCTCAAAAAACCTGCAGCTTCCTCCTAATTCCAGTGCAATTACCCTGAAGTGAGGGGTGTTTATTCCATTCTGTCTCTTCGTGCAGCTCTTTTATAACGAAGAGTTGGATTTCCCTAAAAGCAGAGACGTTTTGCACAGAAGCTCTGCCACCGAGGTCTGAAATGTTTAAATCTGATTGCTCAGTGATGGTTCCAGCAAAAATGACAGAGGGCTGAATGTACAAAACACCAACGTAAGCCTCGCTTCATTCCACTGCCCGTGAATGTTTTAACCTCATTTATCCTCTCAGTACTTACAGAACCATTTCACATTTGTGCACTTAAAAGATTAAATGAAATAAATGGAGATGATTATGACTGCCCTGCAGTGTGCGAAGGCACGGTGTTTGTGCTCTTGCTGTACTCTGCAGGCTTTCCAGCGAGGGATGATGAATCATGCGCTCTCCAGCTCGGCACTGCTGAAAAGCTCTCAGCAATGTGCTCGTTGTGGTCCCCTCTGGGTGCCAGCAGCCCTCCCTCGTGCCACAGGGAGGTGCCAGCTGGGTGACACATGGCAGCCCTGCTGCAGAGCCCGCAGCTGGCTGCAGGACTGCTCAGACCCTGAGGTGACGTGCAGGGAGCCTGGCAGTGACCCCGCGCCTTGCTCCAGCTTGGCTGGAAACCTCAGAGGGGTTCGGGCTGGGAAACTCTTTAAATCATCGAGTCCAGGAGTTCCCCAGCACTGCCTGGGGGAAGAGGCCTCTGCTCCTGCTCCTGGGTCATTCAGAGCTTTCCTGGTGAGCAGGAGGACAGAGCTGCTCCTGCAGCCCTCCTCAGACCTGCTCCTGGGCTGGGCTGGCACAGCCCTGGCTGGGGGCACTGGTGCAGCTCCATCCTGGCTCTGTGCATGGCATTCCTCTCCTCTGGAGCTGGCACAGCCCTGGCTGGGGGCATAAAACAGCTCCATCCTGGCTCTGTTCATGGCATTCCTCTCCTGGATCTGGCACAGCCCTGGCTGGGGGCACTGGTGCAGCTCCATCCTGGCTCTGTGCATGGCATTCCTCTCCTCTGGAGCTGGCACAGCCCTGGCTCAGGTGTGCTAAAGCAGCTCCATCCTGGCTCTGTGCATGGCATTCCCCTCCTGGGGCTGGGAGCCACTCAGGGCTTCTCTGGTGGCAGATTCCAGACCTCAGCTCTCACTCTGAGGCGCTGGCTGTCTGTGCTTGCAGCCTGAGGGGCGGGGAGAGGATTTTTGCAAAGGCAGGGCAGCACTTGGCCCCTGCCAGCGCCTCGGGACCCTCCGGGGCACAGAGCCTCTCCTGGGAGCAGCCAGGGCTGGGACTGCTCAGCACTTCTGTGAGTTTGCCTTTCCCCATCAAACACCCATCGCTAGTGTCACATCAAGACCAAGCAGCACCCTGCTCTCAACTTCTTGCCTTTCCCTGTAATAATTACTGTTCTGCTCAGAGCTTCAGAGAGGCCTTTGACTTTCCCTTCAAACAGGCATCGCTGCCTGCTGCCAAAGGCACTGACTAAAATGAAAAATCTTTGATCTAACCTAGTATCACAACTTCTTTTTTGTGTATTAACATAATCTCTGCGCTGACATTAATCCGTGGTGTGGCTGCGGTCAGTTGAAGATGACGTGCATTAGCATTCAAGATGATGACTTTTTTTAAGCAGTAGCAGTTCTTACTTTTCAAGCAGCTCCTATTTTAGGAGTGTATCCGTTTTGCCCTACAAAACATCCTCGGGACAAGTCGAGGAGATGTCGGCAGACCTGGCAGCTCAGGAGTTTCCTTCCAAGGCGTTTCAGCTGGAAAAGCAGCCCTGATTTGTCCTGTGAAGATCAGACCTCTCGTGGGGCTCCCACCCCGTGCTGTTCTGCTTTTCCTTCATGGCATCACTCCTGCCAGAAGCACTCAGCTGCTTGCAGAAGCCTGGAGATCCTGTTTTGCAATGAGAAATTGAATTATTAGGAGGAAAGACATCAGCTATACATAAAGCATAGGAACACAATTAATTTTGAGCCTTTTGTTGCCTCTTTAGCTAGCAAGCAAAATCTGTATTCAAAAGGACGGGGTTTTCCAACAGATTCATTAAAAGAGATTGTAACTGGCAACTGATGCCATTAGCAAGAATATATATCTCTTATTTAACGTATTTCCATCCTGAAAGTAAAATCTCTGTTCTATAAGTCAATTAATATACAGTTCATTAAACTAGAAACAACTATATAATTAGGAAACAACAACAATTCATTAGTCTTAATGGGATTTAATAAAGTTCCTAAGCAAGGATTCTTCTGAGAATTAACTGCAATATATTAGTCAGGGGAAAGTCCTGCTCCTCACTCACATATCTGTGCTATAAATGTGTGCATCACCTGGAGGCCGGGCAGTGGCAATCCCAGCCGTGGCCTGGCTGTGCCTCTGCCACCACCCCCATGAGGTCTCAGGGCAGCAGGAGTGAAATGAGAATGTCTGAGCTTCGTGGTCCTCACCAAGATCCATTTTTCATCAGGATTTTCATCCAGACCCATGGTTCCTTCCCTTATTAGCCATTTTCTTATTAATTAAACAGCAGCTTTTGGCTGGCACCAATTGAATTTTCAAGCAATACCTGCCACAGTACGGGGAATGAAAGGAGAAAGATGTGTTATTTTTAATGCAAACGGTTTCAATTCAGGCATATTTGATCAAATTGAACTGACAATTAAATTATAAATGGATCAAGGGAAAGGGTCAGTGACATGACAAATGGCACTGCCATTGTCACTGTCATGTGCAAGTGAACCGGCTGTTAAAAATGAAATGAGAATTTCAAGCACCAGCTGGTGCTGGCTATCAAAAATCATGGGGCAAGGATCTTTAGGAGATGGGAATTACTCTGGCCACATTTCCCCACACTGCAGGAAGGAGCCCGAATTGTGTGCTGTGGCAGAGGAAGCACTGCTGTGGCGCCGTGGGGACAGGGACAGCGACAGCTCTGTGTCCCTGCCAGCCTGCTGGGCACGTGCAGCCCTGGGCACAGCCTGGGCACCTCCCTGGGCACAGCCTGGGCACAGCCTGGGCACAGCCTGGGCACAGCCTGGGCACAGCCTGGGCACAGCCTGGGCACAGCCTGGGCACAGCCTGGGCACAGCCTGGGCACAGCCCTGGGCACAGTGCAGCCCTGGGCACCTCCCTGGGCACAGCCTGGGCACAGTGCAGCCCCTGCACAGCCTGGGCACAGCCTGGGCACAGTGCAGCCCCTGCACAGCCTGGGCACAGCCCTGGCACCGTTGGGTGGGATGTGACACATGCACACACACACACAGGATCAGGGTCCAAGAAGAAAAAAGTTTTTATTCTGCGTGTTTCCCAGCTTACACGCCCTTAACAAAGCATGATCCCAAGTCATTAACGACATCACAATAATTCATTGCATTCATTGGTGCAAAGCAATTAGCGTCGATATAACTGGCAAAAGTTTGACAGGAATTCAATAAGGCACGTGTGCACATCTGCCTCTGCACGTAGCCTGCTCCCAGAAATGTCCGTGTGCATTTGTCTCGGCCTGGCAGCCGCCCCTCCCCACTCAGGGCAGCAGTGCTGCTCCTCGGGGAGGTCTCTGCAGTCCGTTTCTAGTGAGCTGTATCACAGTTCTGACACACTTTGTGAAGTCCTAGGAGATCATATGTGTCTGCATCTCCATTCTCTTTTCCTGCTTCTGTTGGGATTTATTTATTTATTTTACCTTTCTGCTGCCATGTCACTGAGTTGAAAAGATTAATAAAGAATGATTAAGGGCTACAGAGAATATTTTACAGTGATAGACTTAAGGAGCTCAGTCTGTTTATCTTATCAAATAGAAGCTTGTAACTTAATTTCTATGGATAAGTGCCTTCACAGGGAGGCAGCTCCAGGTCCTGAAAGGCTTTTTCTTCAGAGAAAGGCACAAAAAGACCTAATAGATTTAAGATGGAGCCAGAAAAATCCAATTAACAAGGCTACTGGGAAAACGTGGCCGTGCACTCCCCACAGGGGATGTCCTCAGATCCAGATCTGATCCTGTCCAGAGCGAGCTGCTCTGATGGCACAGGATCCCTCTGACGTCACAGGATCCCCTCTGATGTCACAGGATTCCCGCTGATGTCATAGGATCCCCTCTGATGGCACAGGATCCCCTCTGACATCACAGGATCCCCTCTGATGGCACAGGATTCCCTCTGACATCACAGGATCCCCTCTGATGGCACAGGATTCCCTCTGACATCACAGGATCCCCTCTGATGGCACAGGATCCCCTCTGACATCACAGGATTCCCTCTGACGTCACTTGACCCCCTCTGACGTCACTTGATCCCCTCTGATGTCACAGGCACTGCCTCCCTCTCACCCCCTGGGCAGCCCAGGCCAGTGTCACCTTCTGCAGCCACAGGCGCCCAAGATGTTGCCAGGTGCTCTTCTGGCTCTCCTGGCTCTCATTCCTGGCTCTCATTCCTGACCTGGGACTTTGGGCTTGGGTCTCATCCTGTCCTGGGACTTTGGGCTTGGGTCTCATCCTGACCTGGGACTTTGGGCTTGGGTCTCATCCTGACCTGGGACTTGGGTCTCATCCTGAGCTGGGACTTTGGGCTTGGGTCTCATTCCTGACCTGGGACTTGGGTCTCATCCTGTCCTGGGACTTTGGACTTGGGTCTCATCCTGACCTGGGACTTTGGGCTTTGGTCTCACCCTGTCCTGGGGCAGGATGAGCCCAAAGCCCCGGGTCCCTGCAGGCAGTGGTGTGAGAGGGGGCAGCCGCAGGCAGCCTGTGGAAGCCTTGCACTCTTAAAGGTGGCCCGACCTCTGCAGCCGTGAGAGCAGGTTCACAGTGCCCAGAGACACGAGCTGGTCACTTGAGCGTTGCCTGGAGGGCCCGTCCAGCAGGGCAGCTGCAGACAGAGCAGAACAGGAGCCAGCAGCAGGAGCAAGCCAAGGGCTCTGCACAGGGGTCTCAGCTCTCCTGGCAGCTCTGCCCCTCGGCTTGTGCAGGAAGTACCGCGGTGGAAACCTTCCCTTCAGCCCTGGCTCTGCTGCCAGCCCAGGGGAAGAGCAGGGGCACCCCTGGGCCCTCTCCTCTCTGTACCCCTCAGCTCCTGCAGGGGGATTTGGCTGGCAGGGGTTGCCAGAGGTGCAGCAGCAGCTTTCCCTGCCTGGGGCTGCGGGAGGGATCCTGCTCTGCCCCTCTCCCCTGGGCTCATGTGAAGCCATTCAGTGGTTGTGACCCTCAGCAAAATCCTGCCAGGTCACAGCTTGGGCACAGAAAGGATTGCAGTGTGCCTGCAGCTCCCGCCTGGAAAACCAGGATAAAGGAAGGATGCTCAGGGGTGCAGGGGCTAAAAGCAGGCTGGGCTGTCCGCCCAGGGAACTGCTAAACACTACAGGCTTGTTTGTGAGTGAAAATGTATAATTCCTGCAACAACCAGCCCACAGTACCAGGCTTGGAGAAGTATTTATCAACTGGAGCCAGAGCCGGAGGTTGCCATGGAGATGGGAAGGAGCTGGGTGATATTTTTCAGTTCTGCAAATATATTGTTGCAAAACACAAACGGGGAAGGAAAGGGAGCCACGTTGTCTTTAAAGATGTACAACATTTGGGTTTGGGCTGTCACACAGAGGGGAAAATCTGTTCCCTTGGACTGTGGGGGTTCGGATGAATCCCATTAAATGTGAGCCTCAAGCTGAGCTCTGCAGAGCAGGAGGGAAACCTGGAAGGGGACCTGGGGCCCTGCAATTCCCAGTGAAGTTACTGAGTCAGAAATAAGAGCTGTACAGTTCCTGTCACTGAAGGCCTGTGCAAATCCAAGGTCACCAGAAGCACTTCTGTGGCTGCTTCTTATCATTTCAGGGAGATAAAAAAGAGCAATTAAGTTTAGGCTGGCAATCTGGCACATGAGCATTAATCTTCAATGAAATCAGGAGGTGTTTGTTTTTGTGTAAGCTCAGCTAACGTTTCACTTTATTAGTGACAAGCAGAAGCCATAATTACTCTTCTATCTGACAGAATTTCAGATTATTTTATTGACAGCTCCCATGTTATTTATGCACACAAGTCATTTACTTAAGTGAAACTTCAGGATCAAGTATTTATTCAACTTCCCTAATTCCCATCCCTTCCTCCCCAGCAAATGGCTTTGGGTGATCTCCATTAAAAGTCTGAGTATTAATCCAAAAAATTGTACTTAAAGCATCTGGGATCTTGTGTGGAAAATACAAAAATGATTAATTCAGGTATTTTCACGCCGGCGTGGACAGGACCCCCCCTGCACAGGGGCTGCTGCATCCCTGCACACTTTGGCACTGCAGCTCCTCAGGAGGACTTCAGGACTTAATGTTCTGGAGAAAAAATCCATTTTTGGCTTGTTATTTAACTGTAATGGATGTAGCTACAGAACACTGTCATTTTCAAATATTCATTTCGTTAATAACTTTATAAACTTCGAAAGGATTTGAAAAGATTTTTGGGAAATAAGGCCAGAATCCCTCCTATTTTGAAATGCATTGGGATGAGCTGGAAAGTGTTTCCTGAGCCTGGGGAAGGAGAGATTGGGTGTGCTGCTACTGGACAGGTTTGGTTCCTGCACTTGTCTGGGAGCCCTGGCCTTGATTCATTATTCTGTTCACTGAAGTGCTGCTGTCGTGCTAAAGTGACCTGCACTTGCTGTTTATTCTGCAACACAAAGAACATTTTATGGTTTATCATACAGAAAGAATAAATTTGAAATCCGTGAGGGAGGGCCCAGGCTCAGGGCTGGGATAAAGTGATGGGTTGCACAGACTGCATTTGGCATTCAGGGCTACCTCCAGCACTTAATGGCTTAGCTTTAATGCTTCTGATTTCTTTTTATTAAAAAGTATCCCACAAGACCATGGCATTTATTACAGGGCTGTGCTGGGGGCATACAAGGCATTTCTAAACTCATGGCAACACTCCACGTTAAATATTCATAACTGCAGCTCCATTTGCTGTTGATAAGGACATTGATTTTCTTTGGAAGCACCGGAATTATGTGTGGCCCTCGGTGTCTGCTGTGATGGTTATGCATAAAGTTTGGGAAAACATCGAGCAGCGTGCATGCTTTTGGGTTCACATCCCCCTGCAGCAGGGAGAACAAAGCCCCAGAGACAGAGAAATTCGGTTTCTCAGGCTGGGGCTCAGCAGGCAGAGCAGCAGGGGTTTGTGGCTGTGTGTCCTGCCCCGGTTTGGGGGTGTGCTGAGCAGCCAGGAGCCCACAGCCCTCCCCACGCTGCCCAGCCCTGGGCTCCTGCTCGCCCTCCTGCAAAGGTCTGCGCTGGAATTTAAACTGAATTCCACTAAAATTAAAGTCTGGGGAGCAATAAAGGAAATTAGGCAGAGCTTGAAACAGATCAGCGGCTCCTGACCCACAGTGTCCCCTTTGGCTGCAGGGAAATGAGAGAACATGGGGTCCTGTGGGTTTGGAGGGTCTGTGGGCTCCCCCTGCCGCAGTGACAAGGTGAGCAGACCACCGGGGGCTCCCGTGGGCATTCCCCAGCCGGGCTTTGCTGTGGAATGGTGTGCACAGAAACACCCGGGGGCAGGGCAGCAGTACCTGCCCTCTCCCGTGCCTCTCCCCTCCTGCTGCTGCCGCTGCTCCAGATGTGCAGGAGCGTTTTTGTGAGTTCTTTCTTCTGGGTTGTTTCAGCTTCCAGCAGAGTAAGACACTTCTCACCGTGAGAAATGTCACCTCAGAGCAGCTTTTCTGCTGCTCTTTCTGCTCCCAGGCCTCCCAGCACTCTGCCTTCCTGCTCACAAGACAGGATTTTCCCGAATTCTCCCTCCTGGTTGCGTTGCCAGGAGCTGCTGGGATTTACACGTTCCGTGGGGAATGCGTGGCAGAATTTCTGTCTTCTCGCTCAAACAAGTTTAAGATTTAGTTCAATTAATTTGTGGTGTTTTTTTCCTTACTTGCATTTAACATTTTGTCACAACTCAGCTCGTAGAAAACACGTAATTTTCAATTTAAAGCAGGGAAGGTGTTGAATTCCTCATCCATTTTAAAGAAAAACATCTGACACTAAAGAGACAATTTAAAAACTCACATTTGCTTTATACAGAATACAATTAGGCAGATCCTGAAAAAATTCCAACAGCAGTTTCCTTCAAAACTGGGAGAGTAATCTGAGTCTTTATATTTATAGACTGAATTTCTATATTGTCAATACATCTGAGCTTGTGTTGCAACTGGCACAGCAAGCAGGGGATGTGTAACAGAAAAATTCCTGATCTTACTCCTAAAATTAACGCCGTGGCACTTCTCCTTGCTGTGTGTGTCTGAGCTCTGCCAGCTGGGATGATGTGCAGTGGGATCACAGCCCCTTCCCGGGACAGGAATCCCGGGACAGAAACTGGGAAATGGAGCAGTGGGTGCTCAGAGCAGGGAAAGGAGCACGGCAGGGGCACACCGAGCACCGCCCAGCCCCTGGAAATGCCTCTCTGAGACCAAAAGAAAGTGCGTGAAAGGAGCAGACATCCAGCAGGAAATGTGCACAGCCTGACCCAGCTGGGAGTGCAGCACTGCTCCCACCGGCTGTGCCGATCTTTCTGTGTCTGGGGTGTGAAATTCCATCGGAAAATTATTGGGTTGTTGTAGATTTTTTTTTTACAAAAATAGGGCTTTTGAGTGGCAGCTGATCTTTGGACACTCATGGCCAGTACACAGAATTTACACAATATTCTCACATCTGAACCTGGCAATGCTTTAATGTGGGGGATCCTTGTTCTCCTGAGCACTGCAGTGGAATGTTTGTGCTCTTGCCTGTGTTATTTACAATGTTATAATCTGTCACTTCACACTATCTTCAATGAATTTTGCTTAAATGCCAACTAATAATAATTAATAATTAATAATTTCAGGTGCACCATAGAGAAAAATTTAATGACTTCTCCCCCTGATGTTGAGCTGCTTTTCTGGAACCACAGTCCCTAATATATTTTGTAAATCTCTCACATCTAATCAGCTAGTTGGTAAATTAATACAGAATTACAACTCATTAGCGAATGATGCATTGATGCCTAGTAATTCCCTGCTTTCTTATTTGGAAGAAAGTAGGTTATGCAGTTACTGAGGCAGTGCATTCAGTTTCAATGCTTTTTTATCACAGGCATTAAGTGCTTTTTAAGAGACGCGTTAATTAAGGGATTCCCCCCATCAGCACTAAATTAGCTGTGATTATTCTTCTCCCCGGCACAGGACAGCAGAGCTGGGCTCAGGCTTTTCCTTCCAGCCCCTGGGAGGAGAGGGCACGGCAGGGAGGTGGCAGGAGGCTGCGGAGTCACACAGGGACCCTGCCCACTGCCCCTCACAAATATCAGCCACAGAGAGGGGCTTTGAGCTTCCTTCCAGCCCAAAGCCACTCTGCGAGTAAAGCTGGAAAAGATAAAATTTTGATCTGGAAAAGATAAAATTTTGGAACCCATCAATATTACATGCGCACATCAAAGAACCAAAAGTCTGTTCTTAAAGTGTTCCAGTTTAGCTCCTTTTGTTTCTTTAAGTTGAGCAGTATTTCCTAATCTCTGCTCGGCCTGATGGATGCAGTTCAGCCAGCAGAGACACCCATTTTTATTTCAGGCCATACCAGTGCAAAGACAAACAACAGAAAAACCTCCTGTCTGGTGCTACTTATCACCACAAGTTCAAAGCAAGCTCCATTCGTGCAGGATCAACTCATCCCATCAGGCAATCCATCTCTGGCAGGAGAGCCTGATTACAAGAGGCAGAAATGCCCTTGAGGCAGGTAAATTTAATGAAGTTTGTAACAGACTGCGGGAATAGCAACCAAATTATTAAGAATATGACACAAGAAGCAGTTAATTAAGAGTGTCCATCCATCTTCCCCCTGCTCAGAGGATCTTTGCTCCATCCGAGCAGACTCATCTCCCCCTGGGCAGGAGCCTCGAGGTGCTCTAGAGCTGGGGCACCCCGGGGCTCGGGGGCATCTCCTGGCACCAGGGAGCCTGGCACAGCCCCAGGGCTGTCCCCAGCAGGGCGGGGGGCACCCCTGAGCTGGCAGAGGCACAAAATCTGAGTCTCTGAGCTCCGCAGCAGGGTGAGCCCCTGCCTCCGGTCAGGAGCGCTGACAGAGCTGCTGTCCACGAATCCCCTGCCCCTGGCTCCATCCTGTGCCTTCCTGTGCCCCCTGGCAGCCCCTGCAGCTCCCTGCCTGCCCTGAGCTCGGAGCCACAGCCCGGCAGCTCAAGAGCCCCCCTTACTGCATTCACCTGCTGCCATCGGTGGGAGAAATGCGGCACGCAATATGAGTGATCAGCAAGTCTCGGCCGTTTATTGACCAGGCACACACATTTATAGCAGTGTTAATAAGGATAATGCATATTGCAGAAATTGAGCTCATCATTGGTTAGTCGTTTATCAGTCAACTACGCCTACGTTTACGTTTTTGTGTCTACCTTGTTGTGGTTTCTCTTATCCTTCCTTCATTCTTGCTAGCTAACGAACCTCTCCCACAACCTCAAGTTTCGGCAGGGGCACAGCGACCTTGCCGCTTTTAGACACTGATTTCTGACTCCTGTCCTCGTCTCCTTCTTGCTTAACTAACGGTATTATTCCCGCATGATCTTTGTCAGCTAGCTAACTGTCCACAAAATCCTCCACATTCACCCCGTGTCCTGGCAGCTCCTGGGGCGGGCAGCAGCTCTGCCTCTGGGCACTGCAGAGACCGGCTGTGCTGCTGGGGGCTGAGCGGGGTGCCAGCCACAGCAGGGCACCCAGAGAAAAGTGCACACACCTGCTCCCATCCTGCAGTGCCCGGGCTGGCAGGGCTGGGGCAGCCCGGGCAGGAGAAGGTGTCCCTGCCATGGCAGGGGGGCACTGGGGGGGCTTTAGGGTCCCTTCCCAAACAGTTCGCCATCCTGCAGTGCCCAGGCTGCAGGGCTGGGGCAGCCCTGGCAGGGGAAGGTGTCCCTGCCATGGCAGGGGGCACTGGGGGGGCTTTAGGGTCCCTTCCCAAACAGTTCTGGGGCTCTGGGATATTTCTGGGCAGGATGGGTGCCTGGACCTGCGCTGGCTGAAGAATGGGGCTGCAAAGGCCAGTCACCATTGTGCCCTGAGCTACAGAGGCATCAAAACATGTGTTAGCTTTAATCATCCCCACAGTCTCACATAATCACTTCCCTGGTCAATTAATTTAATTACTTTTTGGGTAATTATTTTCCTCGGTGGTGCACTGCCCCAGAGTGTGATGGCTGAGCTGCAGAACTGCTGGATGGGAGAGACTTGGCTTTGAAAGACACACAGAACATATCAGCACAACACACATTTGTAACCCAACGCCAGAATTAATGGCACCCCTTTGGAGCTGAGACACAACAATTCCTCCTCTGCATGGCGGAAGGAAAAAGCACTTTGTGGCAACAGTAAAATTGGTCAAAACGTGTCAAAAAGACTTTGTTTTTCATCTGTGTAGCAGGCTTTGAGTCAGAGCCTGGTGCAGAGCTCAGGAAAATGTTCAAGGGGGCTGTGGTGGGGTTAAGAAGCATTGGGAGCTCCCTGAGGGCCAAGCCTGAGCAGCAGCATCCTCCAGCAGGGCAAGGACAGCAGCAGTCTGCAAATCCTGGGTGGGAGATGAGCTCACACCCTGTCAGCCTCACTGGGGCACGAGGTGGGAAATCTGGAATTCACCAGAGCCATCAGAAACCCAAGGATTTCCAGCCTGGTTTGAGGCGCTGGTCATTAACAGAGCTGGCTGAGGCAGAGGCCTGCTCAGGGCAGCCCCCAGGCATCCACCCAACACCCAGGGCACCCCCGAGCCTGGAAGTGATCACACACCTGGTTTTTTACTCCATGTGTGGATGTGGCCCTTGAGGAGAGGTTTTGGGGCTGGTGCTGTGCTGACAGTTGGACTCGATGATCTTAAAGGTAATTTCCAACCTGAGCAATTCCCTGCTCCTAAATGAAAGCATCTCCTGTCTGCAGATGATGATTAACGAGGCCTATCAGCCACCCCACCTTAAAACCCCTTCTGTCAAATAAGCCCCTCCTGTCACCTCATTCCTTATTTTACTCCAATCCGCTTTCCCTTGCTCCTCTAACGCGAGCTGTCAAAAGCAGTCCTCGCTGCTCTGCATCTGCGTGTCACCTTTGCTGACAGCCCGCAGAGAAGATCCTGGCACTGCCACCCCAGGAAATGCCAGGTGCCCGTGCCAGCCGGGTGGCACCGTGGGAGGGCGGCTGGCACGCGTCCCTGGCACGGGGAGCCGCTGCTGCCCTCACCCTGCTTGCTTCCCAGGATTGCTCAGCCCTCCTGGCGGGCAGCAGCTCCCGGAGCAGAGCCGTCCTGCAGGAAAGGCTGCCAGCCCTCTCCAGCTCCCACGGAGGAGCGTCACTGTGGAGGGAGCGAGGCTGCTCCGCAAGTGTTCACGAATTAAGGTTGTTTCCAAACGTGCAGGTGTTGCTGCTGGCTCTCCGTGTGTGGAGACACGAGGCTTGACTCCATTTCAGAAGGCTGATTTATTATGTTATATATTATACTAAAATGCTACAGTAAAACTATACTAAAAGAACAGAGAGATCAGAAGGCTACAAAGAACAGGAATAGAACAGAATGCACAACAAAATGCTGTGACTGCTCACAGCCTCAGGTGGCTGTGGTTGGTCATCAATGGAAAACAATCCACACAAGCAATGGAAGATGCACCTGCTGCATTCCACAGCAGCACACAGTTATTGTTTGCATTTCTCTCCCGAGGCTCCTCAGCTTCCCAGGAGGGGAAAAATCCCAGCAAAGGGGATAATAATATCATATATTATATTTCATAACATCATGGCTACATGCAGGGGTTTAAAAGAGCTGCGGAGATGCTCGGGCCGTTCTGTGGTTCTCCATTCAGAGCTTCTCCTCCTCGTTTGGTGGCTGATCATTAATTGCTAGCAGTGAGAAAAGAGCACTGGCTGTCGCTCCTGTGGCTGCTGGAGGCTCCAGCTGGAGGTGTGAGGTGTGGCTCCTCCCCAGCTCACACGTGGACAGACAGACAGACAGACAGGTTATTTGTGCTCTCAGGGCTCGGGGATCAGCAGAAAGCAAACACCAAGGAGGAACAAGCACAATCTAATTGAAATTTCCTCTTGGATCTGAATGGCTACCCAGAGACACTTCCCCCTAAGCCCTAATTGTCTCATTTTAACTGTTCTTTGTTCTGCTGGCTGGAAGCTGTTTAGGTGTAGCAGGCAAACACCTGACCTCCAAAACAGCCGGGAATGGAGGAATTAAACAGATTAATGTGCCTGCTATTTGAGCTTTGTGGTGGGTGGGATTTTTGGCTGCCAAAGCCCTTCTCTGTGAACATGAGACATCAAGGCCATGGATATTTCAACACACATTTTATCAGCAGTGCAAACAGAGACTTAACACGAGGTGTTTTGCATAAAGAACTTAATGTATTCACTTCTGCAGGTTATTTTTAGCTCCCAAGTGCAGTCATGTGGACGCTGATCTGCTTGTGTTGCCCCAGTAGATTGCAGACATATGTTGGCGTAAATGTGGCAGGGAAAGCATGGCTGAGGCAGGCAGAAATCCTTTTAAGATCAATTATTGACACGCTCCTCACAAAAGCTGCTCCCTGAGCTCGCGGGACAGGGGGAAGGAAGGGTGGAGGGGTTTGCATCCTGCCAGGCACGGCCAGAGCAGGATTTGGGTTTGTGGGATGGGCTTAGCATTCCTACAGCTAAATGAAATGGGAAAAAAAACAAAAAAATAAAAAAAAAAAAAGGAAAAAGCCTGACATAGTAAAGGCAAGGAAAGGAAGATACAAATCCACTCCTGTCCACAGCAACAAACTCATTCAGAGTGCTTGCACTGAGCACCAAGGAAGAAATGATCCAGACCAGGCTGCTGTTGTAATGCCATAAAACAGGTGAATGAGGTCAGCTTTCATTTCAATGTAAATTGGTCTAAACTCTGTAATAAATCTGATCTCAAAAACCAGTTGTAAATATATACACTTGTACAGTACCTTTGGCAATACAAAACAAATAACTTCAATCTCTCTGTGTGTTTGAAAGCAGAGCAGCTGGGAGAGAAAAACCCTTGCACTGAAGGGAACACTTTGTTCCAACTAACATTTCCTTTTCCAATTCTGTGGCTAGATAAGAAATTACTTTAAAATGCCTCGACCGTGTTAAAAATGGTTTGGAGATGTGAGAAAACCAAAAATCCTTAGAAATGGTTTTTCTCTCACGAGCAGCTCTGGTTTGTTACCCTTGATAAAACAGGGAAAGCTGGTCCATGCAGGGCCCTGCTCTCCCCAGCAAGGACCAGCATTCCACAGGGGCAGGTTTAATAAGCTTTCATTATCCAGTTTCCTATTCATGCTTAGATGAACCCTATTTATTGAAACTCTGTTTATTGAAGTCTATTTATTGATACCAGGCTGGTTTCTGCCTCTTCAAAGAGGAGCCAGGATCTGCTCATCAGCTGAGCAAGAGCACCCAGACAGGAGCAAAGCAGGTTCCTGCTGCCTGCCTGGCTGGGCTGGAATGAGCAGGCATGGGAATGGAGAGACCATCCCTGCGGGAATCCAGAGACACAAAAAGACACTTGGATTTGGGAAGAAAGCTCAAGTAGGAAAAAAAGTTCATCCATAATTCTGCTATAATGTTGGAAAAATGTTTCGTTTCTTGGACTCTCACTGTCCCACAGGAGTCTCTGTGTGCTCTACAAACATTGCATAATTCTTGCTCCTGCCCCTGTCCCTGTCCCCATCCCTGCCCCTGATCCTGTCCCTCTCCCTGTTCCCTGTCCCTGCCCCTGTCCCCGTCCCTGTTCCTGTCCCTGTCCCTCTCCCTCTCCCCTCTGCCCCTCTCCCTGTCCCTGCCCCTCTGTCCCTATCCCTGTCCCTGTCCCTCTCCCTCCCCCCTCTGCCCCTCTCCCTGTCCCTGCCCCTCTCCCCTCTGTCCCTCTCCCTGTCCCTGTCCCCGTCCCTGTCCCTGCCCCTGTCCCTCTCCCCTCTGCCCCTCTCCCTGTCCCTGCCCCTCTCCCCTCTGTCCCTCTCCCTGTCCCTGTCCCCGTCCCTGTCCCTGCCCCTGTCCCTCTTTCCCTATCCCTGTCCCTGCCCCTGTCCCTGTCCCTCTCCCCTCTGTCCCTGTCCCTGTCCCTGTCCCTCTCCCCTCTGTCCCTGTCCCAGTCCCTGCTCAGGGCAGTGCCCCAGGGCCCAAGTGCACAGAGCAGGGCAGGAAATGGGAAATTGCTGTTTTATTGCCCAGCATCCCCAGAGCAGTCACTGGCACACCAGCTCGAGCTGCCGCGGGTTCACTGCTGAGCAGGAGAATGGATTTTTGCTCCATGTTCTCCAGGAAAGAGTATTGATTTGGCACAGGAGACATCAATAGATCCGAGCAACTGAATAAAGATTCTGAAGCCAGTCTTAAAAAATAATAATAATAATAATAAAAAGTGCAGCTGATAAGTGAAATGAGCCATTTATTATTCTGAAAGCCATTTTTGCACCATTTGAAGTCTTTGCCGAGTATTGACTTTTCCAGTGGCCTTCCAAGTTTTCTGTTCCTCTCTCCATGAGAAATAAAACAAGGCAAGGAAGGGTAAAAGGGTAAAAGGGTCTTTGTTATCTGCCTGTGTTTCTGGAGACTTCTCAATGCGTTTCTTTCTTAATCTGTAGGTATTTGGGTTCAGAAATGCCAATGGTGTGTTCTGGAAAATGCACTATTTCTTTGAAACAGAAAGAACATTTTCCTTTTCATACAATTTTGTGCCTGGTTTTCATCAAAGTCTTATTCTTTGAAGCTTCCTGTTCGTCTCCACAGACTGCAGCTCTGCTCTGCTCCTCAGCTCTCAGCCTCGCATGAAAGAAGCGTGCAGGGAAATGCGGGTGCAAGCCTGCAGAGCTGCACAGGTGGGTTTATGGCAGAGCTGCACAGGTGGGTTTATGGCAGAGCTGCACAGGTGGGTTTCTGGCAGAGCAGCACAGGTGAGTTTCTGGCAGAGCTGCACAGGTGGGTTTCTGGCAGAGCAGCACAGGTGAGTCTCTGTGCAGAGCAGCCCGTGGAATGCACTTTGCAGCCCCTCGCAGCAGCCCACGCCGGTTTGCGTGGCTGGGCTGTGAAATGCAGCTCCAAAGCCGTCAGTCATTCCCGGGACAATCGGCTGTCACCTGTCAAACGCGGGCTCGGCCCGTTCTGCCGCGCTCCGCCGGCTCCCAGCTCGGCAGCAGCTCGCACCTTGGATCCATTTCCCGGGATTCCTGCGCTCCGTTCAGCGCTTTCTGCATCTCCTCCTCCCCTCGGAGCTCAGCGTTTTCTGCACTTTCAGCAGGGGAAGGGAGGCACGATAAAGTGGGGAAAACATCAGGAAAAGTGGGCTGAGGAATGCGGGACCCCCTGCTTTCCCCGTGTGCCCCAGAGCCAGGACCAGGCTGGGCAAGGCTCTGCTGGGCTGGGCAAGGCTGTTCTGGGCTGGGCAAGGCTGTTCTGGGCTGAGCAAGGCTGTTCTGGGTTGAGCACGGCTCTCCTGGGCTCAGCCTGGCTCAGCCTGGTCTCAGTCTGGCTCACCCTGGCTCAGCCTGGTCTCAGCCTGGCTCAGCCTGGGCTCACCCTGGGCTCAGCCTGGCTCACCCTGGGCTCACCCTGGTCTCAGCCTGGTCTCAGCCTGGCTCAGCCTGGCTCACCCTGGGCTCAGCCTGGCTCACCCTGGGCTCACCCTGGGCTCAGCCTGGCTCAGCCTGGTCTCAGCCTGGTCTCACCCTGGGCTCAGATGGGCTCAGCCTGGCTCAGCCTGCTTGGCTTCCTGGGCAGCGGCACTGGTAGAGCCCTGGCAATCCCCTCAAGGAGATCCTGGCTGGAGGCAAATTGTGATGTAAAAATCCATTCTATGGCATTTCATCTTTAGGGAGCTGTAGTGCCCTTTCCCCCAGGCAGTGGCTGTCCCCGAGGCTGGGCTGGCTGCTGGCCCTGGTGGCACCGTGCCAGGCTCTGAGGTGGCAGGACCAGGCAGGGGTTGGTAAAAATCTCTGCTCACTCTCTGGGTAGAATTTTTCCATCTCTCTCCAGTGCTACCAAAGGCTTTTGAAATCCAAACATCTTCATTAATGCCTGCTCTACCCCTTTATAAACATACTAAATATAAAGGGGGGAAACAAAAGGAATATAAGCTGGGGAAAAAAAAAAAAAAGCTGTAATTAAGCGATGTCAGATGCCTGCAGTGTAAGTGGGAAATCTGAATAAAGACAATGGCATGGGTGAGTTAAGGGTGTGAGTCAGCCTGGAGTCAGCAAGGATTGTAAGAGCTGCCTCTGGATTGTCTCCAAGACCCAAAGCTGAATAAAAATAGGCTTCTGTTGGTGTTACAGTAGTGAGGGATGTCCTACACAGGCAGTTTGGCTCAGAGGGAGTTATACACTCATTGAGGATGAGAGATGTTTCTCTGTCCTTGTGATACACATGAGCTGCAAGGCTTTGAGTTCTGACTTTGAGTTAAATGTTCAGGAGCACTCAGATCTGAATTTCAGGAAGGATGTGCTTTTGTGCCATGAAAAGTTTCAGCTGGAGCACCAAAACAAACAGGTTTGAACAGAAACCTGGATGTTTGTTGAGGGATTTTTTTCACGTTTCCAAATGTTTTCACAAGTCCTGTGTCTCCTGGAGTGTGGGGTAAGAAATGAAGTGACCATGTCTGTCATCACACCTGCTGGACACATCCCTGGTGTGCTCTGCTTTTCTTTCCAATGGCAAGGTTTTTCCTTGAAGAAGAAAACACATTTCTCAGAGTTGCTGCTCTGACCCCCTGTGAGTCCTTGGGCTTGCCCCAGGTGAGAGATGCCCTGAGGAGAACGCAGGAGGGGCTGTGGGAGGGGGTCAGCCCCCGAGGCAGAGGCAGCAGGACCTGCAGGAGCAGGGCAGCCCTTGCCCTGGGAATGCTGCCTGGAGAGCCTCAGGCCCTGCTAGTGCCCATGGAAACCCAGCAGCAGCTGGGGAAGAACCAGGTGCCCAGAGGGCTTTCCACGGACAGGGATTAAATCAGCAGGTTCCTGTGGAGCAGAACATTCAGAGGAAATACTGCAGGGTGTTAAACAGGGAGTGGCCACCATCCTGGAAATGCAAGGGCAGAGTTCTGTGAGGGTTCTGTGGGGGTTCTGTGACAGTTCTGTGGGTATTTCTGTGATGGTTCTGTGGGTGGTTCTGCAACAGTTCTGCAGGTGGTTCTGGGGTGGTTCTGAGGGTGGTTCTAGACAGTTCTGTGGGTGGTTCTCTGGGTATTTCTGTGGGTGGTTCTGTGGGTATTTCTGTGATGGTTCTGTGGAGGTTCTGTGACAGTTCTGCAAGTGGTTCTGTGACAGTTCTGTGACGGTTCTGCAGGCAGTTCTGTGGGTGGTTCTGTGATGGTTCAGTGACGGTTCTGTGATGGTTCTGCAGGCGGTTCTGTGACAGTTCTGTGGGTGGTTCTGTGACGGTTCCGTGGCAGTTCCGTGGCGGTTCTGCAGGCGGTTCTGTGACAGTTCTGTGACAGTTCTGTGACAGTTCCGTGGCGGTTCCGTGGCAGCCCCAGCCCTTCCTGCAGCACCGTGGTCTTCAATGGGCTGCCACGGAAATCACAGCGGAAACCACAGCGGAAATCACAGCAGGAATCACAGTGGAAATCACAGCGGGGAGGCAGCTGCACGCAGAAAATTGGCTTTGTTTCCTTTGCAGAGTGATTCCTCCTGCTCCTCTAAGGCCTCCAGCTAGCTGTTTTCTTGTCTCAGCAGCTGATGAGGGGGTGACAGGTTTCAAAGGCTCGCTGACATCGTGGCAGCCGCAGTGTTGAGGCTCTCGGGCTGTTGCAGCGATGGGTCTCAGAGGGGCCAGGGAGCAGCTCACAGGGACCAGATCACAGAAACACCGCCGTGGCACGTGCTCTGCTGCAGGAAGGTCTGCAGGGGACAACAGGCAGAAAATGCAAGTCATGATTTAATCCAGGAACCCTTGTAGAACAGTGAACAAAGAGAACCTGGCGCGAGGGACAGCAGGGAGGGAAGGCAGAGCTGCAGCCGAGGTGGGATGCTGAGATCCACAGGGAAAGGCCTTGGAGACTGCTGGTGGTGACTCCAGGGTATCTGGGCAGCCAAATCCACAGCTGCTTCTCTCAAGAGCGATCCAAAAAATCAAGGAGGACCCTTTGATGTTGTAGAAGGACTGCTGTGATGCCAGTCTTCCCCTTGGGCATTGCAAGAGAGAGAAACCTCGGGGAACCACAGGTGATTCCTGTGACTCAGGTGCTCCCTTTAACAGCTGCTTGAACCTTTCTTGGCTCAGGTGGCCACAGAAGGTGATTAGGAAGCCATAAAGCCCAAATGTCCTCCTCCAGTGTCTGCTGGGGCAGAACCTGCTGCTCTGAGGAGAGCACCCAAATTAAACCCCCTCTTCAGCCTCACAGGGACCTCTCCAATCTCAGAGCCAATCCCAGAACAGGAGGTTTGCAAATAAAGCAGCAGACAGAATCCCCATAAATCACAGCCTGTGACAGCACGGAGCTGGGGAGAGAACTGCAAGCAGAGCCCGAGTGGAGGGAGCAGAAGGGCAAAGACAATGGCTGAGGGATTGCAGCAGACAGTGAATTATCTTTGCCATCTGCTTTTTGCTAACACCCATTTATAGAAGAAACTAACATTTGGAAACGCTGAGTGCTGATTGTTGTGCCTGTGGAACAATTTTGCACTGGATACAATTAATCATTAAGCCAAGAGAAGACTTGTCCCAGCTGCAGCCAGAGCAGCTGCTGAAACGCCCGAGCTCAGCCAGCAGAACTTTCCTTGGAGAACTCCCCTGAAACGTGGAGAGGGAGGCTGGGATGGCGATGAGAGCTCTGCAAGGAGCGGAGTTCAGCTGGGAATTTTCCTGCACTTCTGCTGCTGTGCCAAAGTTCAGGCTTGGCAGGGGATGCAGGAATTTCCACCCACGGAGCAGGGCAACCCTGCTCGGAGCGTGTGGAACAGGCCAGGCAGGCTGGAGGGCAGCTGGAGCTAATCACAATCAATTACAGTTGATTAAAAGCCTCGAGAAGCCAATATATTGCAATGAAAAACAAATAGCAACTCTGCAAAAAAAGTTAATCGATAACTAGCCAAGCAGCAAGCAATTAAAAGGGGGAAATGTCGTTTTTTCTCCCTGAAATGTGTAATATTCCTTCTCCAGCCTCTGGGAAGGTGCTGTTCCCAGGGCAGAGGGTGGAGAGGAGGAGGAGGAGGAGGAGGAGGGCAGGGTTCCATCCCCACGAGTGTCCTGCCCAGCCCGGGCTGTGGGACATCAGCTCCTCCTGGGGCTTTGCAGTGGAAACACTGAAAACACTCTCTGCCGAACCAGCCCCGTATCCCCACTGAAATCTCTGATTTTGGAGACTTTTGGGCCGTTGTTGCTGAGGCTGGGGCTGCCGTGGCCACTGAGCCCAGCCTGCAGCTCGGGGAGGGGATGCTGTGCTCTGAGGTGGCACAAAACACCCACAGAGCTTCTGCCCAAAGCCTGGGCTGCCTTGCTCAATTAATCTGACAGAAGGGTTTACTCTCTGGCAGGAAGTGACAAAGAGAATTTTCTATGAAGAAAACTGAAAGTGAACAAGACATTATACAAACCATTAAAATTTTGCCTTTTTTTTTCCTTTTTTTTTTTTTTTCTTTTTTATTTTTTGTTAGCAACAGCTTCTGGCAAGATGAATAATTTGGAAGTGAAAGTCATATTTTGAGACAGAGCAGGAGCCCTTGATCTGAAGCTAATTTGTTGTCAAAAAGAGTTAAGGGATTTTAAGCTGGGCTTTATCTCGAGCAGAATAAGGCAATGTAAACACCTTATTATTCACTCAGCTCCTCCACGGCCACCACAGCTTTCTGCTGCTTTGGGTCCCCCTCGAAATGGTGTGAGGCCAGTGAGGCAGGTCCAGCAGACCCTGAATCCTCCCTAGCTGTGGTGAATGTCCTCAGGGGTGACTGGAGGCAGCTCTGGAGCTGAGGGAAATGATTCCCAGCAGAGCTGGGGGAGGCCATGAGGAGCAGAGCCGGCAGGGATGGAGCAGAGGGCAGGAGCACCAAGCCCTCAGTGGGTGCCTTTTGGGGTATTTTATATCTGACCTCCCAAAGACCCCCTGGCACTGCCCAGGGTGCCCAGCAGTGCAGCTCTGCTCCTGGGCACCTGTGCTGGGCAGGGCTGGCCCTGCCTGGGGGCTCTGACCATTTGCACAGGCTCTGGGGCACAGGTGGGATTTTGGGGTGTCCTGTGCAGGGCCAGGAGCTGGATTTGGATGATCCCTGTGGGTCCCTTCCAGCTCAGGATATTCTGTGGTTCGATGAAATGAGCAAAGGAGTTCATAGTAGCCGGCCAAATTATTTATTGCCAATAATTTACACAAATAACTTAGGTAGTTTTGGTCAATACATTATGTGTGGTTGTTTTTCTCTCATTAATTCGGGCATTGAAGCACTGGTATAATGCTCAATCAGTGATTAACTCACTGATTGCCACCCTTCACCCTCTGTGGGATGTAGGAGATTGCAGCCCTTGTTCCCTCTGGAATGAATATTGATGGCCCAGTGCCTCACCCACCCCTCTCTTCACAGGCAGCAAAGCTGCTTTGGGCTCTGATTTTTGTGCAGGAAGAACTGTTTGCAGAGAAGGGGCTGGGAGAGCCTGGGGGGAGTTCTGCACGGACGGGCAGGCAGCAGTGCCAGCCCCTGTCCTGATCCCAGCCATCCCTCCGGGGGGCTGCAGCACGCAGGGAACGGCCCCAGGGACAGGGACAGGGCTGGGTGGGATGCTGGGAATTGGGAATTGTTCCTGGGAGGGTGAGGCCCTGGCACAGGTGCCCAGAGCAGCTGTGTGTGCCCCTGGGTCCCTGGCAGTGCCCAAGGTCAGGCTGGGCAGGGCTGGGAGCACCTGGGACAGGGGAGGTGTCCCTGGGACAGGGGAAGGTGTCCCTGCCATGGCAGGGCTGGGGTTGGATGGGATTCAATTTCCCTTCCAACCCAGACCAGTCTGGGGTTCTGTGATCAAAGCAGCCAAGGCTCCTGATGGGTGTGGGTGTCCTCCTGCCCTTGGGCAGGGTCTGGGGCAGCATCAGAGCTGTTCTCCCCCGGAGCAAAGGGGAAACCCTCGGAGGCAGCAGAGGGGATGGGGATGGGATGGGGATGGGATGGGATGGGATGGGATGGGATGGGATGGGATGGATGGCACAGGGGAGGGTAGGGCTGGTGCTGCACCCCAGACACGGCTCCAGTGCCGCTCCCTGCCAGGGTTATCCTGTGCTCCTGCTGAAGTCGCCTCCTCCTGGCCCCCAGAGGGGTCCCTGGTGCTGCCGGGGGGCTCAGCCTCGTCTGGGAGCTGCTCTTGGCACAAATCATTCCTGCCACGGGCTGTGTCAGAGCCCAGCGTGTGCCGAGCAAACAGGACCACGGAATAAAGACTCAGTTACAAAGCTAATGGTGTAAAGCTGTTATGATTTGTGAGATTGGTCATTAACTGCAGGAGAATGAAAACCAAACATTTTTGCCTGACACTTCTCTCAGCCACACTGAGCAAACACACGCTGGAGAATTTAGAAACATCACACGTTGCTGCAAGTGGTTAAACACGATGGGTTGGATTTCCCTGGGCTGCTTTCTGCCTGCTGAGCGGAGTTTGGCTGCCACATTTGCAGGGTTACACCACAGCCACAGCCAGAACAAGGCAGGAGCTGCCAGAGCTGTGGGCAGGGCTGGACCTCTGCCCTGGGACAGCCCAAAAATGACTCAAAGAGGAGCCAGAGCCTCACCTTTCTGACCCAAAGCACCTTCCCCCTGCCACGAGACAGGGACAGGAGCTCCTCTTTTCCCTGAGACAGAGCAGAAACCTTCCCAGCTGCCTCAGCTGGGGTGACATGTGTGGATGGTCCCAATTAGCCTCCCAGATTCGAGTTTGTATCCAATCAAAAAGATTATTAATGAGAATTAGGTCACTTTTAATTAGCTGCTGTTAACAGAGCAGCTTCCCCTCTCCCAAAGACATCACTTTTTCTGATGTTCACCATCAAGTAGTCTTTCTCAGAGCAATTATCCCATCCAAACTGGTTGCTCTCACAGTTAACAATTTTCATACTAATGCATTAATTGCCCCTGGCTTACCCACTGTCTAATCAGCAAGGTGGGTATTGGTTTCTGGAAGTGATTGATTTCAAGGGACTTTGTGCTTAATTACATTTTAGCAAACTCTGTTTTGAATCCTTAGAGAAGAGAGGCATTTTCTCTTTGGCTTTGAACTTGCTGTGTTGGAGGGATCCAAGTATCTAAATTATTCCATTCATTCTTAAGCATGCCCGTCATGAGATGGTGGAGTTTTGTCACTTCTGATTCATCTTTGCCCAGAAGAGCTCACCCCAATTGTAGGGTTTGCATTAATAAGTGAGTTTGCTTTAAAAAATAATGATTACATTATATATATATATCTGCATGTCAGGCATGGAGCGAGTAGAGTGATCTCTCAAAATGTAATTTGTGTATCAATCACTTAACTCAATGGTTTGGGGTGAAATGTGCTCTATAAATGCAAGGCCATAATTTATCTCCTTTCTTCTTGTGTCTCAATTTAATTGCACCTTTATTGGCCACTCTCAGGCCCAGAGCTGCAGGCTGGGGCAGAGCTGGGGCTCAGAGCTCCCTGGGCTCAGGGCTGCTGTGGAAACCTCCTGAGCCAGTCTGGAATCATCATCTGCCAGGGGATTTCATGGAACCACAGAACCCCAGACTGCTTTGGGTGGGAAGGAACTTAAATCCCACCCAGTGCCTCCCCTGCCATGGCAGGGACACCTCCCCTGTCCCAGGTGCTCCCAGCCCTGCCCAGCCTGGCCTTGGCACTGCCAGGGATCCAGGGGCACCCACAGCTGCTCTGGGCACCTGTGCCAGGGCCTCACCCTCCCAGGAACAATTCCCAATTCCCCATCCAGCCCTGCAGTCCCCAGCCCTGGGCTCCATCCCACAGACTCCTGCTGTGCTGATTTTCCAGTGGTAGAATGTGCTCCCACTGATCTATCTGCAGGAGTTGATCTCTGACTCCCCTTCCCTTTTAAAATTCACATTTGTTATGAGCAGGAAGATGTTGGTGTTCTCTGCCTGCAGCCCCAAAGCAAGAGCTCTGCAGTTAATGCAAGGGTTTCTAGTGGTGGTGACAGGAAGAAGAGCATTTTGTTTACAACCTTTAGGAATTTCTTTACAGTCGGGGCCGTTTATGAGGGGGGTGTACAGACAGATCTCACTGCTCCTGTCATATTTTTGCCACAGGCTCATTATTTCTGCTTAGAAACAGTCTCATTAATCAACTGCTCTGGGACCGCATGTGATCAGTGGTATCAAAATCACTAATCATCACAAAGGAGCAATGAAAATTCATTTTTGCCTGCAGCTTGCAAGACCTTTCAGCAGCAGACACTTTCCCACCTTCTCCCCAGCTCCGAGCCAAAGGCTGGCAGGAGCAGCAGGCAGCTGCATCTCCAGCAGAGGGTTGCCAATTCCAAGGAGGAGACCAAGAACAGCAGGTCGTGGGCTACATCTCAAGACACCAGAAAAGCTGGAAATAACTGCAAGGCTCACTGTGGAGGGATAAATGTCTGGGATTAGCTGTTGCCCCCAGCTCAGCCTGGATGAACAAAGCTCCAGGTGCCTCGTGTCCCTCCAGTGAGCACCCCCACCTGAACTCCTGTGGCCAAACTGCTCCCACCAGCTGGAAATTATCTGCATCAAGCAGCTGACAAATGTACAAGTGGGGGAGGAAGAGAACACGAGGATTCAGCAGCTTTCAGCATCCTCCCCATGCACCCAACACCTCCTGGCTCCCGAGGGGGTGGGAGGAGATGGGGCTCTGGATGGGGCAGTGTCGGGAGCTCAGAGCATCAGCACTGCCTCCCCTGCCACAGCTGAGCTCTGCCACAGCTGCTTTCCCATCCCATCCCATCCCATCCCATCCCATCCCATCCCATGGATCCCATCCCATCCCATCCCATCCCATCCCATCCATCCCATCCCATCCCATCCATCCCATCCCATCCCATCCATCCCATCCCATCCCCGAGCTGGGGCAGGGGCAGGGGCTGATCCCCAGGAAACAGCAGGAGCACGGGGAGAGCCAAGCTCTGCAGGCTGGGAGAAAACTGCTGGAATTTGGGGGGGAGAGGGGGGCCGGAGAAAGTGTTTTTCTACTTGAAAAATGATAAAATTTTGATAACTTCAAGCCAGCTCAACCGGCAGACAGGCAGCTCAGACAAATGTATAAAACATCAAAAGGCACAGGATGGAGAGCTCCAAATATAGATCCCTGCAATGTAATTCATTCCTGAAGCAGAAAGGGGAAACTCTGCCATAACATGTTGTGTTGCAGCCCCATTTCCACGTCTGCAATGAGCCAAGATGAAAAGGACTGCAGAGACCTGTGCATGTCTCAGAGACTGAATGAGAAACCCCACAAAAATTAAATGTGTGCATGAGAAGTTTGCAGGAGGATATGCTCGAAGTGTGCTGAAACATTTTGCAGCTTGCTAAAGAGTGAAAACGTAACAGCCCCGTTTCTGGGAGGAAATATGAAAAATCACATTATGCAGCAGCAGCAGCAGAGACAAAGCCAGGTCCCACAGAGAGATGTGAAATCACGAGCTGGGTCTCCACCACGCCAGGTGAGATGTTTAACTACAAGCACTCATTGTGGGGAAGTTCTGCTGCAAGCCAGCAAACAGGAGGGTCAAGAGCTTGCCAGGAGAAGACAGCTCCATGCATAAATAAATAAACCTGAGTGGAGAGGAGAGATCTAACGCACCTGAAGTTTCAGTAGCACCGATCACAGGACTGCACTGTGTGTTTGATCTGCCAGAGGAGTCCTGAGATGGGGACAGCCAACAAATGGAAGAAAATGGATTTGCCTAAAAAACGAGCTCGTGCACTTGGGAGGATCACACATTTTAGTTACAGGTGGCTGTGGTACCGAGGGCTGCCTTTTGCAGAGCAGGTGAAGCTGCTGCCCGACCTTTGATGGTACAGAATCCACGTTTTACCCCCCAAAACGCCACTGTGGCAGTGTGCTGGAGTCACAGAATCATTTAGGGTGGACGAGACCTCTGTGATCATCCAGTCCAAAAATTTTAGCCTGAGAGCTGACTTTAGGAACTCCATCCTGCTTCCCTCTGAGCCAGCACAGCCCAGCACGCTGCCCAGGGCCCCATTTTCTCCACGGGGGCCCTTTTTGGGCACTGGAAGGGCTGTTTTTTGGTTTAGCCATTACTGTTTTCCAGCCCCTGCCGTGGGTGTCCCCTGGTGGTGTTTTGGGGATGCTTCCTACATCTCCTCATTGCCACGCGAGGAGAAAATCTCCATAATGCACCAGGGATGAAGGGAAACCTGGGAGGAGACCAGAGGTTATCCCAGGAGAGCAGGAAGGCTGCAGGAAAGCCATAATTTGATAAATTCGAGGTCCTTTGGTGACAGGTCCTTGTGGCTGTGGAGAGATGTGTGAGATCTGGAAGGATGGTCTGGGGGAAGATCCATCATTTGTGTGCCTAGCACTCCCTTCACTGGGGGCAGTCGTTCTTTTGCCTCTGCTCCCTTTGGTGTTTATCAATCACTAATTTAATAACTCGTTAGGATTAATGAATTCAGTTGGAGGTTACTTCCAGGTTAGCCTCATGACGAAATAAATGGCATTGGAAATCCAATTAGACACAAGCATACAACAATTATATAAGAACATAATCCCCTGTCTGCAAGAGCAGGACAGGTGCAGCTTTTCAGACCTTTTCCCAAGGAAAACCACTGGATTACATGCAGTCAAATGGGATTTGCAGCTGTAAATTCATGCATTCATGCTTATCCTAAGGTGGCGGTGGAGCAGCGATTGCTGAAGACAAGCCCAAAGATAAACACACTTCCAGGGTCACAGGCAGGGGACCTGAGCTTATTAAAGCATGTTCTAATACTTTTCAAGTTATTTTCCTTTCCCTGGTGTGCTGTGTAGGCCGTGAGCACAGAGGCTCAGAAATTCCCTGTTATTTTTATAGACACACCACTAAATCTGTTGACCCTGAACAGGTCTTGCAAACACAGAGATTTTTATAAAAGGCAAGTGAAAAATAAAAAAGAAGAGGTTCCAAATCTTTGAAAACAGCTCATGGAAAAGCTTCTAAGGGCTGAGCATCTTCCCTGTTAATAAAGCCCAGTGCTGCAGACGTGGAGCTTGCTTGTGAGACACTGCAGGGAGCTGGGATGGAGGTGCAAGGGACTCTAAATGCTCTGAATATGAGGAACTAATTTCCCTGCACTGGCAGTTTGGCCCATATTTTTTTTTGTGTGTGTGTTTTTAGGCACAAAAGAACCGTGCCTTTCCCCCAGCTTTGCCTTTTGCCCTGGGTCACAGCAGCAGCGACAGGAGAGGAGCAGCTGAGCTCTGCAGGCTGCCAGGGCCCTGAGCCTTGCCTGGCAGCGGCTGGGAAGCAGCTCCCAAGGAGGAATTAGCACTACCTGGAGCCATCCACGAGCAAGGAGTGGGCACGCTGTGGTGTTACTGCCTCTGCTCCTGCGTGCCAGTGCTCTGATTAATAACATCCCCAGCCGCTTGATGCACTATTGATTCTAAATTCAATAAGAAGAACTGGCAGCTTCTGGCAAGATCACATCATTTTTCCTCAAAAAAACTTCAACCTGAGCCTGCCCTGGCCCATCCTGGGGCTGTTCCCTCTCCTGGCAGGAGCTGTGCAGAGCCACAAGGGCCCCCTGAGCCTCCTGTGCTCCAGGCTGAGCTTCTTCCCAGCTCCTCAGGAATTCTCCAGCCCCTTCCCAGCTCCTCAGGAATTCTCCAGCCCCTTCCCAGCTCCTCAGCAATTCTCCAGCCCCTTCCCAGCTCCTCAGCAATTCTCCAGCCCCTTCTCAGCTCTCTCAGGATTCTCCAGCCCCTTCCCAGCTCCTTGGGAATTTTCCAGCCCCTTCCCATCTCCCTCAGGAATTCTCCAGCCCCTTCTCAGCTCTCTCAGGATTCTCCAGCCCCTTCCCAGCTCTGCTGCCCTTCTCTGGGAAGAGAAGCCCAACCAATAAACAAAAGCTGCTCAGATCCATTAACAACCTAGGAGAGAAAGGCAAATATATAACAGCGAGCAGAAGGCGGCTCAGAAAGTGTAGAGGAGCCAAGAAATATTGAGCTTTGATCCAGAGAGAGTATTTCAACAAACGCTGAATGCTTTGCAAATATTCCGTGCTTGCAGGAGCCAAAACACATGGCAAGGGAGGAGTAATGGTGCCCGAGGCTCCTGGGTGGGCAGCAGGAGAGCTTCCAGCACACATCTGCTGCCTCCTTGGCACTGGGAAAGCGTCCTTTACCCAAACTTGCCTCTCGCAGGAGCTGCCACCTCCGACCCGGGAGCAAGGCAGCTCCTCCTCAAAGCTGCATCTGAGTACCTGTGTGCTGTGTGTCTGAGCAGGGCTCTGCCTTGGGAGCTGCACACTGGCTGGGAAATGCTGGGAAATGCTGGGAAATGCTGGGAAATGCTGGGAAATGCGGGGAAATGCTGGGAAATGCTGGGAAATGCTGGGAAATGCTGGGAAATTCTGGGAAATGCTGGGAAATTCTGGAAACTGGCTGGGAAATGCTGGGAAATGCTGGGAAATGCTGGGAAATGCTGGGAAATGCCGGGAAATACTGGAAACTGGCTGGGAAATGCTGGGAAATGCTGGGAAACGTGCAGCAGGGGAGCAGGGGGGCAGAAGAGCAGGCTGCAGGGGAGCTGATGGCGCTGCTGCCTCTGCAGGCACGGCGGGGCTCTGAGCAGAGGTGCCCCACAGGTCACAGATCCTTTCCGTCCCTTCTCCCCGTCAGCCCCAGGCTCTGAGCACTGAAACCACATCCGTCCTTCCAGCTGGAAAGGGAAAAGGCAGTTGTCTCCTGCTGAGCTGCCCATGGTTAGATTTTGGCCAAATTCAGCAGAGGGAGAGCGTGGTTTTCTTTCAGATGTGTTTTGCTGGGCGAAAGCCAGCCCAAAAATCCTAATTGTGCTGCTTTATTTATTGATTGCTCCTGATTTCCAGCAGTCTGTGGGCTATGAATTATGTAGAAGATGCAGAGCAAATGAGCTGAAGCTCTGGCAGGTTTAGCACAGCTCCCCGAGCCGGGCGTCCGGCTCCACCTGTCTGCAGCAGCTCCTGCAGCATTTCCTGCAGCATTTCCTGCAGCGGCTCCTGCAGCATTTCCTGCAGCATTTCCTGCAGTGACTCCTGCAGCATTCCCTGAATAATTTCCTGCAGCAGTTCCTGATTCATTTCCTGCATCAGCTCCTGCAGCTCCTCCTGCAGCAGCTCCTGTAGCATTTCCTGCAGCAGGTTCTGCAGCAGCTCCTCCTGCAGCGGTTCCTGCAATGGCTCCTTCAATGGCTCCTGCTGCAGCTCCCGCTGCAGCAATTCCTGCAGTATTTCATGCAGCAGCTCCTGCAGCCGTTCCTGCAGCGGTTCTTGCAGCATTTCCTGCAGTGATTCCTGCAGCAGTTCCTGCAGAGGCTCCTGCAGCCGTTCCTGCAGCATTTCCTGCAGTGATTCATGCAGCAGTTCCTGCAGCAGTTCCTGCAGCTCCTCCTGCAGCATTTCCTGCAGCAGTTCCTGCAGCAGTTCCTGCAGCTCCTCCTGCAGCATTTCCTGCAGCAGCTCCCTCTCATGCACTGCCCTCCAGCAGTGGAGCGTGGAGCTCTGGCAGCCCGTGGGCAGGGGGTGCAGCCCCTGCGAGCCCCCAGCCCCAGGAGCTCTCCAGGTGAGGGTCCCGGTGGTCTCTGTGCTGCCTTTGCCACGTGGGTCACGCATCCACAGCCCCTGTCCACGCCAACCAAATATATAAATATATAAATATATAAATATATAAATATATAAATATATAAATATATAAATATATAAATATATAAATATATAAATATATAAATATATAAATATATAAATATATAAATATATAAATATATAAATATATAAATATATAAATATACAATTATATAAATATATAAAATATATAAACATATAAATAAATATATAAATATATAAATGTAAAACCAAATATATCAACCCAGTCACATAAATCTGAGCACGAAATCAAGGCCATGAGTTCTCTCCTTAAAAATCAATTCTCATTTGTGCCTTGGAGCCTGGAAGCTGCACTGACTTCCTCCTCTCTGAGTAGCTGGCACTTAGCACTTGCTTTTTGTTTTTTAAACCCAAAGTTCTACCCTTTTTTTTTTTTTTTTTTTTTTTTTTGTTAAATTCCAATTTTATTTTTCTTTTTTTGTCCCAATGATGAGGTAAAAAAGCAACAGCTCCACAATAACCTGTTATACTTTTGCAAGCCTCCATAAAATGGAGTATTCTACTATTTACAGTACTGAGATAAAACACGCTGTCAAATGTTGTCAGTGAAACTTTTTCGTAGTTTTTATGTCTTCTGACACAAAGTCAAGCTTTTCTTTTGGAGTGCTCTTCTTTATGGACTGGATTTTGTTAGAAAAGACAAAACCAGCTAGCTGATTGCCTGATTTTTTTTTTTTTTTTTAACCCAAAATTTTTCCCTTTTTTTTTTTTTTTTTTTTTTTTTTTTTTTGGTTAAATCCACATTTAATCTTGCATTTGTGTGCACCAGGGAATAAGAGAAAGGTTTTATTACTTGCATTATTTATGAATGGTATAATTTCAGGGCATCTTATTAAACAGAAGTTCTGAGCAGAAAATAATATTAAACAAGACAAGTGTGTACATTTGTTTCATAAATCCATAAAACCTGATTAACAATGATGCTCCTAATGCTGGGTTGATCATTAGAAGACTTCCTGTGTCTGGACCAGGGTGCTGCACTGGAGGCTTTGATGCATTAGCACAGAGCCCTGCAGAGCTCTGTAAACTGGAATTTCTGCTGCAGCAGGGTGTGATTTAACCAAGGCTTTGCCTTTGGGTTTTTAATTATTTTTATTACTTTTTCTTTCTCTCTGAATCTCAGAGCTGATTAACAATACAGGAGCTGGGAGCTCTGCTGTGTTCTGCCAAGGCAGTGGCTGGCTCCCGAAGCAAGGCTGATGCTTTTGTTTCCCCTTCAGGTTTTCTTGCTGGAATTGTGGCTGCTCCATCCCTCTGCTCCCCGGGAATGGTTTCCAGCAGACATCCCCCTTCCTCTGCTGCAAGGCTGGCAGCTCTGGATGCATTTCTCCAAGTGCCAGCAGTGACAACCCACCGGGCAGTGGGACAGCTGGAAAATTGAGTTTCCCATATTATTTGGTGGCAAAGACAGAGTTCCAGAGCAAAGCCTGAAGAGCAAAGGGCAGACCAGGACATTTTCCTGGGCACAGTTAATGAACTGTCGGCCCCTTTGGGTCTCCTCTCAGTGCCCAGTGCTGGTCATTTCTTTCCTTAGGGACAGGATTTGTCAGCCTGGAGGGGACACACTGTGAGCTCCAAAGGGCTCCCGGAGCCTGTGCGACAGCAGGAAGGGATGGTGATGGTCTGTTTGTCACCAAAGCTCCCCTCCAGAGCCAAAGCTGTGGGGATGGTGATGGTCTGTTTGTCACCAAAGCTCCCCTCCAGAGCAGAGCTGTGGGGATGGTGACATTCTGTCTGTCACCAAAGCTCCCCTCCAGAGCAGAGCTGTGGGGATGGTGACATTCTGTCTGTCACCAAAGCTCCCCTCCAGAGCAGAGCTGTGGGGATGGTGATGTTTTACCTGTCACCAAAGCTCCCCTCCAGAGCAGAGCTGTGGGGATGGTGATGGTCTGTCTGTCACCAAAGCTCCCCTCCAGAGCCAGAGCTCTGGCTGCTGGTGCTCCGTGGAGTCACTGAAACCTGAGTGGTGCTGGGCAAGAGCCAGAGGGGAAAAAACACTCCTGGGGGGCTGCAAGCAGTGGCTGCTCAGAGAAAGAAGAAATATTTTTGCTAAGAAAAATAAGAGGATCTCAGGAAATTCACATGCAGCTCAGTGGCACAGCAGCTCCCTTGCAGTGAGTCGCTCCCTATAACTCCTCCACAAGTGGCGATGGAGAAAATTTTCTGCTGAAAAAAAATTCGCCTGAAGGTGAAAACTTCAAAGGAGCTGAAGTCAGAATCCAGCAAGAGCCTTATGCACGCCGTGGAGCTGAGAGGAGCAATGATAAAGCACTTCAAAACCCTGCCAAGGCCGGGATCAGGCTCTGGCCAGCCCTGGGCACAGCCGGGACCGAGCGCTGATGAAAGGCTCTGAAATGCCCCAAAGCAAGGAGTGCAAGGGGAGTGGGGGGAGAGCAGAGTGCAAGGGGGGCTGGGCAGGTGAGGGAGCACCTGGGGAGCAGCCTGAGCAGCCCTGGCACCCCGTGGGCACAGGGTACCCAGGGCCCTTTTCACCTGGACTGGAGGGAAAGTCACCCTGCTCAGCCCCGGAGTGCAGCTGGGATGGCAAAGTGAGTGAGTGAGACAGGGATGGAAAACCAGAGTGAGAAAGGGATGGAAAACCAAAGTGAGTGAGACAGGGATGGCAAAGCAGAGTGAGCTGGGCGAGGGCTGCTCCCACCTTCTCTGGGTCCCTCGTGGCACTGCTGCTCCTGGCAGGCAGCAGGAGCAGGGAGGGGTGAGAAAGGGATGGAAAACCAGAGTGAGCTGGGAAAGGGATGGAAAATCAAAGTGAGTGGGACAGGGATGGAAAACCAGAGTGAGTGGGAAAGGGATGGCAAAGCAGAGTGAGTGGGACAGGGATGGAAACCCAAAGTGAGTGAGACAGGGATGGAAAACCAAAGTGAGTGAGAAAGGGATGGCAAAGCAGAGTGAGCTGGGCGAGGGCTGCTCCCACCTTCTCTGGGTCCCTCGTGGCACTGCTGCTCCTGGCAGGCAGCAGGAGCAGGGAGGGCACCGTGTATTCTGTATTGCTGCTCCTTCCCAGCCATTTCCCCCTTGGAAAAACTGAATTTCTGTATTGCTGGCACATGAAAGAAATAGGAGTTTTCTTGCTGCAAGCCATAGAAAGCAGGCTTCATTCAGTTCCTGAATAATTTAGAATACAAGCCTTTGATTAATTTCATGAGAAAAAGGAAACAAAGTTAGCTATAACTATAGGCCATTCAAAGTATGGATTGCCAGAAAAATGTGCAAAGCGCTGTCATGAGAGGATTAATTACACAGATTAAATATTTTATAAGTTAAATAATGTGTATTTTTTGGAGACAAAATGGAATGTCATTTTTTCCCCCAAGACAGGGAAAGTAACTGTATTCACTTCCATTTAGCCCACAGAGCAACACAGACTCCAATGACAGAGGAGGATGGATCAGGGCTGTAATTCCCAGCTGGCACCAAAATCTATATTCTGAGCAGCATTTTATCTTCTCCCCGAGAGCCAGCTCTGAGCTTTCAAGTCTCTGTCACTTGTGAGGTTCTTCTGGGGGGAGAAGAAAAGGGTCCTGGCAGTTGCTGTTCTCACTATTACAGCCTCCCACATCTGGAAGGAAAATGGACTGTGTAGAGTGATTTTAATTATTGTGTTATTGTCCCGGAGGATAATGGCAGAGCCTTTCAAACTGTCTTCCTTTTTCCTTCACAGAAAGGAGGACCTGCAGCCAGGTTGTGCCTCTGAGCTGTCCAGGCTGGATGCCCTGCAGGAGGGGTTGCCGCGGGGCGCGTGCAGCTGCTGTGCCACTGCCAGGGAAAGGCAGGCAGGGCAGGCTGTCCAGCACACACAGCTCTGGCCTGTGCTCCCCGAGCCTGTGATTGCACCCCAACAGCAGCATCAATCCTTGTGCTGGTTTTTGTGGCTTGACTCAAGTCCAGAACATCTGACGGCTATTACGTTTTCTTCCTGTTGAAATTGTTTTATTTCCTAAAAGTTAAAAATGAACACACACCCCCCAATGAATGTATAATCTCCACTGGGAGCTGATGTGCATGTTAACAAAGGTGTGAAGGAAATACTCCTGTGAGCCTTTCATCTCTAGTGTTTCTTCTGAATTTTGGAAAATGAATTCTGCTGATGCTCTCTGAGCATTGGAACAGGAGGTGGGGTCTCAGCTCCATGGGAGGGAGTGGGATAATGACTAATCTGTTTTCAGTGTGATGCCCTGGAACTTCTGGTGATGCGACTCACAACATAACTCGGGCTTCCACAAGGTTTTAGATATCAAGATTGGGTATTAGGGACAGTTTTTTTCCCTGAAAGGTGGTCAGGCATTGGGACAGGCTGCCAGGGAAGCGATGGAGTCACCAGGGTGAGGATGTGGGGATGGGGCCATGGGGAATGCAGCTGCTGGTGCAAAGGCTGCACTGAGTCTCAGAGATCTTCTCCAGCCTTGGTTCCATGGTTCTGTTACTGGGCAGATTCAGCACAATTAGTGGGAAGTCTTCTCAGATAGAAATAACTCCCTGCTCCTCTCTGCATTTTGAATCAGTGATTTTCCTGTCCTGCCACTGCCTGTTCTGTCCCTGGGGGAGGTTCTTCCCACCCTGGGCTCTGGCACCTTGTGCCACCTCCTCCTCCATCCCTGCAGCCTCCTCCACCACCTTGCTGCATTCCAAATTCCACGGCAAAGCCTTTCCCTGCAATCCTTTCCCTGCCGAGCCCTCTCCTCTCCCAGAGAGCACTCGGGCTGCTCCAGAGCATCCTCTGGCAAAGGCACTCCGGGTGTGTGGGAAGATGGAGCTGAGATGGAGCAGAAAACCAGAAAACCCTCCAGCCCTGCTCTGGGTTGTTCATCCCTGCCTGAGCCAGGCTGCTCTGCCTGCTCCTGCTGCTCCAGGTGCCCCTCTGGGAGCAGGACCCCAGCCTGGGAGGCAGGGAAGGCTCACCCCGACGTGTGCACGGCTCCTTCTGCAGTCATTTGTCATCCTTGTCCCATTTGTGCCACTCTTTCCTTGAGCAAAGGGAGTTTAGAGGCAATTTGCCTTGGAAAAAGACTATTACGTTATTGATTGGGTAAAAAGGAACTGTTTTATTAAAGCTTAGAATCCTGCATGTTTCTTTCCCTTACAAATATCCTATTACATGCTCAGAGACCACCCACACGCTTTACTGCTTTTACATTTGCCCAGCAATCTTTCATGCCAGTTGACTTTTCATTTTCAAATCCCTTTCTGCATTAAGCACAGACCCACACACTCCGACCCATTTTGCTTTGAAATAAATCATAAGTCTGTGCCAGAAATGACTCGGGGTGTTCTTCAGAATTTGTAAACAGCACTAAAGTCTTGTGGGAAATGTCACAAAGTGTTGCTCTGAATTTATTAAGTAGTTTCTAATCTTGAATGTCTATATTCCTGTACACAGCCTGACAGTGTTTCTACCTGTAATGGCATTTGATGGGTGGGTGGATTTTGGGGCTCCTGGAAAATCCCACAGAGCCAGAAAGGGGAAGGAACTTTGAGGCTGTGCAGGCCGATTTGATAAAAGGACAAAGAATCAATTTTGCAGCTTACTATTAACATTTCACTTGATAAAAGAGAGGAAAAAATGCAATTTCTGTGGCCGTGGTCAGGATTTGCTGGGTCTTGCCTACTCAGAGGACAGCCCTGGCTCAGAAGCTAAATCAGCCACAAGCAAATCCCAAAGGAACCCCAAACCCCCTCCTGGGCATGGGGCATAAAGCCTGGCTGTAGCAGCTGGGAAAGCTGCCCCTCAGGTGGTTCTGCAGCCCAGAAGCTGCAGCAGCCACTTTTCCCTCTTATTTCCCCTTCTCTCTCACTCCCAGCTCCTCCTCTCCTGCCAGAGCGCGGCCCCAGGCAGGGCTGAGGGCGGCTGTCCCGTGGGCTCCCCAAAGCCCGTCAGTCACAGCTGGGAGGGTTTTTAGCCCAGGACAGAGGGGTGGCCAGGCCGTGCTGCTGAGCTCGCCCACGGGCTGAGATCAGCCGGGGGTCTCACCGTGCTGCCCCCAGGGCGTGGGGGAGCCACCTCCTGTGCCTGCCAGGGCTGGGCCAGGGGATGTAAATCTGGGGGGGATTTCCTCCTGGTCCATGGAGCAGGGGAGCAATCCTCTTGGAGACCTTTCCCAGGGTCACGGAATGAGCTGGCAGAGACAGCGAGCTGCCCCTCAGGAGCTGGCTGGGGAGGTTTTAGCACTTTTCCCCAAATCCCAAGGCCTACAGCCTTGTTTTGCCAGGACATCAGCTGGAATCCAGCCACTGCTATAATTAGCAGCACAACCAGAGATGCAGAGGATTTTGTGGCCACACCAGGCGGTTTCCATCCAGCTCCCTCCTCTAATTCCTGTGCTGCCTTGCACCAGCTGCTTGAAGGGTGTAAGAAATACCAAGCAGGCAATTCCAGCATCAAAAAGATGTATTGCCGGTTGAAGCATGCTGGACATAAAAGCAGAACAGCTTTTAATTAAATTTTTTCCACTAGCCATGAGGTCCTAAACAAGGAACAGGAGTGTTTTACAGGAGTGAAAACTCTCAGTACTTCACTGTAGCAAGAGAAAAGCAGCTTTGAAATCAAGAGGAGAAAATGCTGATGGAGAGCAGGCTGTGCCTGGGGAGTGGTGTGTGGGATGGCACGTGTTCCATGTGGCTTTTTGTCAGGATTTTCCTGAAACATCTGCAGAAACCTTTCCCTGAGCCTTGTGCCCATCAGCATCACGGAGGGATGCAGAAAGAGCCAGCAGAGCAGCCCCACTCCCACTCAATTTTCCTTTGCCCTACATTTGTGCAAACACCAGAAGAGCCGGCTCAGGCCACGGGCGGTCTGTGAACAGCTCTGGCAGCTGCTTGGCTGGAAGGAATATCCCCCCAGAGGGTGGGCTGGGGCTGCCCGGCCCCACAGAGCGCCCAGGTACCCCGTGGGTGCCGCGCCGGGTCCTGCAGGGCTGCCACAGCCCGGGACACGCTGCTGGGACAGCTCTGCCAGCGGCACAGCTCCGCTGCTTGGGGCTCTGCCTCTGCCGCGGGGCTGCTTTCCCTGGCTGGCACCTTGCCAGGCCAGGCAGATGGCACCAGACCCATTTTCCCTCTTGCCCCTCACAAATCTGACCCTGTCTGATCGTCCTTATTCTGGGGAAATGGTCCTGTGGGAGCTGCACTGTTCCGGGGGCACGCTGCAAGTACAGCAAGTTCCTGCAGGAGCGTGTTAAGTGTAAATATATAATGTGGCTGCTCGGGATGATCCTCCAGAGAAAGCCTGCATAAATGCATGTTGTACAGAGCGAGAATGACAAAGGAGGTGCTCAGTATTGCCCGGAGGGTTTCCAAGCTGGCTGCCAGGAGCGAAGAGGGCTTCGCCCCGCGCCCCACGGGACGGGAGCCGGAGGGAGGAGGGATGGAGCGGCGGCGGTGTGCGGAGCTGGGCGCTGTCCTGCCCGCCGGAGCTGCATGCCCGCAGAGTTTATTGCAGCGCTGCGTTACAGCAGCAGCCGGGGCGCCGAAAGCAGCGAGGGCTCTGCGAGCTGAGCCCGGCCGGCAGCAGGGACACAGCCCGGGGAGGCTGCGGGGACGGGATGGGGCTGGGGGGACCGAGATGGGACCGGGCTGGGGCTGAGGGGACCGGGATGGGGCTGCGGGGAGCGGGATGGGGCTGCGGGGACCGGAGTGGGGCTGAGGGGACCGGGCTGGGGCTGCGGGGAGCGGGATGGGGCTGCGGGGACGGGATGGGGCTGCGGGGACCGGGATGGGGCTGAGGGGACCGGGATGGGGCTGCGGGGACCGGGATGGGGCTGCGGGGACCGGGATGGGGCTGCGGGGACCGGGCTGGGGCTGTGCAGGGATGCGGGATCCCGGGATCCCGGGCCGTGCAGGGATGGGTGCGGACTCCCGGGATCCCGGGCTGGGCTGTGCCCCGCTCTGGGCACACCCAGGGATGGGGTGCAGGATCCCGGGATCAGTCGGGCTGTACCCGCCTTTGGGGGAAAAGCAAATCTGTAGCACCTGGCGATTGTCGGGGACACCAAATTCGGGGTTTGAGCAGGACAGAAATCAAAGCAGAGGAGCCTCTCTGCTGCCTTGGGCATGATGGCAAGGACTTTGCTGGCTCCTGTCACTGTGATGGAGTCCCCAGATGCCAACAGCACCTCTGGCCTGCTGCGGGTGCACAGACAGCTCGGGAGTACATTAAATGAGCTCGGTGTGTGATTCCCAGCTGATCAATTACCTGCAGGGCCAGGCAGTGGGCTGTGCGTTATTTGTGAGCTCCTCCATGGCCCCAGCCCAAGACCCTGCAAGAGATCAGATCCAAAGTCAAGCCAAGCACCTTCTCCCTGTCAGCACGAGGTGGGGGCTGTGCCAGCCCAGGGGTCCCCTCCTTGCAGCAGCACTGGCACTGGGCAGGAGCAAGAGGAGATGGTTTAGCTGGGAGCAGGTCCCAGTCCTGATGGATGAGTCTGCTCACTTCCCCATACTGGCTTTGTTCACATGGAGTTTTCTCCTCTGTCAGGGCACCAATTACTGCTGTAAGTCAGCACTCATCCAGCCCAAATTGTTCTACACTGAGCAGAATCTTTAAACCAATAGAAATGAGAAGGGTTTCAAGCTTTCTGTGCAGAGAAATCCATTTCCTTCTGACACTGCCATCTGGGCAGCTCTCCTGCCTTCCTTGAGCCGCCGGCCCAGGGAATTCTTGCACTCAAATTAATTGACATTCTGCCTCTTACTTTTCTGTCTGCTCCCAAGATAAGCTTAATAATGCCAGAGCTGCCCGACACAGAGTTCATTCTCAAATCTTTTTGGTTGGTATCAATTTATCTCCTCTTGGCAAAGCCAGCCAGGGAGGAGCTGCCATCCCTCCTCGTGTCCCCGCAGGACGCAGCTGCCCTGCTGGTGTGTCCATCCCTCACCCACAGCCCTGCTCTGCTCCCAAAGGAGCCAAAGCCCCAGACTCAGCCCAGCTCTTCCCGAAGGGCAGCAGCTCTGTGCCATCACCTTCTGCAGGACCTTTGCTTTTGGACGTAAGGCAGCTTCCAAATATTCCCCAAAAATGTGAAAATGTCCACACTGCCCAGTGTCCTTCTGACTGCTCCTGCTGTTGCCAAGAGGTTTAATTGGAAAACCCCTCTTGCTGCCCTCCTGCACCCAGGGCCAGGGGTGATGTGTCTGGGGTCAAAGGCTGAATGCAGAAAGGAAAAGAGGATAAACACAGCTGCCTCCCGACAGCTGCTGTGGCACTTTGGGATGCTGATATTAAACTCATATTAAATTCAAACCAGCTCAGCAGTGTGCAGCGTGCTTGCTGCAGCCATAACTCCTGATATTTATGTTGTGGCAGTAAAGCAGAGGACACAGTCAGGAGCTCCAGGGCTTCAAGAAGTGGATCTGTAAGGAAAATACTCTGCCTTGTTATAAAGCAGTGATCTTGACTCAGAATTCCATTTCACTTGTCCAGTGTTGTTGCTGAATAATTTTATCCTTGGAAAATCAGTTTTCCTCTTCCACCTCACATTGCCTCCCAGTAGCATCATTTTAAGGGTAATTTATGTGTTGTTCCAACCGTGGAGCAGTACCTGGAAAAAACCAGCCTGGGGATCTGGGTTAGGGGTGACAGGGTTTGATCAAGTCCATTTTGGCCTCTGCTGGGGTCTGTGCCCCTGCTGGCCGGTGTGCTGCTGGTTTAGCAGCCCGTTGCCCGGGGCAGATGTGATAAGAACATTTTCTCAGGAAATCCAGGCCCTCAGCTGAGCTCCTGGGCTCTCTGGTCCAAAGGCAAGCCCGGGGAGGGCAGAGCTCGTGCCTGGCGTGCTGCAGTGCCACTTCCAGCTCCCAACAGCAGCGAGAGCTCCGGGAGAGCCCTGCTCCGGGCTCTGGGAAAGGCATTTTAAGGAAATCAATCGCAAGGAAAGGAGAGGATGGCTCGTGGCTGCTCCATCCCTTCAGCTGCCCACGGCGCCAGCGTGACGGGGGGAGGCAGGTTCTGCATCCTGAGCACAAACCTGCAGCTCCCAGCAGGAGATTCCTCATCCCCTAAGAAAGCCAATTCGCATTTTGGGCACTGGTGAAGAATTGCAGAGCAAGGAGGAAAGCGTGGAGAGGGCCCAGGGCTGCCGTGGCAGAGGCTGTTTGAACAAGCTGCTCCTGACAGTGATGATCAATCCCAGTTTTTAACCTCCCAGTTTCTAAACAAAGTGTTACAAAGATTTTTATTACAAGTTATTACTATACATGATTTTAAAAGGGGAAACTGAGGCACGTGAGTGGAGTGACCCTGCAGTGATGCTTGTCCAGCTGCAAAGTCCACCTGGGGACGTGGCTTAAAGGTGGGCTGGGAAGTGAGGGGTTAATGGTTGGACTCAATGGTCTTTAAGGTCTTTTCCAACGTAAAACACTCTATAATCTGTTGATCTATAATCTATATGATCTATTTGATCGTTATGATGGGACAAGGAATGGCTTTAAACTGAAAGAAAATATTAGTGGGGTTAATCTGCTTTCTATTATTTCCAAACTGGTTACATTTTTATAGTTGGGCTTGCATTGGATCTATTTATATTTTTCTTTATCAGATCTCACTTTATCTCAGCATTTTCTACCCAAAGCCAAAAGGAGTGTGCTCTAGCTGGTGCTGTCCCAGGCAGTTTGGCTGCAGCAGAGAGACACCAGCAGGATAAAGAGGCTGCTCACAACAAAATCCACGGCGTGGAAAAGGAAGGAAAAATTTCAAAGCACCAAACCCCCTGCACTGATGAAACTTGTTTTTCTATTTGCTTCCCTCTTGTTTTACCAAGGGAAATTTATGAGATGTCAGAGCTTGTTAATGTTGTTGATGCTGGAGAAGCAACAAGCACCCTGGGCTGAAAGGCTCCAAAAAAAAATAAAAATAACCCAGCGAAGAGGTGGCTGCCCCAGGCCAAACTCATCAGCTGCAGTCGCTCTCTGCCGGGGCTGGGGGTGCCCTGGAGGGGACAGGGGGGCCGGGACAGCCGTGCTGGGCACAGGGGCTCTGCCCAGGCTGTCCTGGCACGGGGACACAGCTCAGCCCGCGTGGGACGTGCTTCTCCTTTCAGAGGGGAGATGGAAAGGAGAACAAGAGGGGGAAAAGCACCTGCCAGGCTGAGGGTCTTGGTGGGAGTTTTGTGCCTCTCAACACGAGCCGCTCTCAACATGAAAAATAGCGTTGTTAATTCTGCTCGTGTTTCAGCAGCACAACAGCAGGAGCTGCTCTTGGTGCCTGATTTTTCCCCATCTGATCCAGGCTGGAGGGTGCAGCCACCTCCTGCAGACCTGTCCTGGGGGCAGGGAGGTGCTCAGGGTCTGTGGCACCCCCAGGCTGGCCAGTGGCTCCTCCAAACCGTGGGACAGTGACACCCCTGTACTCCAGACAGGGGATGTGACACCCCACTGCTCACAGGACAGGATGGTGACACCCTGGTACCCCGCAGGGCAGTACCCTGGTACCCCAAAGGACAGGACAGTGACACGCTGGCACCCCCAGGGCAGGGCAGTGACACCCTGGTGCCCCACAGGACAGTGACACCCTGGTACCCCAGGACAGTGACACCCTGGCACCCCAAAGGACAGGGCAGTGACACCCTGGCACCCCAGGACAGTGACACCCTGGCACCCCAAAGGACAGTGACACCCTGGTACCCCAGGGCAGGGCAGTGACACCCTGGCACCCCAGGGCAGTGACACCCTGGCACCCCCAGGACAGGACAATGACACCCTGGTACCCCAGGGCAGTGACACCCTGGCACCCCAAAGGACAGGGCAGTGACACCCTGGTACCCCAGGGCAAGGCAGTGACACCCTGGTACCCCAGGGCAGGGCAGTGACACCCTGGCACCCCAGGGCAGGACAGTGACACCCTGGCACCCCCAGGGCAGGGCAGTCACTGTCCCTTTCCTCCAGGGCACAGGGGATGTTTGACCAAGTGTGCTCCTGTAACTCCCCAGCTCACGCCAGGAGGGGAAGGTTTCCTCAGAGCTGATGAGAAGTATTGATCTAAGGATAATTAAAAGCCTCACATTAAAGAAGTCCAGCCTGCATAATTAAAAGCCTTGCACTAAGAAAGTCCAGCCTGCAGCCACGAGGATAAGCCAGGCTGCTTGGAGGAAAGCTGTGGAAGCAGCACCCATGAGACAGAGGATGTCAAATTACTCCTGGCCATTAAATTACCTGATTAATTTAGCCACTGTTTGGTGTGTGGCTGAGCCCCATTTCTGTGGATGCATTCATTATTCATCGAGACTGCCCTGAATATTTAAAGCAAACAGTTTTTGTCCTGCGTGTTCCTTGGTGCTGTTGGGTTCTGCAGTCCCTGCAGAGCCCAGAGCACAGTGCCCAGGAGAAGTGTTACCTCCAGGCTGGCAGTGTCTGCAGGACACGATCTCTTCTGCAGGGGTACAAGGACCGTGCCTGAATTGTGTGTAATTAATTGCACAGTGGGCTATTAATAGGCAAACCAAGAAAGCAGACAAAGAGGGGCTTGCAAGAAAATCAACTTTCCTTTCAGTGCCTTTCAGCTCTCCTCTTGGTGTGTTGACAGACTGTGTTAGGCACAGCAGCTACAGGGTGATGGTCTGCAGAAAGCAGATGTTTTCATATTTTCATTGTTGCATTATGGCCACAGCCCTTGAAAATGCAAAGTTTTGGGTTTGGGGTATAGGCTTCATTCCAATGGCTTATTTTTAAATGAAACTTGAAATACTGCAGCCAGCAAAGTCTTTTGCATAAAGTATACAAAGTTTCTGTTCTATTTATTTAGCTGTGATTACTCAAAACATCATCATTCTTTAAGTGCATATATTTGTATCTGTTTTGAGGGGGAAAAGTGAATAAAGCTAATTGTTGTTGTGCTTCATTACAGCATATTTCCAGCTCTGGTTATTTATCAACAAAGCTTCCCTGAGTATAAATCACTGTGTCTCCATGCTGCAGGTTCCTGGTGTGGGAGCTGAATCTGGCAGCCCTGGATGTGGCAGCTCTGGCAGGTCCCAGCCCTGGATGTGGCACCATGGGCAGGTCCCAGCTCTGGATGTGGCACCATGGGCAGGTCCCAGCCCTGCATGTGGCACCATGGGCAGGTCCCAGCCCTGGATGTGGCACCTCTGGCACGTCCCAGCCCTAGGAGGGATCCGCAGAGAGCTGCTCCACCTGCAGCAGGGAGCAGGAGCCTCCTGCAGCCTTTGGGGGCAGCTAAGTGGATTTTTGCAGTGGTGGCTACAGGAGACCCATGGGAAAGGAGCTGGGCTGGGGGTTTTATACATTCTGACAGCTTTTCTCACAGTGGTACCATCACCCTGCTGGGGACACAGGCACGCCTCACCAAGACAAGGATTTGCCACCCCACAGCCTCTGCTGTCCGGGCATCCAGCACTGACTCAGATTGGAAAAAGTCCCCCAAACCCATCCTCTCCCTCCAGGGACAGTGTTGACATTTAAATTCTTTGCACCTCTGTCTTTGAACAAAAATATTTTGTACATTTCTCTGGATAAAAGAGGCTCACAGGGTTATTTTGGGAACAGTTTTGCAAGCTGGTTTCAAATTCAGCAGTGCACTAAAGGGCTTTGAGCCATGACTTTGCCTCAAGCCTGAATTAAATACATTTCTAGCTACAAATACAAGACAAGTGCATGTCCTGGTGTCACTCAGAGGTGACAGTAACACTTCCACAGCCCCTTGGAGCACGGCCCGTCCAGGGGACAGTGATGGGCACAGTGTGTGCCATCCTCCCACAGGACAGATAAAGGCACTGCTCCTGTCATTAACTCTGAAATTCTTCAGCAAATTGTTTACTGTGGTACTTTTAATGTCCTGCCCATGAAAGTTTGGTTCCTGTCCTCTGTTTTCACTGGAGCAGCAGAGCTGGGGCTGTTTAACGTGGAACTGGGACCTGGAGACCCTTCAGGCACTGGAAGGGACCCTGAGGTCTCCCTTCTCCAGACTGAGCAGCAGGTTCTTTTCTAAGCCACTCCACCAAGGCACGTCCTTGCCCAGAGATGGCCCAGGGAAGGAGATCTCAGTGTCCAGGCTTGGGGTGACTTTCCAAGCCTGTCCAACCTCTCCCGAGCTGCTCATGAGCACGAGGGCACCCGAGCAGGGAGGCATTCACACCCATCAGACACAATAAATCTCCCTCCTGCTGCGTCCAGGGCTGGTCTGGGGAGCCTGGGGGAGCTGTGCATCTCAAAGCCAGGGCCAGAGTGTGGAGGGGTGAGAGCAGGGGTGAGAGCAGGGGTGAGACCAAGGGTGAGACCAGGGGTGGGAGCCAGGGGTGGGAGCAAGGCTCAGCTGTGCCAGGGAAGGCACCACAGCTCAGGGATGTGAGGAGCAGGGATGCTCATGCAGCTGGAAAAAGACTGCAGAGCCAGATGTGAGGTGCAAGGTCCTTTCCAGGAATTGTCCTTGGGGAGTGAGAGGCCCTGGAGAGCTGAGCTGTGCCTGTGCTCCTGCTCCTGCTGCTGCTGCTGCCCCTGCCCCTGCCCCTGCTCCTTTTCCTGCCCCTGCCCTGCCCCTGCTCCGAGCCGCTCTCCGCAGCCGCAGCTGTTCCAGATGTTCCTCAGGGAAACCCGCCCTGCTCCCGGCTGCCGGAGGCCGGGGCACTGCCGCAGCTCAGTGACAGATTGTCTCTCGCCCTGTAACTCCCCTCCGGAGAGCTCTGCTCTCGGCTCTGCCGCTCCCTGGAGCCTCCTTGGTGCAAGTGGAGCTTTCGGGAGCTTGCTCAGCCCAGGTAATGCCGTGGGCAGACCACGGCACGGCTGCAACACCCCAACACGACACTGAAGGGATGGGGGGCCGGGCATTCCCAAAAATCTGTCCCCTGCGCTGTCCTTGAAGGGGTTTTTGCCAGAAGTGGGAAACCATGGTCAGTTCCCTGGGAGCACGGCAGGGTGGTTTGAAAGGTGGTAGTTTGGATATTTCAAAGGTTATTTCAAAGCTGATGAGCACCAGCCTGCCAGGGCTCCTCTCTGGCCCTCGTCCTCCACGAGCTCAGCAGGTTTTTCTTGCCAAGGTCAGAAAGGAAGGCTAGGCAGCAATCAGCTGGAGCAGCGGGGCCAGGGCTGCTGTCCCGGGGGTGCAGGCAGCGCTGCGGGGCTGGGCAGGGCAGCTCCTGGGGATGGAGCTGTGCAGGGGCTCCCAAAAAGGGACCAGCAGCGGGGAGGGGGCGCGGCTCAGGCTGGGACCCCCGGCACAGGGCGGGCTGGCAGGGCAGCAGTGCCCAGCCCCGGTACCCAGCTGTGCCCAGGTGTGCTCTGCTCCTCGCTCACCCGGCACAGCGTTTGCCGCAGTCATTATGGGATGCGTTTCCCCTTGAAGGGCGTTCTGCTGCTGCTCCGGGTCTGTTTGCTCGGGCAGAGACTGAGATGGGCCCGGGAGGAGCAGCCCCGCTGCAGCCAGGGCACACGGGGCCGGGGCAGCGTCTGCTGCTGCCTCTTCTTCGGGGTGGCTCCGTTGTGCATCTCACTGCTCTCCGTGGGAGTGCTTTGTTCTCTCGGGTCGCCAAAGTCAGCGAGGCAAATCTGATTTTTCAGGGTTTTCCCTTTGTTTAGACACTCCTTCACTAATTGCGTCCCATCAGAGGCTCCCCCAAACCCATCACTGGGAGATCTATGATTGACAGTGCTTGGCTGGGGTGCAGCAGCCTGCCAGGGTGCTGTCACCCGTGGCAGAACCTTCCACTAGCCCAGGGACACCCTCCCCTGTCCCAGGCTGCTCTGAGCCCTGCCCAGCCTTGGGCACTGCCAGGGATGCAGGGCAGCCCCAGCTGCTCCGTGCCAGGCCCTGCCACCCTGCCAGGGAAGACACCCAGCACTTGTTCTCTTTTGTTCCCAGCCTTCTCCCGGCAGAAATGTCAAGAGAACACGCAAGCTCCTCCAGCAGACACTTGCTCCTACAGCAGCTGTACGTTCTGTACACCTCTGCGGGGCCAGCCGACCATTGCAGCTTGAAATCAAAATTAATTAAACCTTGTTTACCATTTGGAATTAGTGAGCTAATGAATATCATACCTCTGAGGCATCCATCTTGGTCAAATATATTGTGCCTCACAGCTGTTGTTTTCATCTAGATTAGGTTTGCTCCAGGTTTTATGAAGATGTCGACAAAGTAATAAACCCTGCACTTATTTGACTCAAAAAAAAAAATTATAAAATTTTTATTAGCTTCCAAGGAATTAGGTTTTCTGGTTTTTGCCTGGCAATAAAAGTTGATTTGTTCTCTATCTGCCTGATCGAGTACTTGGGTGCTGGCTATTACTTAAATCTAATGACTTTTTAAAAGACATTAGGCTTGTCTCCTGTGAGCAAACACACTGGTTTGTGGAATTACACACTGATTACTCTGTTATAAATGTGGCCACACCTCTGCTATTAAATTTTACCTGCATAAACAATTCCAATGTGTAGAAATGCTGCTATACAGTTATTTATACCCACTTTATTAAGGTTATTTTTTCAGCAATTGTGGTGCTTTTAAATCTGCCGTGGCTTATTTAGTACCAAGTGACAGAAAATCCAGTGTGTCATGGGGAAGCATCACTTTCAGCCCTCTGCCTCTGGCCACCTGGATTTATTTACTGCTGCGGGTGATGACAGAGAGCAAGCAGACAGCAGACAGCAGCCCGTGCTCCCAGAGAGCTCTCACAGCTTCTCCAGAGCAGGTTCTGCTGCCCAGCCTGCGCTCCTGGCCGGGGCAAGGCGCTGCCTCCCCGGCACAGGGAGATCCTCTTGTTCCGGGCTCTGCAGTGCAGTCCTGGTGTTCCGTGCATCCCAGACCCCGTGGGATGTGTCTGTGCTCCTGGGACACGGGAGCAGCCCTGTCACAGCCATTTCCAGCGCCTGATGGGGCTCCAAAGAGCCGGGGAGGGACTTTCTGTGAGGGCTTGGAGTGACAGCACTGGGGGGACAGGCTTAGACTGAAAGAGAGTGGGTTTGGATCAGATATGAGGAAGAAATTCTTCCTGTGAGAGCGCTGAGGGCCTGGCACAGGGTGCCCAGTGAAACTGGGGCTGTTCCTGGGTCCCTGGCAGTGTCCATCCAGGCTGGATGGGGCTTGGAGTGACCTGGGACAGTGGAAGGTGTCCCTGCCATGGCAGGGCGTTGGAATGAGGTGGGATTTAAGGACCTTTCCAACAAAAACCATTCCAGGCTTCTGTGATGCCAGGATCAGGGGCAATGCCTTGGCACAGGGCTGCATGGACACTGCTGTCTCCCTTGGGAGTGGGTGTCCATCAGAGCCTGGGAGAGCCAAGGACCTGCAGGGGACAAAGCTCTCCCCACGAGACACCCGTTGTGCCAAAGCACTGCCCGGGAGGGCAAGGTGGGAGGCGCTGGGTGGAAAATCACAAGCTGTAGTCATGTGGATTGCAGTGGGCTCCCCTTTTGGACATTCTGCCTGTCAGGTATCCCGGGGTTAGGGCAGGGGATGAGGTGCTGCAGCCCGGGGTTAGGGCAGGGATGAGGTGCTGCAGCCCTGGGTTAGGGCAGGGTTAGGGTGGCCTGAAGATGCTCACGGGCTCTGGGGTGTTTCTGCAGCTCAGCTCTGCAGAAAGTGGCCTGGTTCCTCCAGAGTGCCTGTGGGAGGGCAGCAGAGGTGAGCAGAGCAGGAGCTGTGTCTGAGCCTCGGGCTGGGCTGCTCTGTGCCCGGGAAGGGCTCGGGGCTGCTGACCCTCCCTGGGCAGCTCTGGCTCAGCTCCTGCTTTGGGCTGGCCCTGCCCTCGGTGTTTGCTCTGAGCTTGACTTCTCAAAAGCTCCCACGAGCCCATTTCTGACAGGAATTCCCCTCAGCCCGTGCTCTGCAGCTCTTTGGGGTTTTATCACAGAATCCCAGAAGGGTCTGGGTTGGAGGGGACCTTAAAGCTGATCCCATCCTGCCCCTGGCCCTGTCCCTGTCCCTGGGCAGGGACACCTCCCGCTGCCCCGGGGTGCTCAGGCTCCTCCAGAAGAGAGATTTATCCCACAGCCTGTGGGGAAACCATAGCAAAACAAACTTTCATTTAAACACTAAAGCTTCCCTTTTATGATCATCATGATTTTCAACTCCCTTACCTGTTCCTGCATTCATTTCCATCCAGGATAATGAGGGTCACATTTGCAGAGAGTGATTTAATTACAGGAACTTTTGCAAAGCAAGGAGTCTTTTTTCTTTAATCCAGAGTGTTAGCAATTCCCCACATACTTATGTTCATTTTAAGAATCAATAAAGCACAAACATGTCTAATTACCCTAAAATATTTTGCAAAATCAGAAGTCAGATTAGATTTTGCTTAAGCATCAAATGGAAATTTTAATGTCCACCAGAATCGATATGTTACCCCTGGGCCCTAAGATTTTCACTTACATGCTTGATCATACATTATAATGAAGGTTTGTAATAACATTAAAGCCTTCCTGAATGCATTTTCTGCATAATTTACTTTTTCCCCCACTTTCTATTGCACAGAGGTCCAAATATCATTACTCAGAAAAATAATGCACAGCTGCTTTTCTCCTCCTGTTTTCCCCGAATTTACTTGCTGATGAACATCAGCCTGAAATATTTTGATGATTTAATTAAGGCCTTACTAAAAATACTCCAACTACATTGTAATTCTTCCAAAAAGGGGGAGAGCTGCATGGCTGCCCTTTCTGTTCCTCACAGGGAGTGAGGCTGGGCAGGAATTGCCTGCCCTGCCCTTGACAATCCTGCCAGCTGACAGCATTTTCCAGCCAGCTCGGCCATTCCCAGCCCCCCTTGGCCTGGCTGGAGTCTGGGGGTGCTGAGAGCAGAGCTGGGGGGCTCTGCCCAGCTCCTCCAGTGCTGAGCTGGCTGGACCCTGAACACAAATTCTGCCCTTCCCCTGTTCCCGTGCCCCGGGACGAGCCTGGCTCGAGGCTCAGCTCAGGCTCACGGTCCAGGGCTCCTCCTCTGCCAAGGAGAGCCCCTGCCCCTCCTGGACCCCTCCTGGACCCCTCCTGGACCCCTCCAGAGAGGGCACAGAGACTTTCCTTTGCCAAGGAGAGCCCCAGCCCTGCCCCTGCCCCTCCCGGACCCCTCCAGAGAGGACACAGAGACTTTCTGAGCCGAGCTGCAGTGCCAGGGCTTGGCAGCACCAAGATCCCCCTGGCTGCCCCCCTGCCTCGGTGGCCACCCGGGCATTCCTCTCTTTCCCTCTTTTCCCCCACGCAGATGAAGCAAGGAATTAAATCCCTGATCAGACTCTGGACACGGCGCTGGGGGCAGGCAGGGCCCCCTGGGAAGCACCAGGACCCTCTGCCTGCCCTCCCAGCTCCAGCTGGAGCAAGGCCATGCCCTGGCATGTGCCAAACTGGCAGTGAGGACCAAAAACCAGGGGAAAACGTGAACAGAGCGTCTGGAATGCAAAGATCAAGCCCACGGGGACTCAGAGACTTGGTCAGAGCAGTCCCTTCCCTCCTGGGGGGTTTCCCAGGATGGGGATCCCACCCCACACAGGCAGCTCAGGATGCTCTGAGTGCTTAGGGAGAGCCAGGGACTAATCAAGGCGTAAGTTTGCTTAAGTTTCTTTAAGCTTCCATTGAGATGGTGCTACTTGGAATTGAAGTGAAGCAAACAAAATCAAGTTAGTCCACCTTAATTTTAAACAAAAGTGTTTACAAAGGTATTTAATGCAATTTGACTAATCAATTTAAAAGTTAATTCCGATTATTTTCCTGATCTCACTGGGCACACAGGCCCTCATGAACAGAATTTGGCAATGCACCAAGCTCCACACTGAAATCAGCCCAGCCCAGGCTGGAGGGGCTTTGGAGCACCCTGGGCTCGTGGAAGGTGTCCCTGCCCATGGCTTTAGGAGATGAGCTTTAAGGTCCCTACCACCCCAACCATTCAGTGACGCTGAGTCCTGTCCCCCTCCCCAGGACCTGGGTGCTCCCTCCTGCTGTGGCAGTGCAGTGGCAGTGGTGACTCTGCCTCTGCTGTCCCCAGGACACCCAGGGGGTAAGGGACACGCTGGCAGCTCAGCCCCTCAGCTGCTTTAAATAAATCCTGACTGAAATGCAGAATTGCAATTTTCCCCTTCTGCTTTAAAAAAAGGGGTAGGATCAAGTAGCTGCAGAGCCTGGTCTGCCAAGCATGCAGCAGCAAGCTATTACTCCTCCCAATTAAAAACCATATTAACATTTGTAGAGCGCTGTCATTGCGCCTGTAACAATCCCTGCTGGCTCTGCTTTACGAATGGATGAGAACTTAACAGTCCTTTGCAGACAGATGGAAAATGACTTTTCTCTCTCATCTGCTGTGCTCAGAGATGTGGGAGCACTAAAAGCTTTAAGCCCCTCCTTAGAAACCCACGTTAGCAAAGCCTGTCCATGTCACCAGTGGGACCAGTGGCATCAGCTGCAGCAGCGGAGGAGGAAAGGGATTTTCTTCCAAAACAAAAAATCTCTGCCAGGAGTGACTGTAAGTCACAGAACAACAGAACAGTTTGGGCTGAAAGGGACCTTAAAGCCCACGCAGTGCCCCCCTGCCATGGCAGGGATCCTTCCCCTGTCCCAGGTGCTCCCAGCCCTGGCCAGCCTGGCCTTGGGCAGAGCCCCAGGAGGAGGAGGTGGCACTGAGAGCAGCCTTCCCTGCTGCCAGCTCCCATCTCCCACCCAGCTGTGGGCTCTGGCTCTGCCTGCTCTGCTCCTGCAGGCCATCCATCACTGCCACTCGCTCTGAAGTTTCCCAGACATCACTGAGAACAAACCCACTACGTGTTTTCTCCAAGCAGTGCAAATGAGCCCAACCAATTCCACTCATCCCAGCCTTGCACTTCAAGGTGCTCTATTAACGTTATTGAGTCTGTGGGTGTGAGTCCAACTTGTCCAGTCACTGCTGGTGCTGGGGTGGGGAGGCTGACTCACCTCCCCTGAACTGCTGCTCTCCCTACGTTTAGTGCAGCCCAATCATCACCAGGTGAGTTGGAGCTGCCAATTCCAGCCTAAGGCACAAAACCGTGAACGTTCAGGGCTGAAGCTGCAGTGACACGTCTTTCTTTCCTCACCCTCAGTGTTACTGCCAGTCAAAATGTAAGCAGCCACGTCAAGAGAGCCTTTGCCTTGCTGTCCTTGGATTTTCCAAGCCCTCACAGCTTAAAAGATAACTCAGTGCTGGTCTGGTTTTCTGCAAAGTGCAAGTGACCCTCATTTCCACATCCCTCCTTCCCCTTAATTGCTTCATTCTCTTCCAGCCCCTCAGCCTGTTAAACCCAATGGTTTTGCTCTGCACATCACAAGCTGATCCTGCTCTTGAAAAGATTCACTTGAATTCTTTTTGCTGCTTTTGTATTGCAGATTTATGCAAAATTTATAAACAAAAAAGTCCCAAGCAGAAATCTAATTTTTTAATTCTAAAAATATTCAGAACAAGACTTGAGGAACATCAGGAATAATGATTCAATGATTCAATCCAGATAGATTTCAACAGCAAGGAGAAAAAAAAGAACTTCTTGAGAATGGCAGACAGAGAAATTACTACACTGCATATAAAAAGAGTGTGTTAAACTTCCTAACTTATTAGACTTCCTGCCAGAGATTTATTAAATGGGATGCAAAGAGGCAGTGAGTCCAAACCAGAGCCCTCCTCTCCAGTGAGGCCACCAGGAATGTGCCCACGGCTGTCCCCGTGTCCCCAGGAGCTGAGGCAGGGCTGGGGGAGCCAGGGGGAGGTGACCCACCTGGGAGCACACAGGTGAGCCCAGGAGAGGCTGCTCCAGGGCAGAGACTCAGCTTCAGGCGTTACCTCCTCGTTCCAGGCTGTGTTTCAGCAAAGGACACCTTGGGAAGGGTCCAGGCAGGCTGGACAGGGCTGGGAGCCCCCTGGGCAGTGGGAGCTGTCCCTGCCATGGCAGCAGCTGGGACTGGGTGGGCTTTGGGGTCCCTTCACACCAAACCACTCTGGGGTTCTGTGATCTTCACCAGGACCCCGAGCAGAGCCATGAACAGATCCCACTTGGTAAAGAAAAGAGGCTTTGGGGATTGCAGGATTTTTTCCTTTATGGCAAATTTATACTTGGGGCAGTACTTGACACTTCTGGAGATTCAGCCAGGTCCCTAATGGAGTTTTCAGAGGTCCCAGGCTGCATTGATTTCATGCCCATCTACACCTTTCAGGGCTTTAGCACATTTTGGAGTCTGGCTGAGGATCTCTACTGCAGCTTATCTTGGCAGAGCTTTCACTTGAGATGTGGGGCCAAATCCTCAGCTAAGATAAATCACTGACACGAGTGGCACTATGCTGATTTGCACCAGTCACAGAGTTTAAATTAAAATTTAATTGAAAACTTAAGCTGTCATTAATTTTCAATGAATGGCTTTTGCAAGAATGCAGCCAGATCTCCACCAGTTCAGTCTGCTGCCTGCCTCTCCAACAAAGGAACAAAGGAATGCTGATTACCACAGCCATGCCTGGTGTATTTTGATCCTCTGCCTTTACCTTTCCCTTCAGCACTGCCTGCCAGCACAGCCTGTGTGATGCTTTGTATCAGGAGATCAGTTATTTCCATGCAAATCTCCTTAGTTATCGTCACCCTCCCCTACAGAGTAATTGACTTTCTGGGGCCTGGGCTGTATCGTGGCTTCCCCAGCTGGGGCTTCTATTGTGTTCCATCTTCCATGAAGTGTTGCCCTAGAAATGCAAGCAAAAAGCAGGAATTTACAAGATAAGGTGTGTGTGCACGTGTGTGTGTTCATCTGCAGGGCCACACACACAAACAGTGATGGATACAGCAGGATATTGGTTTAAACAGGATAATAAACTAATTTTGACTTAAGCATAAAGATGACAGAATACCCTGAGCTGAGAGGGCCCCACGAGGATCATGCAGTCCAGCTGCTGGCCCTGCCCAGACACCCAAACACCCACCCTGTGTCTGAGGGTGCTGCCCAGCCCCTCCAGGAGCTCTGCAGCCTCGGGCACTCCCTGGGGAGCCTGCTCCTCCTGCAGCCGAGCAGCAGCAGGGAGGGCAGGATGACTGATGGAACGAGTGATCTAATTTCCCGATCGGTTAATCCCAAATTAAAATCCTTGTGGTGAGATTTAGGTCTGTGGTAGTGTGGAGCCACAGTCTGAAGCAGAGCCCAGCTCATAATGAAGTGACTGCCATTAGCAGGGTGCCCTCGTTAGGCAGCACCTCTGCAAATGAAGAAAAATCCTTTAGACAAAAGCAATCGGGCATGGAGAGGCACAGCCACGGCTCCAAAGCTGAGGTGACTTCAGAGAGATGTGGTTCTGTGCAGCAGCAGGGCACAGGAATTGTGCTGATGAGGCTTTAAAATAACACAGAGAGAGAATTGTGCTGGGATTTTCATGGAGGGGAAGTGGGGTTTGCCCTGTAAGTCTGTGCAGGACTGACTTCATGTTGGTATGAGCTTTGGAGAAAGATGCTGAGAGGCAGAGGTCGTGGGATAGGGCTCAGAGGCAGGAGCTGTGGGGATGAGTGGAGAAGGAGGGGAAGAAGGCAGCTGCCTTTGATGGGATGCTGAGGGCAGAGCAGGGGTTTTCATCCACGCTGCTGAGTGGGAGACAGAGGGGTGGATAGAGGGGAGGAAGCAGCCAGGAAGTCTCCAGCCCACGAACAGGAGGGCCCTGAGATTCGAGGGATATATGGGGATGAGGCTCCCCTGTTTCATGTGCCAAATCACTGAATTATTCATAATTCAGAATCCATTGGCTTACCTGGAATTGCTTCCCAGCAGCTGCACTCACAAACAGCAGGTTTGGTCTCTGGCAGTTCTGTCAGATATTTTCTTGGCCCAGGGAGGCGGATTTTGAAGATGCTCTGGAAGAGTGCAGTGGTGGGAACCAGGGCAGAGGGGCTCTGGTTGGCACAGAGGCTCAGTGTCCTCAAAGAACCCAGCCTGAACCTGCTCCAGGGGAGTTTTCCACTGTGCTGTGCACAGAAATGGACCCTCAGTGTCAGCAGCTCACCCCCGAGGGCTCTGACAGTGGCTGAGATGGGGGGCTTTTCCAGTGGCTTTGTTTCCAGTTCCATCCCTGACTCTTTAATCCATCAGGTGAACAAGCTCCTAAGTGCAGGGCAGTATTAATTCTGCAGCTTGCCTGTGAACTTCAGCTCCCTGTCTGTGCCTCGTGCTGGGAAATGCCAGAGGGAGGGGAACCTTTCACAAGCCTCTCCTGTCTCAAAGCACAGCTCTGCTCCCCTTTCAGGACAGCAAATGGCAACAAGATGAGGGCAGGGGAAAGGGCAAACCTCTTGTGCAGAGCTGGGTGCTGCTGTGTTGAATTCCAGCAGGAATGGTTTGTCTAACTGTATTGTGAGCTAAACCTTGCCCTTCCTCCCACGGACATCTCCATCTCTCTTTGTTTTCATTCCTTCATTGCTATTCCCACATTCCTTTGTCCTCATTTCCTCCCCAGCTCATCCCTGGGCAAGCACTCCTGTCTCCACTCTACAGCAGAATTGTTTGAGCTGTTCTACTCTCCAGCATATCACAGATAGTTCCTAGAGGCTTGTGAGTGGTTTTGACTGTTTCTAGTGTGGAGAAACCATCCCAGTCCGTGGCTGTCAGGATTCAGGGCCAGGGGCTGGAGCCTTTCAGAGTAGTTGTATTGCAAACAAGGTCTGTAGTAAGTTCAAGCTCATTCTGGCTGCCTCTATACCTGTGGAAAATGTGGAAATACTGAAAACCAGCCTGTAGAGTTCTTTGTTCCCTCGGTGATGCTGGATGGGCTGAGCCACCAGGGCCCGTGTCACCCTGCTTCACACCAAACCCACACTAATCAAACATGACCACAGCCTCAGACGCTGTTGTGTCACAACTGCTTTACAACATGTTTCCCTTTTGCTCGTTTTCATGTGCTGACAAGATCAGGCCCTTGGACTGACAGCAGCAGAGGGAAGGCAGGAGGTGATGTGGCTGAGCAGCTCCTTCCAGGCAGTGCTGCTCTGCCCTGCCTGCAGCAGCAGCCCCGAGCCCCCACCGCCGTCCCCAGCACACAGAACCTCTGTCCTTGCCTGCAATGACTGCTCCTGGCTCCCTGCTCACGCTGCCCTTTCCAAACAATCCATTTTCCACTGGTGCCCAACCCAGGATCTCCATCAGAGGGAAACTCTGAGCTGCAGTGTGTGCCTGAGAGAGGGAATATTGCTGTGTCCCCTCAGATCGGCCCAGTGGCACTGAACTCTGTGTGTTAACTGTCACTCACTTCCCTGCGATGCTTGAGAAATTCCAGTGGAATGTTTGGAGGTGGGATGATGGGCATGGGAACCTGCTTTGAATGCAGGGACAGATTAGGACCTAGTGAATGAATGTCTATTTCTAAAACACAACAGAGGGAAGATAGGAGATGAGGAAACACCTGGGTGCTCCCCCGGTGCTTGGCACAGTGGGAAGTTTGGCCAGGAGCGTTTGCTGGGGTCACTTCACCCTGTAAGAGCTTCAGGGCAAGGACAGGCCCCAAGAAATGCCATTGCACAGGGGAAAGAGGGAGTCTGAGCCAGCAAACTGCACAGAGGGGAGGGGAACGTGGGGCACAGGCAGGTGGCAGCATCCCAGAGCTTCCCCTGGCCTGCCTCCCCCTCTGCAGCACTCATGCAGTGTCAGTGCTTATGAACCCCCTGTGCCACAGCACTCAGCTTCCTTCTCCTTCCTTAAACCCACGGAGGCACTTCAGCTGGATTTCTGGTGATTTGGCTGTCAGTTCTAATAAACAGCTTAAACAAACAGCACATGCCAAGCGCTCTTGCAGCCTCTCACTTGCTCAAGCAGTTGGCAGATCTGGATGTTGGGCGATGGATTTGAGGGAAGCACTTGTGCTCCCGTACCAGGCTGCTGGACCAGCCCGGCTGGAGCAGCGTGCAGGGGGGATCCAAGTCTCCCCTTTCCCCAAATCCAGTGGATTTAAGCTGAAGTTAGTTCTGTATTTCTCACGGCCTCAGCACAGTCTGGTTATCCCTGCAGCGTCGGGAGCAGCGGTGGTGGGGATGGATTGTGGTGTCAAGTCAAGGGCATTGATTTCTAGCTTGAAATCAGTGTTAACTTCGAAAACACTTTCCTAATTTGGCAGTTTGGGGCAGAAATGGATTGAGAAGCTGGGAGAAACAAAGAAAAACAGCAAATAAAATAGACAGGGTTTCAGATGGACCATTTATCCTTCCCTGCTGCTCCAGGAGGTGGGTGGTGCTCTCAGGGAAGCCCTTGCAGGCACATCCAGCTGATTCCTGGAAGCCTGCACTGGCTGAGGCCTGCACACCATTCTCTGTGGACACAAAGGAACAGGAGCTGCTAGAGGTGACCCATCACCCACCTGTGAAGGGGCTGCTGCCAATGCTCATTAACAGGGACATCATTACTCCCCTCTCCTCAGTCACCAAATTCATGCACAAACAATATGACTATATTCTAATTGCTTTAGAACCATTTGAGATTGTCAATTTTCTTGCCTTTCTGCAAAGTTGTCCTGGTTTGAGGAAATTCCCTGATTGGCCCCAGTTTCCTGCAGCAGAGGATGGGCAAGGGGTGATGACAATGGTCATTGCTTGGCCAAAAACCCTTCCAAAAGGGAGGGAAAAAAGGATGAAAACAGGGGAGGATGGAAGTTGAAGAAGAAGCTGTTGTTCTCTTTATGTTTGTGAGAAGAAAAGAGGAGAGAACTGATTTTTCCAGCAGGTAGGGATAGGAGAAAAAAAAAATTCAAATTGATCAAAAAATTAAATATTCATAGGACATTATTCATCAAGATTCATCTTGCCAAGTGGGTGAAATGAGGCAAGGGAAGAAATTAGCTTGCTTGAGAGTGTCAAAGTGATTATGTGATTAAATTGCAATTTATAATTTCTCCTTCAAAAGTGTTACTCCTTGATTTGTATTTCTGCCCCCTCTCCGTTCTGCCAAGTCTCCCTTTGTGTGTGTGTGACCAGTGAGCAGCCAGGGCTGCTCTGACAGAAAGCCTCAGACACCTTCTGCCCACACCTGTGCAGGGCATCCCTGCCCCCAGCACATCCCTGGCCAGCATTTCCCACTGTTGGTTTTCCTAGGGGCTACTTGCACTTCTCATGAGCATCCCCCCATCCCCACAGACCCACAGCTTTATTTACTCATTCCTCTCTGCTCCTCTCAGACTGCTGCACTGTATAATCCATCCTCCCGCTGGATCTGTGAGGAGATTTGTACAGAAAACCGTGTTTTGGTGCTTGTTTCTGTAATCCCCCAGTGCTGGGGAGGCTGCAGCTTCCACTCACACAGCCTTTGCTCCCGAACATCCCAGGTGTGCTCAGTACAGGAAGAAAGAGCAGGAAAAAACAACCACAACATGCCTTCCTTCACAGCTTTTTCCCTGGGACCAGCCCTAGCCTCTATTAATTCCTGACTTGTTTATGAACAGCACAAGGCTTGCACAGGTTAATTAGTTGAAGTAGGCTTTTCTTCAAGTGAATGAGCAGGCGCAGGGTTTATGGCTCTGTCACCCAGTTTATTTGTTCACTTTCTGTTTTATTTGGAAATACACAACGATAAATAAAATCAGCCATGACGAGGCTTATGTCTGCAGTAAACATTCAAGCCCTGCCAGGTGGTAATCCACAGCACACTCGGAGTTCTCAGCCTGCAGGAGCTGGGCTTGTCTCCCAAGTTGTGCCAGAGATGTCTGGGGATGGGGACAGTGCCCAAGTGCAGCCAGGAGGGGTGGGGGACAGGAAAACAGCTGGGGAAAATGACAGTGTCAGGTGGGCTCCAGAATCACAGGAGAGGGCTGGAAGGGACCTCTGGAATCATCCAGTCCAACGCCTGCCCAGGCAGGTGTCCTGGAGCAGGGGACACAGGAACTTGTCCAGGCGCGTTTGGGATGTCCCCTGAGAGGGAACTCCAGGCACACCCTGGGCACTGCTCCAGGGCTCTGGCACAGGAGTTCTCCCAGGGTCACGGTGGGGCCAGTGAGCAGAGGGCTGGAGAGGATGGGCAGCTGTTGAAAGCCAGCAAGTAAATCTCATAAAGCACAGGTTTGGGCTGACAGAACATGGGGATGGCGCTGAACTCAAGGAAAACTCAGCCCGATTAAACTGCTTTAAATCCGTTTACTTGGTTGTTTCTGCTTCACTTGCAAGACATCATTATAATTACTTGGCATTGGCAAGCCGTTACCAGAGGTTCTGGGCTGGGTAGCAGAGGACATGATTGCCTCCCAAGCCTGATGAGCCGTATTGATCACTGGGGGATAAGGACCAGCCTACGAACAGCCCAGAGTCTTTATCTGTCTCGTTGTCAGGGGTGTGTTTGCAGCCTGGACTTGGCAGTGAGTTATGGGCATGCTGAGTGTTTTTATGTTACTTCTCACACAACACAGCTCAGCATTTGCATCCCCTCCCCTTGTGACCAAGATCAACCACAGTGAAAGGTGAACCTGGACCCTGTTTGAATCTCCCTCCATCGAAGGAGCTGAGGGGAAGCACAGCCCGGGGTGTCTGTGAGCTGATGGCAGAGTTTGGGAGTTATGGCACAGTGTGACCACTTTGGAATGCCAAGGAGCGACCTTTGATGTTGTGTTGATTAATTATTTGTGTAATGGGAGCCCTTTGCTGCCCCAGATAGGAACAGGGGCACTGGAGGTGTGAGGGGTCCCAGCCCAGAGGACCCCACAGTCCCCAGTGGAGGTGGGAGCCTCCTTGGGGTTACACCTGGAGCAGCCCCAGTACATTGTTCTTCATTGAATCCCAGTGTTTGGTGGTGCTGAGGGGAACAGCATCCGTTTGGATGCTCAAGGGATGCAGACAAGATCCTCACCTGCTCCCCAGGGTCATGCTCAGAAATGCTACTTGCACAAAACAGTAGAAATGAGGCAGTAGGAAATTAAATATGCTTATGAGAGCTAAAAATAGCAGCTCTGTTCTTTGGTGATGCATGAAAAAAAGCCCCTTGTACCAGAAAAATACTTTGGGCCTCTGCCAGGCAACAGATGCAAGGAACCTCTCGCAGCCTCGCTGGTGGAGCTGGTGCTGCTGCCTCCAAACCTGGGGCCTCCTATTTTTAGCAGCAGATCAATGCAGGCTCCTCTGCCCACCAAGGAAAAGGCAGGCTGGGCTGTCCAGCAGGTGTGAGGAAGGCTGTGTCAGATATTCATTCCTGTCAGACAAAGAGTCATTCCTCTCCATCGCTCAGGCGCTGCGGATGGAGGGTGCCCGCGGCTCGGGAGGGTGGCAGTGACGAGGGTGGGTCCCTGGCTGGCCTGGCAGCAGGAGGGCACTGCCAGCCTGGGAGAATTCCCTCTGCTTCAGCAAGCCATGAGCCAGATGCTCCCTTGAGTCATGCTGGTGGTAGGTCCCTGGATCCATCTGCGGGCAGAGGGGTGAATTCCCGAGCAGGATGCTGGACATGAATCTGCTGTCTGAGAGCTCATTTTGCAAACTGATATTAATTAACATTGGCATGCCCTTGTTCTTGCACTGCCAACACTGCCATCCTGGTACTTGGTGTGGGGAAACTGAGGCAGGCAGGGATGCCACCTCTTTTCCATGCCCTCCAAAGAGCCACAGAGCCCACGATACCCCAGTTCCCACTCCAATAATTCGGTGTGCGTTGCTCCTAGAGACCAGGCTTATTCAGACTGGCTACAAAGCTGATCCTTTTCCAGCAGCTGCTTTCCTTGGGATGCAGCTGCGAGCCCATCCCTGCCCGGGGAGAGGGAGCTGCAGCACCGGCAGCACCGGCTCCGTTCCCCGGGCAGAAGGTGCAATGCTGCACCCCTGTGGGAGCCTTGGACATCAAACCTGGCTACTCTGCCTGGACACACGGCAGCTTTCTGTGAGCTACATCAGCCCTATTTAAGTGGCCCAGGCACTAGAAGAGGGGGAGAAAAGGGAGTCCTGGATATGCAACTTCTTTCTCAAAGCCCTGGAAGTGATGCCATTCCCTGAGGGATGGAGACAGCTGAGTTTCTCCAGCTTGCAGGGATCCTGGAATTGTGTTTTGGAGATAACAAGCTGTTAACATTGTCACTTCTTGCAGGCAGGTTAATCCTCTAAACTTGAAATATGTTTCATCTGGAAGTAGGTATATTTGATCATACAAGGGGTGGAAAAATTAAACAGGAGCCCCATGCAAATAGGAAATTATGTAAATCACCTTATACATGAGGCTGATCAAGTTTATGGTTGCTGTTTCAACTCCCATTGCCAGAATGCAAATTCTAAAGTAATCTGCTAAATGTGAGCAAGCCTGACAAGCATGATAGCATCAGGCCAGTTCCCTGTGTGCCATGGGGCTGGAGTGTCACTCCCCACACGGGTACTTGGGTCCTTGCAGGAGCTTTTGAGGATATTGAACACCCCACATCCCCAACAGCCTTTCCTCTTGCTGAGTACACGGAATTTTGGGGACCCAAAGTCAAACCTGGAAAATCCCTTCACTCGTGCCGTGCTGTGGGGGTGCTGGGTCCGGTGCACAGCTCCATCCTGTGCCAGCTGGGCTGGGGGGACAGAGGGTCTGAGCCTCCCCTGTGCCCCCACCCTGCCCGCCAGTCACACCCCAGCCTGGTTACGCTGAGACAGCACTTCCCCAGAGGAAACATAATTAGTAAATGTGGTTGGAGCACTGCAGTACAGAGCAGTACAGAGCAGAAATCGTGTTTATAAGCTGCCTCCAGGACTCTGCACCACGGTTTAATCGGGTATGAAATCACAGCGATCTCAGAGCCACCTTCCAGAAGTTATTTGTAAGTGAAGTCCTAATGCAGACAGGGCTCTTATTATTCCTCATGACTTGCCTCATTGCCCATGGCCTTTAAAATGTTGCTTTCACATCTTCTTCCTTCTTATTTTCCATTCCCCCTCTGCCAGCTCAGAAACCATCCAGGCAGGACCCATGCCCTGGGTGACTCTTGCTCCTCTCTCAGCACTGAGTTAGCCCTGGCTGATATCTGTCATGTTCCCTGGAAAAACAGGACTTGCTCTGAGACTTCTGGGGTAACAGATTTTCCAGGGGAAAGCAGAGGAGGAGCTTGGTGCATTAAATGGTTCAGAAATGCCCCATGGTTGTGTTTTCTTTAATCTGCAGAAGGTCCACAGCATCTCTGCCTCCTGTGCCCAGTTCTGAGGAATTCCCATCTTGACAGCACTCCAGAGCTGAGAGAAAACCACCTCGTGGCACACCCCTCCTTGGTTTAAGTAGGCACTGGTGAATTAACGCAGAATTTCTGGCCATATTAAGATTTTCCTGGTTTGGGGGAGGGAGGGTGTGTCCAGCAGGTCCTGAGGGAGTGGATGCTGCTGTGGCTGTTTCCTTTCTGGCCCGTTGATCCCCATTAGGAAAGCCCTGGGTGCCGCCGTGCCTGCTGAGAGAAGCCCTCCTCGGCACATTAACGGAGCAGCAGAGCTGGCACACAAACAACCGGCACGAGCCAAGGAATGCGGAGTCAGGGGGAGATGCTGGAGGATTCTGTCATTGCTGGCAGACTCAGTGTGGAGAGCTCAGCAGCAGAGAGCAGCAAGGGCCAAATCTCTGTGGGCAGAGACACGTCACAAAGGTGCGAGTTGGATAATCTGGATAATGTGAGTGCAGAGTTCCCCTGTGCTCCTACAGCGAGTTAGGCACAGGGGAAGGAGCCCAGGGCCACTGCTGCAAGGTCTGCTGCTCCTCTGGAGCGGCTCCCTCCTCTCCAAAGGTGCAGAGCTCTCCCTAAAGACACTGAATTCCAGGAGCAGTCAGTATTTCTCCTTTTTAGTAGTCCCCATAGAAGGTAAAGCTGGTTTCTGCTGACTTCCTCTATACCCTGTGCATATGCAGTGGAGCTTCTAATTTTGCACCCTCGGAGAGCAGCTGCTGTGTCTGACAGGATGTCACAGGGTGTTTGGTGGGTGAAGCGCTTCCCCTGCGCTCCCCAGATTCAGCTCTTTGCGGTCCCGATTCCACCACTGGCAGGACTGCAGCAGGTTCCTCTTCTGGAAACTCTTCTGCTCTGTGATTCCCCATCCAGTACTCACGAAAGGCCCAGCTGGTGATTGAACACTTTGCTCATTACCATGGGTTTGACCAAACCACCCCATCCTGAACCTCAGAGCTGCTCAGCGAGGCTGTGAGAGCCAGCCCTGCACGGGAATGTCACAGAGGGAGGGTTCTCCTCCTCTTTAAATGCAGGAAGAGATGCTTCAAGGCTTCACACACTAATGTAAAATAATAAATGAGTTTCCATGAGGGAGAAATAAAACAGAGCAAACCAGCTCGTGAAGAAGGACAACCTAGGAGTGATGGCAAGAACAGGTGCCATGCGGAAATATACTGCTCAAAAATGAGGACTAATTGACACTGTGCAGCCATGAAGCTATGTGAGCCCCACACAGCTCCTGGCATCCCCCTTTTCCACTTAGAGAGATAATTAGGAAACATTAGTCAGCCAGCTCAATGCTCAATCAGTTCAGGGAGAATTTGCCCTTCCCATTTATTGTCCTGGTTTTCACACTTCTCTCCTCTGTGCTCTCATGACTGCAGAGGCACAGAAATCACTCAGGGTCCCAGGGCTTTGGCGAGCAGTTTTCCATCACAGAAAGCAATTCCCCAACAAACGGAGTGTAGGGTAATTCAAAGAAAAACCGACCATGGGCTGCGCTCTTAGGAGGTGGTAATTTCCAAGTATATTTCTGTTTTCCACTTCTTTTACACCTTAGTCTGGCCAGAACAGTATTAAGTGCTGCAGAGAAAGAGCCCGGCACGGCAAATGAGGTAGCAACAAACTCCTGCTTCTTATCAGAGCACTCAGTCACTGCTGGGAAAGTCATCACCAACCCAGCAGCTCCCAGAGTGCTTTTTCCATGGAAATTGCTAAACAGCTTCAGGAGAGCAAAGCAACACTTCTTCTCCCTGGCTGTAATTAATATTTTCGGGACGGTGAGAAGCTTGCTGCCCAGGCAGACCAGTGCCACCGGCTGAGCAGCAAAGGCTGTGGGACCCATGGAGGGCCCCACTGCTCCCAGCAAAGGACAGAATGTCCACGTGAAAGGCCAGAGGATGAATTCATGGGTGAATAAATGGTCATAGAGAGAAAAGGAAACCACCTGAAGAGATTGGAAAGCCTGGGATGGTTCCTGGGCTGGGTCTGTGGCAGGACCAGTTTGCTCAGCTCCAGAAAGGCACAAAAGGGGCTGGACCAGGTGACCACACCATGGTCATTTCCAGCCTTACCCATCCTGTGCTTCTGTGAATGCAGGCAGTGTCCTGAGGGGTCCTTATATCTAAATATGACCCATAAATGTATATGATATGCACCAATAAAGATAAAAAGACTAATTTAATTTCCTCTCAGCAGGCATTTCCATTTATCAAAATATCAACAAAATTTCTTCTAGTTTTTTCATTACAAATATTATTTATTAGATTGAAGTTGCACCAAAGCAGTCATTTGAAAATAACAAAGAATCAGCTTCCCAAATGAGAAATCTCCCTCTTGTGTCATAAAAAACACTTTTCTGTATTACTTTTGGAGAAGTGATGGCTGTTAAATCTTACATAATGTAACACAAGCCTTCCTGAAGTGCTGAGAAAGCCAATTCAGACAGTGCTAGAGTGCCAAGGAATGGAAGGGAAACACTTAGCAATTGAAATTACAAATTGCCTGATTGGGAAAAGGGTTTTCCCAAATCCTTTGAACTGGAGCTGCTTGCACACTCTCACAGAAAGGAGAGGGGTGCGAGGAGGCCAGCCTGGCTTGGGGGGCTGAGTCCCCTCCTGCTGGGCCCGGCGCTTTCCCCACGAGGTGGGAGCAGAGGCTGGGAGCAGCCGCAGAGCTGCCGCAGTGGCGCCGTGCTGCCCCTCAGGTCCGGCCCTTCTGGACCACCCGGACCAGGACCCAGCACTCCCGCGGCCCTGAGCAACCCCCACCAGTGACAGGTGAGAGCTTTTTGGGGCTGAGGAGGGGCTCACGCTCATTTGGGTGCCACTGTGTTCCCAAGGGAGGGCATTTACTCAAGGGATCATGCTGAAAGAACGCTACCCTTTTTTTGCACACTCATTTTGGAAGACTGAGGCTTTTTTTGCTTATATATTTTTATGAAATGCTTTATTCCCATTTCCCTTTGGTATAATGGGATTTTTCTCAGTAAGCAACAAAATAAAAAAGGAATTTAGAGCATCTTTCCAGCATTCACTAGTTTAAAAGCAAACAATATCCCAACACTTAAAATCAAGCGTGCATTTTGAAAAGCAAGGCAAGGCAGTAACTTCTAGTTTAAAAAGCCCTACAAGTTTTATGAAGCTATTTTACGTGGCTCCAGAGTTTCAGGAGGGAAGGGAAAAACACTCAGTCAAACCCAAATATATTTTCATAGCCGCAAATTTTCTAAAATGAGACTATAGATCTTGTGTTAATATGGGGAGCCTTCAGAAATACACACCCACATGCCAGCACAAACAACACACAGCTCTAGAGATGGATGTCATACAATATTTAAAAAGAAAAAATACATAATTCCCAGGGAGGCAGGGCTGGCTCTTTTCCCAGATGGATTCTCATTCCGACAGCATCAAGAACATGACAGATGTGCTTCTTCCTAATTGTTTGTGTTTGTGGTTTATCTCTCCTGCCTGTGATCCTCCAGGAGAAATCTCTCTCTCAGCGCCTCGTTCCCTGCTGGGAGGTTTTGGTGGCTGATCCTCAGCAGCAGGACAGGAGCCTGCCCAGTGCTGCTGGGGGGCCCATCCCGGTTCCTGGCTCCCCAAAGAGCCCAGACCTCCTGCTCTCACCCCAGAGGGCCTGCAGCCCCCCGGAGCCCCTCACCTTCCCTGGGACTCGGGTGACAGGTTCCATAACAGGCACGGGGAACCAGAGCCTCCTGCACATACCTGTGCTTGTCCTTGTCTGTGTGCAGCCGCTGGAGCCAGCTGGAGCTGCCCTCCTCTTGGCACGTCTCTGCTCTTTCCTTCCTCCAGAAACCCACCCTGCACAGGCTCTCAGGGTACCTGATTTTTCTGCCTGTGTCTGACACACCTGGCAATCACAGAACCACAGAATGGCCTGGGTTGCAAGGGACCTCAAAGCTCATCTCTTTGCACCCCCTGCCATGGGCAGGGATGCTTTCCACTATCCCAAGTTGCTCCAAGCCCCGTCCAACCTGGCCTTGAAAACTTCCAGTGATGGGGCAGCCACAATTTCTCTGGGTAGTCTGTGCCAGTACCTCTACTGCATGTTAAAAAATGCAAAGTGTAAAGTGACCAAACAGCCTGGAGCGAGATGTCTTCCAGACCTGGAAAGCCTCTCCTGTCCTGTGCAGATGATTTATTGCCGCCTTAGTGCAGACCAGTGGGCAACTGAATATATTCTTTATCTTTTAATATTTTTTTTCTGTATGGACTCAGCTATTAAACTTTTTTTCCCTTTCAATTGCACTAATTTTAAAGGCTGCAGTTGTTTATTTGCCACCCCTGAGACCACCTAGGAGGTTCAGGACTCTCAATCCCTTCAGATGTTTGCTCTGAGTTCATCAGGTGTCCTCACCCAGCTCCAGAACAGAAAAGCTTTTGGTGCCAGATGTTCCCTGATGTAACGCATGCATCCATGACCTTTCCAGGCTCAATTCATCTCTAGTCAATCAGCCTCACGCAAAGCTCTCTCTGCACAAAGGTCTCCTTTCTCCTGTGTTTCCAGGAGCGGGACTGGGCAGCACCAGGAATGTTCGCAGCAGGAATGGCCAGCGAGCAGATGATCCCGCCGACGGCCCGTGCCAGCCTGGAAATACAAGGAAACACAACTGCTCCCTTGCTTTTCTGAGACGTGAATGTTTTAGGTGTCTTTGTGCAGCTTGGAAAAACGGCCCCAGCGCAGCCGCTCCCGAGCAGCGGAGCTGTGCCTGAGCGGGAGCCGCGGACGCGCGGGGGCGCGGCAGCCCCGCCAACGGCACCGGAGCGCGGGGCACGGCGGGCAACCTGAGCGGGAGCTGCGGACGCGCGGGGGCGCGGCAGCCCCGCCAACGGCACCGGAGCGCGGGGCACGGCTGGGCTGGGCACGGCTGGGCTGGGCTGGGCACGGCGGGGCACGGCTGGGCTGGACTGGGCTGGGCTGGGCACACCCGGGCTGCACAGCCTCCCTGAGCAGCCCATTCTAATGAGTAATCCATCACCCTTTCAGTGAAGAATTTATTGCTAAGGTTCCAGCTAAACCTCCTCTGGTGCAGCTTAAGGTGCTCCCAACAGTGGGAAAAGCCATTAACAACTGTTCTCAGCTCTCTGGAATCAGCGATGCCAAGCGCATCTCCTGGAAAGGCGGCACGATCGGCCGTGCCCTCCGCAGAAAGGGCTCGCTCCCATGCCCGCTGTCCCGCCGGCTCAGCGCAGCGCTGGGTAAGCAGCTCCGGCAGCAGAAATCCTGCTGCCCTCGGCAGTGCAGCCGCTGAGCCCAGCGGGCAGCATTCCCTCCAGCGAGCATCCAGGGCTCCTTCCTCGGCCGGCAGCAGGAAAAGAAATCGGAGCGCTGGCTTTTGCACTGCACCGCCCAGAAGAGTTGCTCCTCAGAGGGAAGTTGTGCCCGGCAGTGAGGGCTGTGCCCACGCCGAGGGCCTGCCCAGGTGAGTCACTGCCCAGGTGGGTCACTGCCCAGGTGAGCCACTGCCCAGGTGAGTCACTGCCCAGGTGAGCCACGCTGCAGAGCAGCGCTGCTGCACAAAGACAACAGATATTATGGACACCCTTGGGCAAACCATCAGTGTCCAGAGTGAGGCCACGTCCAGGTGCCAGGAGGGGAGCGGGACCTGGAAGTGTCAGGGGAGAGGGACTGTCCCGCAATGACGGGGAACCAGGGCTCAGAACCGCTGCGAGGGCACTGCCCTGCCCCGGGCACTGTGAGGGGTTCCAGGGCACTGCTCTGTGCTCTGCCCGGGCACCGTGAGGGGTTTGAGGGCACTGCTCTGTGCTCTGCCCGGGCACCGTGAGGGTCCCAGGGCACTGCTCTGTGCTCTGTCCGGGCACCGTGAGGGGTTCCAGGGCACTGCTCTGTGCTCTGCCCCGGCACCGTGAGGGGTTTGAGGGCACTGCTCTGTGCTCTGCCCGGGCACCGTGAGGGGTTTGCGGGCACTGCTCTGTGCTCTGTCCGGGCCCGTGAGGGGTTCCAGGGCACTGCTCTGCTCCAGGCACCACGGGCATTCACCCGCCCCGAGCCTCCTCCAGCGCGGCCCCAGTCCCCCTGTCCGTGCCCCGGGCTCGCACAGCCCTCCCCGCCGCCGGGACCGGGACCGGGACCCGCCCGGGACACAGCCACAGGCCGGGGGCGGCGGCCCGGGCGGTGCCTCGGCCCCGCCCCGCCGGAAGTGACGCGCCAATCACGGCCGCCCTCTCGCTCCGCCGCGAACAAAAGGGATTTTCACCCGCGGCCCCGCCCTCCACACCGCCTCATTGGCTGTGCCCGCCCTCGCCCCGCCTTCCCCGCGGCAGATTGGCCCGCGCCCGCGGCGGCGGCGGCGCTGATTGGCGGACGGGCCGTCCGTCAGCGGGCGGGGCGGGGCGGCCGATGGGGAGCGGAGCGGCGGCGGCCCGGACGGTGCCGGTTCCCCGGTCGGTGCCAGGTCCAGGTCCGTGCCGGTTCCCCGGTCGGTGCCGGTTCTCTGGACAGTGCCCGTCCCCGGTCGGTGCCGGTTCTCTGGACAGTGTCCGTCCTGGTCGGTGCCGGTTCCCCGGTCGGTGCCGGTTCTCTGGACGGTGCCGGTTCCCCGGTCGGTGCCCGTCCCGCACGGTGCAGCGCCGGTTCCCCGCTGGCGCCCGGTGCCCGGTGTCCCGGGCTGACCCGTGGGGCTCCCCGGGCCGGGGTCAGCAGCAGCCACGGTTCCAGTGCTGCGCAGGGCTTCAAGGACCCACACAAAACCCGTGCTCACAATTTGGCTAACCTGCTTCCTTCTGAGCGTTGCTTCAGTAACTCATGCGGTGAGGATGGGTTTTTTGGGGGTAATGCCCTTTTTCCTTTAGGGCTGAGATACAAAGGTGAAGGAAATAGAAACACTTCTCATTTGAACCTCATACAAAGGTGAAGGAAATAGAAACACTTCTCATTTGAACCTCATACAAAGGTGAAGGAAATAGAAACTCTTCTCATTTGAACCTAGATCTCCACAGCGGTGATGCAATGCCAGGTAGCACTGTGAATGCACAATTATTAAGCCTGTGTTAGCTTTTTTTCATTACGTGAACACATGTAATTATTGGAGCTGCTCAAACACCACGCGATACACGCAGAAGCAGTTTTGGGAACTTGTCTGTCAGGACTTCTCAAACGGGTCATTTAGGTTCTCCCATTAACGTGATTACACGACTGCCCGTGCTGGCTTCTGGAAAATGCTAGTTCCTCTTCAGGAGCACAGGAAAGAAAATCCAGCTGATTCAGAATTGTCGCCATTGTGGCGTTGGTGCAGGTTTAGGAAATGCCCTCTTTCCGAGGAAGAAGGAGCAACAAGCTTTGTTCTTCATGATTTTTTTTTTTTAAAAGTAGAAGAGTTTTGAGCCCAGGGCTCGCCGAGGATCCTGAAGCTGCTCTCGCCGTGCCTCGGGCTGTGCATTCGGCTCCCCTTGGGTCCCTGGCCCTGACTCCAGCCCTGGGGGTCGGCAGGTGGGGTTCTCCTGTGCTGGCAGCATTCTTTCGGTGGGTCCGTGCCCCCGTGTGTGAGGGAGCAGTGAAATGTCGCCTGGTGTGGCTCCAGGGCCATCCTGCCGTGATTGAGGGAGCTGCCAGCTTATCGCTGTGTTCCTCAAGTGGCGCATGCCAGAGATAACTCCCCCGCTCTGCTGGTTGTAGGGACACTTAAACTGCTCTCCATGGTTATTTTCAGTGAAATACTGGGAAATAACTTTCTTAGAAAGGTTTTATCTCCTTGCAGGGTGGGTGTGGGTCTGTCAGGGGAGACACAGCTTAAAGGAAGCTCACCTTTAGACAAGCAGAAAGTAATTATCTTTGTTTATGCTCTAAACTCTGGCTTATTGTCCAAAAATGGTGGTGTATCTCAGGCTCAGGGAAAATATTTATGTAATCAGACTAAACAACAAGGTCTTTGTGGTTTGTGATCTATGTGAGTGCACTCGGTGTGTTTCCCTGATGTAAAGGGGTAACATGGCCTGGCAACTGCTGGGTCTTGGTTCTGATGCTGGGAAGCTCTGTCTCTTGGTTAAAGGTTTGGAAATAGAGGGTGAGATTCCCCAGCTGAAGTGCCCAGATCCCTTTGGTAGAATGAGACTGTGTGCAAGGGGGAGAACTGGATCATTTAATAGAGTTGGTGTGATCTTTTGATGAAAAGTGGGATGAGGGAAGGCACAGGGATGTGTAGCTTGAAAGCAGCTTGGAAAGGTCAGCTCAGGAGCTGGAGGGCTGGGAATGGATTTGGATTTAGATTTGGATAGGGGAAAAGGAGCTTAAATACATGCTTATTAGCTCTTTGATCCAGAGATGCTTCTTGTTTCTGTAAAACAGTAACATCAAAAGAATAGGGCTTTTTTTCCCCCCGAATTTTCAGCTCCCAAGTGCAGAGTGGCCCTTAAAGGGAATGCTTGGGACTGTGATCCATTCAGCATAACAGACATCTGCCTGGGGTGCTCTGAAAGTTCCCTGCAGGTCACTGGAGAGCGCAGGTACATTTTGGTGGGTTTTTTTAGAGCAGTGACTTTATTTGTTGCATCTGCTCCCAGTGTGTTCCCTCAGCAGCATGAAGTAACTGATGCAAACAAAGCAGGCAGAGATCTTCTCTTGCAGCAGGCTGCACATGAGGAAGCTGAGGCTGTACCACTTACATACCTTTAATGTTACCTCTTGTTGTTGGGCGAATGATTACTGTGCAAACTGGCTCCTGCTCTTTATTTCTCTTAAGTGTTTTTACCTGTATATTTTAGGACAGGGTTTGTTTATGTTATTAAGCACATTGAAGGCTACAGAGGCGTGGTGAGAATAGCATGGCTTATTCCTGCAGCACTGGGAAGCACGAGTCACAATGGGAGTAGTTGGAATATGGAGTAGGAATTATTGCTGCCCTGACTAATAGCTTTAAAACACCAAACTGCAGCTGGTAGCTGTCCTTGCTATAAGCCTGAGCTGTTTGCTAGCTCTTGGGGAGATGCAGCTGCACATTTCCACATCATCTCTTTATAAAGGAAAAGCATGGATGCAGTCATGTTGAAAGTCCATGTTCAACACTTACTGTCCTGGGGTGACAGAAATATAGGATACATTTTGCTCTAAGATCTCTGAGGCAGCTTCTCCTTTTTGGTTCAGGTTTATAATGCCCAGTGCTGCTGTAACGTGGTGAGTGTCTGGCAATAAAAGGCATTTCCCACTGGTATTGGCTCAGTCTTAGAACCTGTGAGTTTAGTCTGGGCAAGGACTGAGATGGTTTTGAAATCCAGCCATGCATCTCCTAAGCAGATGTTTGGATATTGCACATCTGAAGGCTGCCCAGGGAAATGCTGCAGCTTTGACATCAGCACCCACACAAACGTGGTAAATGTCAAACCTAGAGCCAGGCTATGTCTTTTCTCACTCTGTGTGGCTACTTCTTGATCTTTCAGCATTTCTTTGCTGCTTCTGTTGCCCTCTCTTCCATTTTCCTAAGGTGACCAAGTTGTAAATCACACTCCTTCCATGTGGTCTCAGCTCGTCAGGCTCCCCATGGCAGCAGAGCCCTCCAGCCGTGTCCAGAGCTGAGGGAGGTGGTCAGGCTCCCACCTGGACATGTCAAGGTCCATGGGCTGGCCAGAAGGGATCAGTGCTGAAGAGTCACCAGCACTGCCCTGGCCCACAGAAATGGGATTTTAGTCAATACAGTGAGTTTCCTAAGTTGTGCCTTTGTGTCAAGTTTTGATCAGGGCTTTTTGACATGGTGACAGATAGGAGCAGATTTCCCAAACGTTCCACTTGTGGGTTTTCCTCTTGAATCTGGGAATGGATCTGCAGCAGGGAGCAGAAAAGCAATGCTCAGATCTGTGGTGTCCAGTTCAGTTTTGGTTTTGGAACTCATGGTCACTTCCACTGGCGTTGCCTTGAGCAGCCCATGCCAGCGGGAGGGTGAGCCAGCAGAGCCTGTAGGAAACGTTGCTGCTTTATGGAATTTCATGTAAAACACCGTGAGGCAGGGATGTCAGTGTGATGAGACACTTCCCTGCTTAGCAGAGGGGCACAGAGTAGATTTCTGATTTCTCTTGCTGTATGAAGACAGCAGAACTTTCTGTTCCCAGCGACTGGAAAACTGCTCTGGCACAAACGAGACAGAACTTGCTTTTGTGTATAACTCTCCAAGGCACAGTTATGCAAATCAGTTGTAAAGGAGCAGTGACTTCAGACAAGCTAGACTTCAGCTGAATGTTCTAGCTGGATAGACTTCTCCAGTAGGGGCTAATTTAACCCTTTATCACTTGCCACTGGAGTTTGATATTTCTGAGTAGCTTCTCCATGCTGTAGGATTTTCTGCTTGACATGAAGTGTGGTGAAAAATGGACATGACTTGGACTCAGAAAAGTATGTTTGATGGTTGTGCAAAGCACAAGACTGTATCAATGGGTATATTTTCATCAGAGACAAGGATTTAGTCTGAAATTATTCCCATTTTTAACAAAATAATGTAACAAAAAGGCTTATTACAGGACAGCATTAAGTGCATCAGCAAAGATGCAAGGGAATATGAAGCCTCTCTATGTGCAGTTCAGATGATGGATCTCTTATGTAGGCAGCAAAATTATATTTAATAAATGATGCTGATATTGAAACCGTCTGAAAGAATAGTAATTAAGTGTGTATTTTCCGTGGCATTGATTTTTGTGAAGGGGTTTGGGCCTGCTCCATCAGTGTGGATAATGGCATTCCCAGGAAGCAAATCCCAGCCCTGCAACGTTCCCATCACTGCCGAGCCCCTGTGGGTGGCCCACTTTGGCCTTCCTTCATCACAGCTCCTCAGTGATGCTTGCAGCTGTGTGAGGCAGATGTGTCACCAGTATGACTTTTAAATATCCCTGGTTTTCCCCTCTCCTGTCAACTCTGGCTGCTGCTTGGTGAGTGTTGTGCTGTCCTGTTAGCCCACACATTCTGCCGTTGCCATCTGGGTGTGCAGATGTTCCTGTCCTTGGGAGGAGGTGACAAATGCATCTTCTGCAACTGCTGTTGGAAGCTGGAGAGAAAATTATCCCCCCTCAGGGCAATTTGCAATCCAAAAGGCTGGAAGCTGAACTGGAGATTGTATGTCACAGCTTTGAATACTGATCTTAATGTCCAAAGAAATGCCTACTAAACTAGGTTTCATTATTTTTCAGGTTTTCAGGATGAATCTGGAAAAACTCAGCAAACCAGAACTACTGACGCTGTTTAGCATTCTTGAGGGAGAATTAGAAGCAAGAGATCTTGTCATAGAGGCTTTAAAGGTAGGTTTTAAGTATCAGGATAAGAAACAAACATGACAACAGCACTGCTGTGAGTTCTGCAGAGAGCTTGTGTCCAAGGTGGAGTTCATTACTGGTTCAGAATCCCATTTAATATCAGCAGGACTACATAGTAAATGCTGTAGATAACTTTGGCTTGGAAGCTGGCTGCAAGAAGCATTTTGCTGTTGAAGTACAGTGTTACATGTGTGTTTTCATCCTTTCTGATAAAGAACCATGTGTTTCTGCTCTGTAAAAGGTCTACCAGAATTCCTTTCTAGGTTTTTTTCTCCTTTAGCAAGGAGGGCTGCTTAAAGCAGGAACTCTTCTCTCCAAGAGGGATCACAGATTAGTCTTTTAGTGACAATAACGTCACAGTAAGCAAAAAGCACCCCTGGCTTTGTGTTGACTAAGCCTCCATAAGCTGGCAGTGCTGAGAGCAGCAGCCCTGAGTGCTCAGCTGCTGATTCCTTCCCTTTGCTGGCACGAGCACTAGTGTTACCTTCCAGTGAGGCAGATGCCAGCTAAAACTGCTCCAAAAAGCCACTTTCAGCATCAGTGCAGCTGAGGTCGAGGTGCTGTGGGAGCAGCTGGTGGGGCAGGGCAGGGCTGGAGCCTCTCCTGGCTGGCGTGGCGTGAGCCCTGGCTGCTGCTGGCCTGCATCAGGGACCCTGGGTCTCTGCACACTTTGCTGTGTTGATGTTGAGCCTGGAAATTATTTTGGGAAATCCATTGTCCATGTGCAGTTCTGCTGCTCTTTGCAGGATGCCTGGCTGGCACTCAGCCTCAGCCAAGTGAAAAAACACAGTGCTGTGAATGATGGCAGGGGTCAATTTTGGAAGGAATTAGTTGTGTCAGGGTTGAATCTTGAAGGCTTTTTCAAGCTGACCTGTCACTGCTCATAAGGTATAAAACTTGCAGCTATGCAGTGACTTGCTTTTCCAGCAAAAGCTTCTCCAGCTTGATTCCAAACATCTTTTAGGGGAGTGGAGGCATATCCTCCTCCAGAACAGTTGGGGTACTTATGTTTGTTGTTAATTGCTTTTGCATTTAGATAATCCTTTTATTTTGGAGGAATATTGTTACCCTCTAAAAACTATTGGTCAGGTGGAAGATTTGTTTTCTGTTTTGATACACACTTGCAAGTTTCTGCTCTGTCCTGAGAGCCATTTTTTCTCTGTGTGTGGTCAGAATGTGTTACCAAAACAAGCCTCCCTTCAGAATTTCAGTGTGAAATGTGTACAGTGGAGCACAGAGAGACCGACGGGAAGAAATGTAGCAGCTCCATTCCAGAAGGGCTTTTTATTGCCTACCTTCCAGTAGTGTAAAGCAATTATCTTTGCTGTTGAAGTTTAACCTGCAGTTCCCTCTTGTGTGAGGAGATTAATCAGTAAGAATACCCTTTGACATAATTTGTCAAGTACTCATAACTGAGAAGAAATTAAATGAATTTGTAACCTATGCTTGATAATTATGGAGTATAAAATAGTGATCTAATCAAAGGTTAGGGCTATTTTCCCTTCCTCTGTCAGGGATGTGCTGCAGTATTTCATCTCAGGATTGTGGGGACAGCTGGAGCTGGTGGGAAAGGGCAAGGAAAGCTTCAAATCCCAGCTGGCTCTTGCTGCCTCCTGGGATGATCTCAGGGAAGAGCTGCCACCCCGGGTGTGCCCTGTGGGATGTTGCAGGGCTCCAGCTGTGCTGCTCTGTGGCTCCTGGGCTTGTCCCCAGTGGGGCTGGCTCCCTGCTGCCAGCAGCTCTGCTGCCCTTCCCATGCCTGGAAGGAAAAGTCCTGTCATGCTTCATCTGCTGCCTGGGCAAGGGCTCAGCAGCAGAGCCCTTCCAGCTCTGTCCATTTATTTGGAATATACAGCTAGAGAAATACTGGCCTTGCGCTGTTTTTCTCATTGTTTGCTGATAGTAACTGTGGTAACAGCTTTATGTGCCTCACTGGCCAAAAGACTTTGTGTGTGACTAATTAAAGGAAACCTTGCTAATCTGTTTACTCACGTTTTGATGCATAAAAGTGCTGCCCTGAAGAAAAACACAACTTCTAAGACGGGGTTAAAGATTTGCACTCTCGAGAGCATTTGGTTTGCCTTGTATAAATGGGACAAATTGAGTTGTAGTTTCCAGGAGAGGAGCTGGCTGTTCCACACGCAGAGGAACTGTCTGTGGCCTCAGCTCTCTCAGTTCCCCAGGTGCTGTGTGCATTTCCTTCAGGAGTAATAGTTTTATGTTAAATGTGGGTATATGCTGGGAGCAGGTGGAGTTCAAGCCTCTGAACTTTCTTAGGGGGTTGCATAACCCTAAACCACAGCAGTGATTTTCTCCAGCAGTTGTGTTGAACACATAGATGTCAGTGGTTGGAAATCAGAATTTTGTCTGCCTGCTTGCTTCCCTCATAGTAACAAAAACACATTTCCCTTCACGGGCTAAGTTAAAGATTTGCACTCAAGAGCATTTGGTTTGCCTTGTATAAATGGGACAAATTGAGTTGTAGTTTCCAGGAGAGGAGCTGGCTGTTCCACACGCAGAGGAACTGTCTGTGGCCTCAGCTCTCTCAGTTCCCCAGGTGCTGTGTGCATTTCCTTCAGGAGTAATAGTTTTATGTTAAATGTGGGTATATGCTGGGAGCAGGTGGAGTTCAAGCCTCTGAACTTTCTTAGGGGGTTGCATAACCCTAAACCACAGCAGTGATTTTCTCCAGCAGTTGTGTTGAACACATAGATGTCAGTGGTTGGAAATCAGAATTTTGTCTGCCTGCTTGCTTCCCTCATAGTAACAAAAACACATTTCCCTTCACGGGCTAATTTTACTTCTGCTTCAGATTTAAATTATTCTGAGCCCTGGTTGTTTGAGTCAAGTCCTTTGGTACTTTGCAGAGAAGGACAGGCACTTGCAGAGGAAGAGTGCCTTCATTTGTAAGCATGTCATCTGATTGTAGTCCAGTCTGCAATAATCAATATTCCTGCACGCTTACAGACAAACATTTTGCATCTGGCATTTAGCAGAGAGAATCCATGCGTGCAGATGACAAAGCTTAAAATAGTTTTCCTCTCCCTCATGGTGCCAGGCACTTGTTGGCTGGCACTGGCCCTGTTTCTCTGTGTGTCAGCATCGAGCTGCTGAGCCGGCTGTTGCAGACACTGCTTGTTCAACTCTCTCCTTTCTTCTCCTCTCTTCACCCCCTCTCCCCAGACCCTGGCCCTTTCTTCCTTGCTGTCTGACAAACTGACTCTATTCAAAATATTCTTTCCCAGTGCTTCAGTTTGCTTCCTCTGTTTTAAAACCTCTTTGGAAAAAAAAAAAAAAAACCAAACTTTTTCTCTTTTTTTTTTGCCTGAAAGTGGCTTCCTGTCCACTACATAAATTTCAATGTTCTCCTTGGAACAGATTTTAAGCCTGACTTCTTATTGTGCTCCTTTTCCTGTAGTTATAATTGTGTTTATATCATCCAAAAAACCCAGATGCTGTCAGAGAGTTGCATAATCCTGAGTTAGACTCTCGGTCCTTATTGCTGTGTAGGAAGGGTTGCATGAGCCACAGGTTTGCCTTCTGAAATAGCACACCACGACTGGAAACAATTCAATATTTAAATGGATCTCTATCGCTGTGTTGAGCACTTTGTTCCCTCCCCCCTGTTTTCCATACATTGGAGCTGAAGCTCTGTTTGCTTTTAGAAAACAGGAAACAGCTTTCTGGCTTATTCCTTTATGTTAATGAGGCCTCAGGCAATTTAGGCTGGAATAGAAACTATTTTGTGTTAATGACTGGGAGCTGCTATTCACCTGTGCTTCTGAGGGCAGTGATTCACTGTAGAGCAATATTAATGAAAAACTAGGTGCTGTTTGTTATGGATTTAGAAATTAGCTTTACAGTGCAGTTTCAAAAACCTAACTCTACCTTTTGTTTAAATAAAAAGAAAAGTTCAGTAACACAAAACCTTCCTGCTGTTAAATCTTTCACAGATGGGGCAAATTGGGCTCATGCATCACTTAGAAAGCAGCTTCCATGGAGCAGTGTTCCCGTGGGTGCTGTGCTGTGGAAGGCAGGCATTCCTTACAGCTTTTCTTGCCAGCTTGGGGAGCTTTCTGTTTATTTCTTGCGTGAAGCAGCAGGGCTTGGCAGTACCTTTGAAAAGCTCTCCTCACCTTCAGGCTCCCAGGTGTGTGCTGAGCAGGAGTGACCTCCCTGCTGGAAGGGTCCTGCTCTGCTTCCAGCTGCTGTTCCCTGGTTTTGGGGTTCCTGAGCGCGGGGCAGCCCCTGCAGCACACCCGGGGTGCAGGGCCAGGAGCAAAGGGAGCTGCACTTTTGTGCTGCTCGACAAAAAAAAAGCTTCTTCTGTTTTAAAAAGCTGGTAGCGGGTCTGGCGTGGAGGTCTGGCGTGGCAGGGGTTTGTCAGGTCTGCTCCCTCGGTGTAATGATGGCAGCTAAGGCTTTAAATGCTGCATTTGAGCGATTTGCTGGGTGGCTCTGTGCCTGGCACTGCTGCAGGGCTGGAGCTAGTGCAGCGCTGCAAATCCCACTCCAGCATTTTGACATTTATTTTTGGGCAAAGGCAGAGGTCCCCACCCCCATTTCCCTTCTCTCTCCGTGCTTGCTGTGACCTCAGCCTGTCTTTATTCCCAACTTCTGTCTCTGGGGAGAGAAGCTAATAAGGAAGTTCAAGGCAGCAAGGAGCTATTTAAAGCTTATTCCACTCTCTGCTACATGAAGGAGGAACTTCTGTGCAAATTATCGCTGGAGAACTGCAAACTCAGTAGCTAGAGTTAATTAAGAGTGTGTTTGCTTTGTAGCAAGGGTTAAAACCTGAACTCTGAAATTACAGGGAGGAGAAATGCTCTACTTGATGTCCAAAAAACACTTGAAATAGGTCCTGGAAATTCCCTGTTTGATGTTCCAGTAAAACAAGTTGTAAAGGTTACTGAAGAGAGAGAGAATATTGTCACATAAACAAGGTTTCAGTAGAAAGAAATATTTTATTTAAAAAAATACAGAAGTAGCTTATGGGAAACATTCATCCCAAAACAGCCTAGAAATCCCAAGAGGAAACAGTAGCTTTTTCCTAACAAAGCAAAGCCTGCCTGCACAGGAAACATCTTTTCAGTTGGGTCAGATGTTGCTTCTGCCCCATAAAACCAGAATTATCTCTTCCCAGACAGACTAGCAGTGGTCCATGACCCAAACTGGAGCTCAAAGGCAGCCAGTTTCACGTGGAACCCCCTCTGCTTATGCCTAACTTTTGCAGTTCGCTGGAAGTTTATTTTTAAGGGTAGTTCACGTGTATAGTTCCTTCTTTTTTTTTTAAAAGCACCCCAAGCTTATATGTTATCTTCTTTTCCTGTTGGGAGAGGTCAGTTTGATAGTCTTGAAAATTGCTGAATGACCCATGTAGTTGTTTCTGGAATACGAGTATTTTGGTGGGAAACTGACATTCTGCATGTTTGAGGTGCTAGAGGTGGGGGTACTAAATCACAAGATGTAATTGCACAGAATTGCATCTGCTTTCAAAGCACCACTGCTGATGTTGGAGGTACGTATGTCATCTCTGGTGCTCAGGTGGAATCTTCCACTCCTTAACTAACACTGCATTTGGTAACCTTATTTCCTTCTCACTTAACCTTGATTTTCTGTGGGTTTGTGTTTTCTGTGCTGGCATCCGAGATCTAGGTTGATTTTTTTCACTTTGGGCTCACTACTAGAGTGTTCCTCTGCCATCAGGTTCCTTCTGTTCTGAAAGTTGGACAGCTATTTAAGGTAGAACCCAGTTCAGACAGGACAAAATCAGAAGTGTTGAAGACATTTGGCCTCCAGTGACAGAAAGCTGAGGTGCAGAGCTGCCTCAGGAGGAGCACAAGCCGTGGCAGCAGTCATCCTCTGGGCCATTTCCACACCTGTATAACACCACCTCTGGAGATTTTGGCACTGTGAATTCATTTTCCACGAGCTGCCTCAGTGATTCAGGTGGCACAGAGGAGTCACAGGCTGCACAATCCCTGTTTGCATTTCCGAGTGCACGGTGGCCCTCACGCCAAAGCCCTGGGTTTGTGCTTGCAAACGTGGTGTGGTCGGTGGAGCATGACCTGGTTAAGACTTTCTCCAGTCTAGACAACTTTAATTAAATGTTTATGCTCTGCTGGCTACTGAAGAAGAATAGCTGGACTTGAGAAAGCTCTTAATGTTATGATAGTCTCATCTGTTTGTCATGCTAGTTCAGGAAAACACTTAATTGCTCAAAGTAGCAAGGAAGAACTTCTTGTTCTTTCCCAAACAGGAAATAAACCACCCCACTGAATTCAGAGTGGGTGGTTTATGCAGAGCTCAGAGCCCAGCGCTGTGGGGAGCAGGGGAAAACATGGCTTTTGTTACACCTTTGGGTCTGCAAAAATCACCTTCATCTCGGGTTTTGGAGCTCCCATTTGGTGGAAGTTGCCCAGCAGTAAAGGCAGGGTTTGTTCACCCAGCTGAAGCACTGGTGCCCCTCTGAAGGGTCTCTCCCGTGTTTTTGTGTGGAATGGCCAGCCCGGGATGAGTTGGGATTAAGCTCCTCTGTCAAAGCAGCGAGGCCAGCTGGATGGAGATCCCAGCTCATATTTACAGACTTTTTAATGCTTGAGTCACTGAGAAATTCCCTCCACACTTCTGTGGAGCTTTCATTGAGTCACTTTTATAAACACTTCAGAAAAACAGAAGATTCCCTGTTCCTAAAAAAACCCCAAACCTGTGGTTTTTCCTGTGATTCATTAAACCAGGGCTGCCCCATTATCCAGGGCTGCTCTCCCATTTCCAGGGCTGATCTTTTCCTTCCTCCCCTTTTTATTATTGTGTAAAGTCAGAACAATATCTGAAGCTCTGATCAAAGGTACCCACAGTTCCTGACGGATATTGCTGATAGAGAGGGAGGGGTGTCTGCCAGTGTGAGCTGTTCCTCTGTGTTTGTTTGCTGCAGGGTTAAAATCCAGCTCCAAACTGGACTCACAGGATGGGTGTCTCTAATTTGGTCGTGGAGAAGATATTTTGGGTTGGGTTTTTTATGCCTCTTGTCAAAGTAATGCAAATGCTTTTCCTTTTAAGAGCAAAAATCAAATTTTTTAGTTTATTTCATGTTAATCACATGGCTGCATTTCAGGTGGGAGCAGCAGATCTCAGCAGCTCTTTGAGTAAAGCCAAGTTTTATTATTTAACCCTCACTGTTCCAGGGTAGCTCTACCAGGTGCTGTGTGGGGATGTTCCACGATTCTGTGACTCCTGCTCTTGTGTGAATCTGCCTCTGCTTTTCTGTGTCTTTTGTTGCATAAATATTTGCTTTCTTATCATGGTGGTGAGCACACAGATAATACTTTCATATCTGTCTGTGAGATTTCATTTTGTTTCTAGACCTTTACAGCATTGTTGAATAGGATAAGCCATGGGTATCCTAACAAACAGATTTCCAGATGGAATGGCTGATTCATGGAATAATTGGGGTTGGAAGGAGCTCTGAGCTCATGGAGTCCAGCCATTAAGCCCTGTAAATGTAGAGCCTAGTGTGTGTGAGTTGTCTTAATTCTCACAAGCACCAAAGGAAACCTCATCATTCCTGTCCTGAGAAACTAAACTCTGTTTAGTCTGGATGAGAACATTAAAGATTTTATTAACAATTCACAGATTTATGGCTCTTGCCAGAATGAAACTCTTTAATTGCTCAACATGAAATTCTTTGATGGTGACATAGTCAAGGAAAGCACACAACTGCTTCTTTCACTGATGCGACAATAAATGATTAAATCTCTTGTTGAGCAAGGGTTGGGACTTACCTTCTTTCCTTTCACACAGCTGTGGAATGTCACTCATGGCCCTGGCAGGTAGCTGTGGTATGAGGAAGTTTGTAGACTGGATGTGTTGTGGAGATGCTGTGTTTTTAAGCAAGATTTGTCTTTATTGCCTTTATTTCTAGCAGATAACAGGATATGAATCAGACTGTGTTAAATTCTCTTTGAATGGAAAACTGAGGAAAAGGAGTATTAGCTATAAAGCCCGGTTTCTTTAGCTAGTTTGAGCATATTAAAGTGCAAATTTGTTTTTGTGTTGCAGGCCCAGCACAGGGACACATTCATTGAGGAACGCTATGGGAAATACAACATCAGTGATCCACTGATGGCTTTGCAGAGAGATTTTGAGACCCTGAAAGAGGGGAATCATGGTGAAAAGCAGCCAGTGTGCTCCAATCCTTTATCTATTTTGAAAGTGGTGATGAAACACTGCAAGAATATGCAGGAAAGAATGTTATCCCAGCTAGCTGCTGCTGAAAGCAGGCACAGAAAGGTAAGTTTTGCCTCAATTGAGAACTGCAGAAGTTATAGCTACATTTTAATGACAGGTTAACTTCAGCAAAAACACTTAAGTTCCCTGAGGCTTGGTAACTGAAAGGACTTTGCACCTTTGTTTAAACTTCTCACTCCAGGTGATGCAGCTGCTGAGCTGATTAGTTATAATTCCAGAATTTGAAATATACACAAGATGTTTTTGTTAGGACACACCAAAAAGGATCTAGCTTACAGCTGGGAGGTGTGATGCTTCCCAAAATGCACAAAAGGGTTTCTGGGAGATGGAATTCTCAGCAGACCTATCACTTGTTCTCCGTGGTTATTGAAGAGCTGCTGCCAGGGGAAGGCACCTCCTTGTGCTTCCCTAAGGAAGTATGGAGTGACCAAAAGTATTTTTCTTGCCATTTGGCCTCTTTAATGAAGCACCTGTTATTATTCAGACATGCCTCTAATGTGTGTTGACACCCATAAAGTGCTTGGTCATGTGTCAGACCATACTACCACAAAAATTGATGTCACTAGAAGTAAGAACAAGGCTGGGCTTCACTTCTCAGCCAATTATCCAACTAAGTCATGCAGTAAAATCAGATATTTTTCCACCTTTTCCTCTTCCTGTCTACTTCAAGTATACAAGGATGTATACTTGATAATGTTTAAGCATTGTTTGGAAGCTTCAATTTCAGGAAGACTGAGGAGCTGCTAAATTCATGGTGAGGATGTGTTGGGAGAGCTTAGTTTTGGTGATGAGACAAGCAGAGCCTCTTGGGAGGTTTGTATTCTGGCTTTTTTGTTAATAGCATTTCAATTATTCATGTAATTCAGTGTTAAAGCTGAAGGAGCTCCTTCACTGGGCCCTTATGGGAAGCAGTTTCACTTCAAGAGCTCATCTGGTTCTTAAGTGGAAGAACAAATTAATGTTCTTTAAAATAAACTTTACACTGGAGTCCTCAAATCCCTGTAAGGCACTGGGGGCAGCCTGAGTGGGAATTGCTGCTGGAGCCCCAGCAGGGGCTGTCCTGTTGTTGGAGCCCTGTGTCTCCTGCGTGCAGCACCTCTGCTCCTGCTGGGCTTGCATTGATGCTCCTGCCAGGAAATTCTGACTTTCAAGGGACAAGAGGCACAAACTGAAATACAGCAACTTCCAGCTGAATAGGAGGAAAAACTGACTTACTTTGAGGGTGACAGAGCACTGGAACAGGCTGGGAGGGGTTGTGGCTTCTCCTTGCCTGCCAATATTCAGAACCCTCCTGGGCTGATCTGCGCAACCCGCTGCAGGGCGAGGCTTGGCAGGGGGTGGGCTGGGTGGTCTCCAGAGATCCCTCCCAGCCCCAGCCGTCTGCACTGAGGGCACCATTCCTCCCAAGGATATTGCACAGCCCGGGGGAAAAGTGTGCCATTTAGATATTTCACGGTAAAACAGATCCAGTGTCAGGTTTCCCTAACGCCTTTCACAACGTGACCAGATCATTACACGTGTTGGACTTGTCCAAGAGCTGCTTTTCTGTGTGGGGTTGAGCTGGGCTCTGTGGAGCTGCCGTTCACTCTGGGGCTGTGCACAGGCCCTGATCCGTGCCTGGCTGCTGTCGTTGGCAGGTGATCCTGGACCTGGAGGAGGAGAGGCAGCGGCACGCCCAGGACACGGCCGAGGGGGACGATGTCACCTACATGCTGGAGAAGGAGCGGGAGCGCCTCACCCAGCAGGTACAGCCCCAGGAGCCCGGGCAGCTGGGCAGGGCTGTGCTGTGGAGCAGCAGGAGCCTCCCTCTGCAAGGCACTCCCAGCTTTTATCATCTTGATATGAAAAACAACCTTGCGTTGCTCAGTGTGTTTTGGTAGCTGAGCAGTGCTGAAAGGTGTTAATAGGCAATCAGATGCTTTGAAATCTTACTTCAGCCTGAAATCCGAGGAGTTGGGAAGAACAGGATTGCATTTGCAATTGATAGCTCGCTGCAGTTCTCAAAATTCAGAATAAGTCATGGGAGATCTCCTGGGGGTGTTGTTCAGAGATGCTAATAAATATTTAAGCCACTGTTTTCTGTTACTGAAGCGCTGTAGCCTTTGTTAAGCATACATAACACATCAGCATTTTAAAGCCTAAATGCCTTTAAAAGGCAAACTGACAAAGTGGTAAATGAGGTGGAAGGAAGCTTTGCTTGTTCTGTCAGTGCATGGCAGACTGGCTGTGTATGTCACTAAAGGCCAATTGAATTTCACACAGGATAAAACTACTAGTAAGTAATAATTGTTACTATGTGCAGGCTGAGTTGTTCCAGACTATTTTGCTGATTTCTGGTGCAATAAGCTCTTTCTTAGCCATTGTCATTTTTTACTGTGTAATTTCTCCAAGATACACAGTAAACCTGTTCCCTTTTGGGGTGTTGCCCTTCATTTGCTTTCAGGAGGTTTTATGGTACCCTTAAATCCCTTTTGTTCTTAACTTCCAGGTGGAGTTTGAAAAGTCCCAAGTGAAAAAGTTTGAGAAAGAGCAGAAGAAGCTGTCGAGCCAGTTGGAGGAGGAAAGGGCACGCCACAAGCAACTGTCTTCCATGCTCGTTGTGGAGTGCAAGAAAGCCACTGCCAAAGCAGCTGAAGAGGGCCAGAAGACAGCAGAACTGAGCTTGAAATTGGAAAAGGAGAAGAGCAAGGTGAGTAAACTGGAAGAGGAGCTGGCAGCCAAGAGGAAGCGGGGTTTGCAGATGGAAGCACAAGTAGAAAAGCAGCTCTCAGAGTTTGACATTGAAAGAGAACAGCTGAAAGCTAAGCTGAACAGGGAAGAAAACCGTACAAAAGCACTCAAAGAAGAGGTGGAATGTCTGAAGAAAGCCCTGAAAGAGCTAGAGGCTTCTTGCCAGGAGCACAGTCCCTCCAAGCCTGTGCCTGCCAGCCCCTCGGTGACATCCCGGGGGGTCACAACTGACAGTCCCCCAGTGAAGTCTGTGTCCTGCCAGACTGAGGGTCTGCAGGCAGAGCGAGCAAACCCCGCCAGCAGCAGCAAAGCTCCTCACACCGTGTTTGCCAGCCCCTCTGCACCTGTTCATTCCTATGCAAAATCCAACGGGCACTGTGACACAGACCTGCAGGTGGCTGGGGAGACAAATGCTGCAGAGAGCCAAGCTCCCAGGGAGAAATCTGCCGCGGCCTCAGAAGGCGCGGTGGAGAACGGAAGCTCTCCTGTAAGAACAGAGTCGCCGGTGCACGCGGTGCCGCAGCCCCCCTCTGCTGGGGCGTCCCTGTCCCCCAGCAGCACCGCTGCCTCCTCTCTGACCCCTTCTCCCTGCTCCTCACCAGTGCTGGCTAAACGCTTGGGGGGAGCCTCTGCCAGCAGCCCTGGCTACCAGTCCTCCTACCAGGTGGGCATCAACCAGCGTTTCCACGCGGCCAGGCACAAGTTCCAGTCGCAGGCGGAGCAGGAGCAGCAGCCGGGCGGGCTGCAGAGCCCCCCCTCCCGGGATCTGTCCCCCACCCTGGCAGACAACTCCGCTGCCAAGCAGCTGGCCCGCAACACGGTCACCCAGGTGCTGTCCAGGTTCACCAGCCAGCAGGGCCCCATCAAGCCCGTCTCCCCTAACAGCTCCCCTTTTGGCACGGACTATCGGAACCTGGCCAGCGCCGTCGGCCCCAGAACCGAGGCTGGGCACTGCCCGAGCCCTGTCAAGGTGTCCAGCCCGCTGAGCCCCTTGTCTCCTGGAATCAAGTCACCGACCATTCCTAGGGCAGAGAGAGGGAACCCTCCGCCCATTCCTCCCAAGAAACCCGGCCTCGCTCAGTCGCCTGCTGCTGCTGCTCCCCTGAGCAAAGCCTCGTGCCAGGCCTCCTCCCTGGGTGCCCCCCTGGACGTGGCCACTAGCTGCTCCAACAGCTCTGTCGTGTCAAATGGCAAGGACCTGGAGATCCTCCTGCCAAGCAGCAGCTAGTCTCCAGAAAATGGGAATGTGACATTCCGCAGCTTAGCTTACCCTGGAGCTAAGACACTGTTTTTCCACTCCATGTTATTTATTTCCATAGTAGCAGATTCTGTCTGTATAAAGCATTTAGTATATTTTTTTTTCTTTTTAATAGGTAGGAAAATATTTTTGTTTATGAAGAAACCTTAACTACAGCTATACAGTAGCCTCCAAATGTCTCGTGGCAGCAGTCAAATCATTAGAGATAACAGCCATAATCATGTGGTGGGACCTATCAACCTCTAATGGGACTGAAATGCTACTTTTAAATTATGCAGAAATAATTTTTGCAGACTTTTTATTCCAGATGAACATTTTATAAAAGTGCCTGAACTAAGCCTGCAATATGAATGTGATTCTCGGGAAAAGGTGAGGAGGGGAACATCTAGCTGCAGAAACAAATTCTTCTGAGTCCTGAATGTTGAAACCAACACTGGTTTTCCTTTTAATTCTTTCCATTTGCTAAGATAAGTTAGCAAATGTGCTACAAATTCTGCCAGGTGACCACCAGACTGGTGCAGCCAGCCAGGCTACGTCCTTCAGGTCATAGCTCCCAGCTATTTGAGGAAGCACACAGGAGTTTCTTGGGGTAAATTTTAGTTGTGATATCATCCAGATTACTTCTCTGTCAGTATTCCTTGTCCATACAGTTCTTTCTGCTTTCCTGCCAAGATGCCTGTGTGCTTTAAATGGCTGAACTCTGGTTTCTGGTGTATCACCTGGAATTTTCAAGCTCTTCAAGCATTCTGCTGTTGTGTGTAGAACTTCTGAGAAAAGGATCTTTCTGTTACTTGACAAAGATCTCACTATTACTTGAAAAAGTAACTCATCCATCCATCCAGGTTTTTTGCAACACCTGTAACATGGGACCTTCGACTTTGAACAAAAGCAATAATTTTGTTCCTCATCTGTGTCAGTTAAATCTGACTGACCTGGATTTTGCCCACGAGCTGTGGCTAGCTTTCCTTGGCTGCAAATATGGAACCAAATCATTGCTGCTGTGGAATTGAGTATGTGGATATGTGTAAGTATATCACACTCATACATACTAAACACACAGTGTATTAGGGAGGTACTTATCTCTTCTTGATCTGCCTCATGTGAAGAAAGCATGGCAATTCACTGAGATTTAAAAGAATTCCTCAGTGAGGAATTGCCTAAGGTTGAGGCAGATCATGTGTGTGAGGCAGTATTTGGACCCAGGAGAAGCAGCTGGTTCCTGTGCAGAAATGTTTGCTGCAAGAGCACCAACAGGCAGAGCACAGTGGTTTTCTGAGTCATTGTGCTGAGAAGTGCAGGACAAACAGCACGGATCAGTGGCAGAGGCTGAGAGCACGACCCCGAGTTAACGATCTCGGGTGTTGGATGTGAGCTGATCCCAAATTTAGGAGCTGGACTTGCTGCTGGTGTCGCGGCGCTGAGCGCTTCCCTGGGCAGCAGCAGTGGCGTTTGCACAGAGCTCCTGCTGCAGGGACACCTTCTCCTGGTCGGTTCTCTCCGTGTCACTGGGCGCTGCCCCTCTGTTGTGGGGAGCATCCTGTGCCACGGGAGCCTGCAGAGGATCCTCTGGGCTCCCGTCCCGCAGAGCGTGGGGCTCTGCTGCTCGGAGTGGCTGTTGCTGCAGTGACCCCACACAGCCCTGCCAGGGTGCAGAGGTTTGCACAGACCCTTTAGGAGCCTTTTAGCTAGTGGTGTTGTTCCTGATCCCATGGAACAGTCTGTGTATTAACAGCAGGGACCTGGGGGCAGCCAGAGCCAAATGGGCACTGACTCTTTTGGAAGCACATTTATTACTTTTTTAACTAAGTGTCCACAGCAGATTTTTTTGCTCTTGCTAAGAGTAAAAGTAAAAATGGATGGGCAGATGAATTTTGGCCCATGTATCCCTTCTGATTGAAAAGTGAGGCTTTTGTATACACTGCTTTAATGAGTTTCTTTACTTTTACATTAATCTGACTGGTATTATCCCCTTTCTTTATTGATAGCTCTAGAGAGAGAGATACTATGATGAAGTCTAATAGGAAATGCACTGAGTACTGTTTCTTCTAAAATATAATATGGGAAGGGGTATGCAAAAGAATGTATTTTTGCTAGTAGACTAACTTCTGAAAGAAACTAAGCACAAGGGATTAAAATGGATCCAACTAATTCAGTAAGACATTTAGAGTTAGTATTTAACTGTTGATGTAGATTCTGTGTGAAAGCAACTAAATATTTCTTCTCTAACTCACATGTGTCCTAAGCAGACATTGTTGCAGAGTTTGTCACTGGCTAATGGAGTATAATGAAGTGCAAAACATATAACACTAGTATTAATTCATTAACACTTGTAAATTTGTAAAGCCAAATGTACCAAGCTGAAGTCTTTAATCATTTTTATAGCTGATGGCATTAAACATGTTAAACATTCATATTATCAATAAAGGATTTTATTTTTAAGATGTGCAAATTGCTTAAGGAAATGTTTGCAGTTGGGGCTGCCCAGCAGGAAACCTGCTGGTGCTAACTGGGCATCTGTGCCCACTGGAACCTGGGGCTTTAATGGAAGCTCTGAAATGACAGAAGAATTTCTTGGGAGTGCAGTGGGTCCCGAGCAGTCTTGACTGCTCCTCCATCCCCACCCGCCTGCAGCTGGCAGCGCTGGAAGTTGGGAGGTGCCCTGGAGCAGTTGTGCTTCAGGTGCCACAGCACTGAACGCTCCAGACAGCTCTGGCTTTTAGGTGCTTTTAAGTAAAAACAGTTTTCCTAGAGCACCTCTTTGTCACAGTGTCCCGATTCTGAATGGATGACACTTTATATTAATGAACTCTTCGGGGCTTGGGGAGGGAGATGCCCCCGTGCCCTGCTGTGTTCAGACAGGATGCAGCCTCATGGAGCTCCCTCTGCCGCCGGGGAGCGCAGTCAGTTGTGTCACAGGACGGAGCAGGGAGCAGAGCCTGGCTGCAGGAAAAGCTGCTTTCTCTGGGATGCAGCACGTCCGTGCACAGAGTTGTCACCTCCTGGCCCGGAGAGCTCGGCCGCTCCGGGCTCCTCCTGCCCTTCTACAGCTCCCTGGTGTACCCAACAGCGACCTGGTTTTCTTATCTTTGCCTGTTTACCTGCTCAGTTGGGCAGGTTTTGCAGCAGCCTGGGTAGAAGCTCTTTGTTCACCTCTCCAGGCTGGATGAATCCCGCGGTCGTGCCAGTGCCGGTACCAGCCGAAAGCCACCAAACGGGTGCTGCTTCCTGCAGGGACAGCCGGAGGCGAGAGCCCTGCCCGGACAGGAGCGGGAGCTGCTGTGGCTCAGCCACAGCCCCGGCGGCTTTCACAGCAGCAGCGGTGGCAGGTCCCTGCCCAAGCGGGGAATGCTGACAGACCCTTGGGGGAGCTCCCCGCGGCTCCCGAGCCCCGCGGCCCGGCTGCGCTGAGGCTGCAGCCCCGTTCCGGTCCTGGTCCTCGTCCTGCTGCCGGCCCCTTGGGCACCGGGCATTCCCTCAGCCCTAAAAGCATCCATGCCAGCCCGGCTTCCACGTGTGCGGGGTGAGGAGGGGACCCGGGGGTCGTGGGGGTACGGAGAGGGGTCCAAGGGTCTATGCAGGGCAAGGAGGGAGCCCAGGGGTTTGTATGGGGAAAACAGGGGGCCTGGGGGTGTGCCACCCTCTGCACATGGGCTGCGGGCCCTGCTGGGTTGTGGCTGTGGCTGGGAAGCGTTGTCCAGAGCCAGCCCCGATCCCCACTCTGCCTGCAGCGCTCCCGGGCCGGGCAGGAGGGCTCGGGGCAGCCTGGGAGAAGGACGAGGAGCTCAGGGGCCGGCAGAGGAGCCCGGGACCAGGCAGGGATGCTCAGGACCGGGCAGGGATGCTCAAGACCAGGCAGGGATGTTCAGGACAGAGCAGGGATGCTCAGGACAGAGCAGGGGTGCCCATTGCAGCCCGGGAAGGGTTCGACCCGTGCGCGGCGCAGCGGGGCCGCTGGAGGGCGACCGGCGCCCGGGAACGGGAAGGGGAATGGGAGTGGGAACGGGAAGGGGAACGGGAAAGGGAACGGGAAGGGGAACCGGCCGGGGTCGCTCCGTGCGAGACAGTTCTGGGCAGCGGCAGCACCGCAGCCAGGACGGGAAATGGGGCTCCGCCGCTGGAATCCCGCATCGCCGGCAGCCCCACCGAAGGGCGGATCCGGCACAGCACATCCCTGTTGCAGGAGACCCCCGTCGCAGGGCATCCCCATCACCGGGCATCCCCATCACAGGGAATCCCACGGGAAGCGTGGTTGCCCCCAAAAGCTGCGAGCTGCATTTCTGTCGGGAAAAGCCCTTTTGCCTTGGCGTGCACTCAGCCTGAGCACAAGCTCAGGTGCCTGGACACGGTTTGTTTGCAGAGCGCAGCCCGGCTCTCCCCTCCGCCGGCTGCACGCGGCCGAGGAAGGCTTCAGGCGCTGAGTGTTGCTGTGAAAAGTTTTCGTGCTGCAGGTACCGGGCAGGGATGCTCAGGGACCGGGCAGGGATGCTCAGGGACCGGGCAGGGATGCTCAGGACCGGGCAGGGATGCTCAGGGACAGGGCAGGGATGCTCAGGACAGAGCAGAGATGCTCAGGACAGGGCAGGGATGTTCAGGACAGAGCAGGGATGCTCAGGACAGGGCAGGGATGTTCAGGACAGGGCAGGGGTGCCCATTGCAGCCCGGGAAGGGTTCGACCCGTGCGCGGCGCAGCGGGGCCGCTGGAGGGCGACCGGCGCCCGGGAACGGGAAGGGGAATGGGAGTGGGAACGGGAAGGGGAACGGGAAAGGGAACGGGAAGGGGAACCGGCCGGGGTCGCTCCGTGCGAGACAGTTCTGGGCAGCGGCAGCACCGCAGCCAGGACGGGAAATGGGGCTCCGCCGCTGGAATCCCGCATCGCCGGCAGCCCCACCGAAGGGCGGATCCGGCACAGCACATCCCTGTTGCAGGAGACCCCCGTCACAGGGCATCCCCATCACCGGGCATCCCATCACCGGGCATCCCCATCACCGGGCATCCCCATCACAGGGAATCCCACGGGAAGCGTGGTTGCCCCCAAAAGCTGCGAGCTGCATTTCTGTCGGGAAAAGCCCTTTTGCCTTGGCGTGCACTCAGCCTGAGCACAAGCTCAGGTGCCTGGACACGGTTTGTTTGCAGAGCGCAGCCCGGCTCTCCCCTCCGCCGGCTGCACGCGGCCGAGGAAGGCTTCAGGCGCTGAGTGTTGCTGTGAAAAGTTTTCATGCTGCAGGTTTAGCACAGGCAAACATGCCAAGAAGCTGAGCTCTGCCCACCCCACTTCCCTGCCCCGCTAATTCCGCTCCCTGATAACCCCGGGGCGCCGGCCCGGCGCCGCGCTCACCCCACGGCCCCGCGGCCCGGGAGAGCCACCCCGGCCCTCCAGAGCGGGTTAGAGGACCCGGGAAATCCCTTCAGGGCCCTCGTCCCTTTCGGGATGAAGAGAGTGAAAGAAGCACGCACAGAGCTAGATTTGGAGGTTGAAACAACACGTGCTTCGGCAGCAGCTCTCTGCTTCCAGTGTGTACATCCTCCTGGCGTGTGTTTCCTGGCCTGGGCACAAACTCGCCCGGTGCCCACATGCCACGGGCAGAGACCCCTCCGGAGCCCCTGTGCTGCCCAGCAGTGCCCAGTGCTCCTCGCTTGCCTCCCATCCCGGGGTGGCTCTGCTGCTGCCAGCCCCTACAGCCAGGCGCCAGAAATGGGAAGGTGGTGCCAGAGCTGGTAGAGCTGCAAACCCTAATAAACCGCTGGAGGGTGAAGAGCAGGGTCCCCGGGGTGTCCTGCAGGAACAGCTGCCCACAGCCAAGTTTTGGCCCAGGCACAGCACCCAGGGTGTTTAATGCAAGGTTGCACGGTGACAAAATAGACCCAGAGAGAAGCTTAGCCTGGCCTTGAGGGAGCAGGACCAGCCCCACTCCCTGCCCTGCAGCCCACAGCCGCTTCCTGGGAATCCCTCGGTGCGCGGCCTGCCCAGGGCACGCTGAGCCTCCCGAAGGCACCGGGCTGGGGTCGCCCGTCCCTCCCGGGCACAGCGGAGGGACAGAGGCTGCAGGGGAGCCCCACAGCTGCCTCTCGTCTGCAGGAGCCTCGCGGGCAGAGCGGCCTCGGCCGAGTGATTAATCTTTTGTCACAGAGGAATCGGGAGAACCGGCAATTAATAAACCCCTGGCTCAGGCAGGAACACGGCCCTGCCGTCCCCGCCGTAAACATCGCCCTTCCCTGCTCGGGATGTGCCGGCGGCCGGGCACGGGCGCAGCGCAGATGTTCCCCAGGGAAGCAGGGTCAGGGCTGCTTGACGAGGAGGAATCACCAGCGGGAGGATGTTTGTTTTTGTAGCAGCTGGATGTGTCTCGGGAAGGGATGGGAACGTCTTCTGTCACTCGTGGGCCGGGAGGAGGCTGGCAGGGCAGGGATAAAGCTCCTGACAAGTTTGGACTAGCCGGCGAGTTGATTAGCTGAGAGATGAAAATTCACAGCTCTGCTCTTGCAGGGGCCGTGAGCTGCTGGAGAGATGTTTATGGGAGGGGAGAGCACCCCGTGCCCGCTGCCCCGCCGCCCGGCCCCGGCGCTGCTGAGCCGGCCGTGCCCGGGAGCCCCGGCAGCGCTGGGCAGGGCAGCTGGGACAGCAGCGGGTCCCCAGGGCAAGGACACCCACGGACCCGCACAGCCCCGCACACACGGACCCGCACAGCCACACACACACGGACCCGCACAGCCACACACACACGGACCCGCACAGCCACACAGACCCACAGATCCGCACAGCCCCGCACATCCATGGATCTGCACAGCCACCCACGGACCCGCACAGCCCCGCACACCCACGGACCCGCACAGCCACACACACATGGACCCGCACAGCCCCGCACACCCATGGACCCGCACAGCCCCGCAGACCCACAGATCCGCACAGCCCCGCACATCCATGGACCCGCACAGGCCCGCACATCCATGGATTCGCACTGCCACCCATGGAGCCGCACACCCGCGGTCCCGCACCGCTGGAAGCTGGGGCTGTGCGGGGGCAGGCGGGGACAGCGCAGAGGAGGGGACCGTGTGGCTACCCCGACTCCTCCACCGGCCACCGCGGCCACCCGAACAGCGCCGCAGCGGCCTGGACATGCCCCACGTCCCGGCGCGGCTGTGGGCACTGGGCTCCGGGCTCCAGGCACTGCCTCGGGCGATAATTTGAGTGAGGGTGGCAAAGAAACCCGGCCTGGCAAGTGCAGGCACCCGTCAGCTGAGAGCCCGGGCTGGGCTGTGTCTGATGGGACCGATTACCCGATGATAGACAGAGATAAATGTGTACAGCTGGAGGCAGAATAAATCGATGCTATATGTTGTATAATTGTCTTGAAAATAAGGTAATGCCGGGCTCTTGGAATGCTTTGATCTTATCAGAAAGACAAGGAATACACTAATGGCTTTAATTAGACTTTGGGGATGAAATGAATTCAGCCTCCTGGGTGAGCTGGTTTCTGGAATTGACCACTGGTGGGGATAGAAAGGCTTTAATCAGATTTAGGCTCTTTAATACCCACAATAGTGTGTCTGCATGTGTGACACAGACCTGCTGCTCAGGGTGTTTTGGTGGGGGCTCTGAAGGCTGCATGCGCTTGGGCTTCCAGTGCCACTGAGAGCCCTTTCTCAGTCTTCTTTTCCAGCTGAGTTTAAGCTCAGCAGAAGCTACTAGTTTTATTTATTGACTTCTAAGTTGAAAACAACTTGTCAAAAAGCAGGGGAAAGCTGGGAATCATTTAGCTTCCCAACAGCAGGATCATGGCAGCTGCTCCCGCAGCAAAGCAGCAAGCTGGTCATGCATTTAATTGTTAATTATTGCATGTACTGGCTACAGTTGAAGCAGGGGGAAAGCTTCTTGTCTCCCAGGAACACGTCTTTGTGCTGCCCCCGAGCACTCGAATAAGCAGCATTTAGTGCACAGAGGATGAGCAGGGTCTGACTCAGCGCCGTGACTCAGCGGGTGAAGCCCTGGCTCGTCCCGGCTGATGTGAAGAGGGGTGGGGATGTCCCAGCTCTCGGGGGGCTCTGCCTCTGCTCCCCCCACGCCTGTCAGGCCATGTCCCCGAGTGTCCCCTGAGCAGCCTCGCACCAGCACCCCTGAGAGCCTGAGGGTTTGGCCGGGGCTGGGATTTTTCAGAGGCTGCACCTGACGTTCCCTCGGTTATTTCCCAGCAGAGCTGGAGTGCTTGCTAAGCAGCAGCAGCCCAGATGCTGAACAAGCTGCAGTTACTCCTCCTGGGCTGTGTTTATGCCTTCCCTGCTGTAACTACAGACTTGGATTATTTTGGTCGGTTGACATTATCTGTTGTGCTTCCCTTATGTTAATTTGTTGGGCTTAGATGAGCTCCTGAAAAGGATTTAATAACAAGAGCTGCTGCCAATGAAAGCACAACCTTGTTCAGCAGTCACCGTGCAGCCAAGCCCTGGGCTGGCCGAGCCTCCAGGCGTGGTACCAGCTCCCTGTGAGCAGCTGAGCTTTGGTGTGAGCACAGGCAAGAGCACGGCGAGGCCAGCTTGCCCCCAGGCAAAGGGGGTGGCTCCCAGCTCTGCCAAGCCCTGAGCCCCCCAGGGGCACCCTGATGGTGCTGGAGACAGGGAAAGCCCCAGCTCAGCCTCATGCAGGGCACCCAATATTTGGTGGTTCTGGCTCAAATGGCAGGGCCGTGGCCCCCAAATTAGGGAGTGAGGATGAGACCCCAGATCCCCAGGGATGCCCGTTCTGTATCCCTCATCCCAGAGGGGTGACCACACCCCAGTGTGGTGGGGGATCCACCCTGGCCCCCAGGGGAACACCACGGGGCCATGGAGCCCTGGTGGGTGCCCCACCCTGGTGGGAGAGGAGGATGCAGGAGCACAAGGGGAGGAAGGGCACGAGCTGCCAGGGACAGGCAGCACCAGGGACCCGTCCCCCCACACCACCCCACTCACACATGGCCCCGGGATGTGAGATCACCCGTGTGTGTGGGAAAGCTCCTCACCTCGGCACAAACACACACATGCTTAGTAACATAATCTCTTAAAAGCAAAATCCCAGAAATTCCTTTTTCTTCGTGGAAAAAGTTGCCTGGGGGAGAAGCTCATAATGAAGGATGAAAGCTTAATCCTTGAAGCAGAGCAGGACTGGGGGGGAAGAGTATAAACATGACAGTTGTTGCTCAGTGAGTCGGAAAAAAAAGGTGAAGGGCTGAAAGTTGTGGTGGGGCAGGAGGGCGAGGGCTGTGGGGATGGGCTCTGGAGCCCAGCAGCTCCTCCTCCCTGCCCAGGCCATATCCATCACTCCAGTGCTGGCCGTGACAAATGCACAGGTGATCCTGGCCGTTTCAGGAACAGAAAAATGCTCTGTGCTCTGCTGAGTGAAGGTGGGAGAGTAAATGGTGCTCTGTACTCGGGGACAGCCCTGGGTTACCAGGTGTCAGCGTTAGCAGCACTGGGAAGGAGCTGTAATCAACATCAGGCACTGAGCATTATAAAATAAAGCACCAGTCTGTCAGATTGACTTTTCCACGTTTTCTGAGCTGTCAGCATGGACACTGTGACAATGCTCAGAAAAAATGCACTGAAGGAAGTGAAGCTGCTGCTCACTGCCATCCCTCAGTAACCTGCCTTCTGCAAAGCCAGAGAAAACCTGTTTAAATCAAAGTTAAACCCTCTGCAGTGCTGCCTGGCTGAAGCTGAGCCTCCCTGCCAGCAGGCAGCAGGGGCAGGGCAGTGGCAGGAGGAGAACACAGCTCACAGCTGGGGACAAGGACAGGGGGGTCGTGCACTGGTGGAAGGAGTTGGGCTGATGGTTTGGGGCAGAAATGGGAATTTTCCACAGTGGCTCTTGGCAGGTCCCAGGGAGCCAGGCCAGGTCAGAGCCACTGTGTGTCCCAGGAGGCCCCAAGACAAAAGCTCCCCATTCTGAAAGGGGTTTTCCTTGCACGGCATCCCCAGTCTGAGAGAGGAAAACAAACAAGTTCCACTTCTTTATTTTTAATTGGCAGTGGAGCAGCAGAGGTGGGGTTACACTCTCCAGAGCCCAACCTGCTCTGTCTTTGCTCACTGCACAGCAACGCTGTTTATGGACTCGGATTCCAACCTTCTCCTCTCTCGAGGCTGTGAAGATGTATTTCCTCTTGTGCCATTTCTCCTTCTGGCAAGCAGGCTCCCAGGTGGGTCTGGAAAATGTCAAAGTGGGAAATAAAGTTGTTCACTGAAAAAAAAAAAAAAAAGAGAGAGAGAGAGAAGAAGAAAAGGGGAAAGACAAAAAGGAACAAGCCCAGAGGTGCAGTGCGAGGCCTGCTGGGAGCCCTCAGGCAGGAGTGAGAGCACTCAGACCCGGGGCAGGATGGAATTCCCACTCTGTGCCACCACGGCTCCGCCAGCACGGCTGCAGGCTCTGAACTTTTCATCCCTGGAACAGGCTGAAAACACAGGGCAAGGCAAAAAGAAATAAAAATAACCCAAACCTGCCCCCTGGCCTGCACAGGACAGCAGAGAGCAGGCAGGCACCTGCCGGGCCGTGGCTCTGCTGAGGGGGTGCCCTGCAGCAGCTGTGCCTGAGGACCTGCCCCTTGCCCAGGCAGGGAGCCCCGGGCACGGAGGTGGCAGGTGACACCGCCGCAGGTGGCCAGGCTGCCGGGGCAGTGCCACCTCCACCTGCTGAGCAGGAAAAGCTGGACCTGCACGTGCTCGTGAGCGTGAGCTGGGGAAGAGCGTCGGGGCTGGGCACAGATGCTGCAGATTAGAGAGGGAGAAGCTGGGAGGTTTCTGCTGAAGACATTTTTCCATTCGTGAGGCCATGGGGTGGAGCGGGCGAGCGGGGGGGCAGCGCCTGCAGCAACAACAAAAGGCAGAACAAGGGGGAGGGGAGCACGAGGGAGAGATTTTTGATTCATACTCAAAAATTACCCAAACTTTATTGCCAGAATGTCTACATTTTTATGCGCTTAAGCACAGTGAGTTATGGAAATCTTAGAACAATGGAATGATCTCCTTCATTGCCCTCAATGCGTTCAAAGTCACCACCCCTCCTCACCAAGAGGAATCTCTTTTTCTGTTTCACCGACTTCCAAAAATGCCTCTGCTATCAACACCCTCCACGTGCATCTCATAAATACCAGGGTGGGACACGGGTCTATTGGTGGGTGTTTTTTATAAACCCATCTCTGCCCCAACCCTGACTCAAGAAAGTTTTTATGGCATTTGGTTGATTTGGCAAATTTTCTGCTATAACCTGCCTGAACAAGAGGGGCTGTGAATTCCTTGATTCAGGTCCAAGCTCAGAGCTTTGTGGTTCCCCTGCTCTTGTCTTTGCTCTGTGGGAGTCCCTTATCTGTCAGTCACGTACTGATCTTATAAATCCTCTGCCTCCCCATGTGAGAGCTTTGCAGGGTGTGCCTTACACGCTCCATCTGCCAGGTAAGGAGCAGCAGCGCCAGCAATCCAGCTGCAGCGCGTGTTCTGCAGCCCCGAACACGCGGAATGGGGCGGCCTTGGGTGGGTTTCGGCGCTGTGGAGCAGGCACGGAGCAGGCACGGAGCAGACCCTCCGTTCCTAGCGCAGCAGCCGCACGGAGCGGAGGATGCCCGGCCCGGCAGGGGCGCATCCATCCCGGGCACCGCCCCGAGCCGGGACGCTCCGCTGCGGGAAAAATCCTTCCCACAGCAGCTGTGCCTGCAGGGAAGTGTAACAGCGTGCGGCAAGGGCCAGCGGAGAGCACACGCCAGGGTGGTTTCCTTTGCTGCCGAGATAATTCCTCCCCACCCCTCCAGAACAGCGTCCTCCCGGCTGCAGAGCGCGGCCACACAGGCCCGGGCTCTGATTTACAGCCTGCCAGCTGACGGGGCTGCAGGCAGAGAAAGTGCTGAGGTGGGAGAAAATGAGGAGCAGGCCGGGACGAGTGCCGGGGGGCTGCCGGGGAGGGTTCGGGAGCCGGGCTCGTCCCACCTCGGCTGCGCGCAGCGGCGGCAGTGCGGGAGCGGCTCCAGCTGCGGGGATGGGGCACGGATGGAGACCCCGGCGTCTGCACAAACCCTTCCGATTGTCCCTCATTCCCCAGGCTCATCCTGGCCATCCTGCCCTGCTTCCAGCTCGCTGGGGAGAGGGAAGCTGAGCGAGCCACCGGAAAACGCCTCCAGCCCCATAAACTGACACCATTGTTTATAATATTTGTAAGTGCCACTGCGTGATGATAGCTGCGCTCTGACAGAGAAAATTTACTTTTTTCCTTATTTTTTTAAATAAAGTTAGGAAGTTGCAAGTCCCCCAGAAGATGCTTTGGCCATTATCCTGGGTTTGTTTGTTTTTCTGCTTGCCTGAGGTGACACAGGGAGGGCCATGTTCTGCTGCTGATGTTCTGGCACTGTCACAGCACCCACAGAACCCACAGCACGCTGCTGGGCTCAGCCTGAACCAGACAATCTGAGTCCCTGCTGGTACCAGGCTGGCAGCCAAAATCCCAGGACAGAGCCTTTTCCTTCCTTCCTTCCTTCCTTCCTTCCTTCCTTCTTTCCTTCCTTCCTTCCTTCTCCAAAGCCTCTGGAGCCACCCACTGCGGAACTTCCTGGGAAAGAGGCTTGGATTTGAGGGATGGAAATGAAAAGCTGTTGATCTAGGGGATGAAATCTATCAGTGCACACTTCCCATCCCGGGGATGGAGCCATGACTTTGTTGTTACTGTTTGTGTGCAAACACTCCTCCGGAGGAGTCAGGCACTTTGCTGGGGGCACTGCAATTTCCTCCAACCTCCAGTTTGCTTATATTGTGCTAAAACCAAACAAACAATCCCTGAAAGGCAGCAAGAGCTGCAGGAATCTTCTAAAAAACTTGCAGCAGGGATTTATCAGGGCTTCAGCAGGACACAGCAGGGATTCTGTGAAGACACTGACCCTGCTGCTGGGCACCCTCCAGAGCACCAAGGCCCTGGGTGTCAGCAGATGTGGCTGTTCCAGGGATGGGGCTGACACTTCACTGACCTGTCCTTCCCCCAGCTGAGGCACAATAAATCACAGAATTATGGAATCACAGAACGTGCTGGGTTGGAAGGAGCCCACAGGGGCCATCAAGTCCAGCTCCTGGCCCTGCACAGCACAACCCCAAAACAGCAAACAAGGCCGAGGAAGTTTCTAAACACACTGAAGGTGGTTGAGGGAAAGAGGTTATGAAATGCAATTAAAGGTTTTATAAAGGGTCCTGCTCACACTCCTTGGTCACTGTCTGATGTTGATCACAAATCAGAAAATGAGCTGGAGAACTGAAAGGAAGGGAATGGCCAGGAGGGCAGTGGACTGGTATGGAATCAGCATGGACATAAAAGTGAGTTTGTAACAGCAACCAAGCCACAACTGAGGCACAGTAAGCACCTCAAAACTCGGACAAACTAATTGCAAACCCCATAAACACTGAATGCAGTACAAGCATCGTGAGTCTGACACTCAGCTTCTCCTGCTGGGCTGCTGGTCCAACAGCTCCCAAGCCAGAGATTCCCTGCTCCTCCTTTTGATATGCATCACTCTCGTTTTTCCGTGTTGTTGGACACAAGAAGGAGAAGTCCCTGTGAATGAGCCGTCAGGGCGAGCCCCTGGTTGCTTTCCCAGCTCCTCCCTGAGCCGCTGCCCAGGCACCCGCGAGGAGAACAGCACAGAGAAGGAAAGTGCTGCAGTTTGGGCTGGATAAACAGACCCTGGCAAGGCCCTCGATGTGAGTCCTCAGCCAAGAGCTGCCCGAGCTCTGTGGCCGTGCCCAGGGCCAGAGCTCCCAGGGCTCCACTGCATGGGCCCACTTGGCACACATCCCTCTGTCCATTACCAGCTAATGCAATGGAACTGGCTGACAATGGGCTCAGAGGCTGCCAAAATCCAACATGAGGGCTGCAGATGTCCCAGGGACCGGCAAACCCTGCTGGAAGATCCCTGTGGAATGAAAGGTTAGCCTCAATTTGCTTCAGATGCTGCTCGCCCCGTCCCACAGCCATCGGGAGGAGGGGCCTCCATCGGAGAGAAAAGATAAATCCAGCTCTGTCTCCAGACTGTTATTGTCTCCTCTGGTTCAAATTAAGGGACTCGGGTCATTTTTTATATGTTCCCGTTTGTCTTTTACCTGAGGGCATTGCAGAAAGGAAAAGAGAAAAGGTGAATCTAGCACGAAAGAAGGAAGGAGCAGAGTCTTTAGCAGACAATTAACTGAGCTGACATCGGGCTCTCCCTCAACACCAAAGTGGAGATTAAATGCAGGCAGACACAGCTAATGCCTTGCCAGTGATAAATCAGCACCAGTGGCTGTGGCTGCACAGCAGAACCCAGCCCTGACCCCAGGGATGTCACAGCCCTGACCCCAGGGATGTCACAGCCCTGGCCCCAGGGATGTCACAGCCCTCTACCCAGGGATGGGAGACACCCCAGCTCCCACCAGCACCCCCAGCCTCACCCCAGCACCCCCAGCTTGCTGTCCAAGGCAGGAGTGAAGCTGATGCAAAGATCCAGCCCAGCCACCAGACAGGCTCAGGGTGGCACCAGTGCCACCACCAAAGGCCCCCGTGCACTCATTGCTCCAGGCAACCAAACTGCAGAGGAGAAAACAACATCTTCTCTCACTGGGGGAGGGATCTGCTCCGTGTTTCCACAGCCAGGGCCAAGGGGCTCTGTGCTGAGGCTGGAAACGTGGGCTGACTGCTCAGCAAGCACTCAGAGATGCTGGGTATTTTATCAGCTGCTGTGTCAGAGGCAAACGAACTGCAGGAAGGCTCAGGTGAGCAAATGTCAGCACCGTGGGGAGCCCTGGCAGGTGGGCCCTGCCTCTTTCAGATGCTCACAGGAGCCTGGCTCACCCACATGGAGAAACTGCTTGGCAGAGGGGCAAAAATAGGGATCCAGGGCTCACAGCAGCCTGATGTGGCACAAAACCCCACCCATTGTCTGCCCTTCCCAAGAATTTTACAGAAAGAGAATCTTTAAGGTTGGAAAAGATGTCCAAGACCATCAAGTCCAGCCATTATGTGCCTGTAGAAATAAGCAGCCTCGGATTTGTCTCAAGGTCCACTTCCAGAAGCCAGGAGAGAGGCTGGGAGGCTGTGTGTGCTGGCCCTGAGCACTGAGGCTGCTCCCCAGGGTCAGCTCCCCCTGCCCAGGGACCAGCGGGGCTGCAGAGCCCCTGGGGCATCGCTGGGGTTCCTCAGAGCCTTCCTCCACAGCCAGCCCGCGGCTGAGGAGATGGATTTCTCCTGACAGGCTCCTCACACGCCCCTGTTTGTATTCATTGCTCTTGCCGTGTCTTCTGCCACGCTGGGCAAACCTTGGGGCTGGCCCAGAGCCAGGGCTGGGGGGTGAGATGTGAGCTATTTTCAGGTGTTTTATAAAATTAACATCCCCAAGGTATCCCAGTGTTTGCCAAGGTGAAATCTCTGTCCGTTCTGGATGATTTCATTGCTCAGTGACCCCTTACATAATTTTCCTTTTCTTTTAAAGCAGGGAGATTTCCACTTCCAGCCCAGCTGGCCATCCCTGCAGCACCACGGCCCTTGCCAGCATTGTGTGGGAAGGGAAACCTTGCTTCCAGCACCCAAAAACCCATCCAAGCTCCCAAATCACCTGCACTGCCTTCCTGTGAGTGCACCAGGGCAGCTGAGCTCCCCACAGAGCCCCGTGGTGCCACAGCCCTGGGAATGCCCTGGCACAGGGAGAAAGAGCATTACCTCGCCTTGAATTTCCCATGCTAAAAACAAACCAAAACAACTGCTTCAGTGGAAATACAGAATGAAATTTAGACCTGTGATCTCTGCTACTTTTATCAGAACACAAGAGGCTCTATCCCAAAGCAGTCTCTTCTCAATGTATTTGGTGATTTAATTAAAAAAAAAAAAATTCTCTTTGTCAAAAGCAAATTCATCTCATGTTTCCACTGACAGAAAATGTAAGCTTTTAGAAAACAACAGTTTGATGAAAATCTGTTACTCCTGCCCTGTTTGGAGCACTCAGGGAGAGCTCCATCCCCACACCCAGCACTCGACCTGGCTAACCACAAACCACACGCCTGCCTTGGGTCAGGCTCCTTTTTTCCAGCACTCTGATTATTTTTTCTCCAGGGGATAGGGCTGGGAAGGACTCAGCCTTCAGCTCAAGACAAATCCTGCCCTTTCAGTAAAGTGTAATAAACTTCTTCCCCTGACACATAGGAAAATGTTTTAAGGAAAGACTTTATAGAGAGCATCAATCACTTTGGAGGTGATGGAATTGCTGCAGAATTATAAGCAAGTCTGAAGTGTCTACAGAGGACTCTAAACACTGTCTTCTATTTATTCTCTGTGTCCTTTGTAAATGTAAACTTCTGTGGAGTTCAGAGGCCCTTCCGTCTCCACAGCCTGTCAATCCAGCACCTTTCACCACTGCTAAAATCACAATTAAAAAAAAGGGGGATTACAAAAACAAACACAGAGCTCACGCGCGCGAGTGATGGCTGCGGACTGTTGTGGGAGCGGCGCTGGGATCCTGCCCTGCCCGCGCCTCCGGGCCCTGGGGCAGGGCACAGCCCTGGAGACCCTCCTGCAGCCCCCCGAGCAGTGCAGGAGCCATGGAGACCCTCCTGCAGCCCCCTGAGCAGTGCAGGAGCCCTGGAGCAGCCTCCCTTCTATAGCCCCCCTGAGTACTGCAGGAGCCCTGGAGACCCTCCTGCAGCCCCCCTGAGCAGTGCAGGGGCCCTGGGACTCCCTCCTGCAGCCCCCCTCAGCAGTGCAGGGGCCCTGCAGCCCTGGGACCCCCTCCTGCAGCCCTGGGGTCCCTCCTGCAGCCCCCCTGGAGCAGTGGCCGCTGTCACAGCGGGCAGGAGGCAAGGGAAGAGCAGGAAGCAAGGGAAGAGGCAAGGGAAGAGCAGGAGGCAAGGGAAGAGGCAAGGGAAGAGCAGGAGCGAGGATGGAGGAGCGCTCACGCCCTGGGCACAGCACCCAGCTCTGGGTGCCCCTCCGTGAGCCCATCCCCAGCTCTCAGGGGAGCAGGGAGGGAGAGAAAGGCAGGATGAGGTCTGGGAGAAGACAGGGATGGAGCCCCAGCTGGATGCGGGGTGAGTTTTCCCCCTGCTGAGCGTGGGCAGGTTTTTATCCCCCAGCACAGCCGGCAGGAAGGGTCACGGTGCCCTGGGGCACAAACTGGCACCGGGGCTCTGCAAGGCCCCAGCAGATCGTGCAGAGGACAGGGCACTGACAGCGGGATGGAGCGTGGTGTGGGAGAGCCATCCCAGCTGGAATGCTGCTCAGGGGAGCAAGTGGGAAGTGACTTTTTCTTCCACAGAATGAAAAGAGATAAAAGCTCTATAAAGTCAGGAGATAATCTGTATTAAAAACTTCTCTTTGACATAATAGCTGGGAAAATTACTTTATACATTGAAATATTCCACAGCTGCTCCAGGGGGAAAATTGTGTCTTTTAAAAAACACCTTTCATGAGAGACTTCCTCTGAGCCTGGAGCATCCTGATCCCAGCCCCTGGACACAGGCTGCAGGGGGACAAGGTGCAGTGCTTTGCTCCTGCCCGTGAAGGGTCAGGAAATAAACAACTGGGAGCCTTTTGGCTATTTGCATCAGCAGAGGTTTTGGTAGGTGCAAACAGCTCTACACAAAACTGCACATCCACAAGCATCACTTCAACATCAAGTTAAAGAGGGAAATTCCTGCAAGGGTCAGCCCATGACCCACCTCACCTGTGCCTGAGGGACAGTCCTGGATCCCACTCCTGCCTTGCTGGGAACTTGCTTTACAGTTGATGTGACACTGACTCTTGCCAGCATCTCTAGCTCTCTCAAAAGCCCTTTGCCACAAAACCCAAGTCAAAACGCAATTGTTTCAGCAGAAAAGCAGCATTTTGGAGGCTCCCCTGTAACACCCTCACTGAGTGATGCTGACAGCCCAGAGCTCTGAAAGGCGACGTGGGTTGTGATCCCCATCCCCTGCCAGCCCGGGCTCTCACAGCTGGGAGCGGCCGCATCTCCCGCAGGTGTGCGCCCCTCCCGCGGGCCGGTACCGAGCCGGGCCAGCCAGCCGGGCCGGTACCCAGCCAGGTCAGCCAGCCGGGCCGGTACCCAGCCGGGCCGGTACCCAGCCGGACCGGTACCCAGCCGGGCCGGTACCCAGCCGGGCCGGTACCCAGCCGGACCGGTACCCAGCCGGGCCGGTACCCAGCCGGGCCGGTAGCCAGCAGGTAGCGCTGCGGGTCCGTCCCAGGCTCCGCCGCGTCCCCGCGCCCGCCCTGCGCGGTCCGTCTGTCCGTCCCGAGCCTGCAGGAGCGGGCACCGAGCGGGCGGTGCCGAGCCCCCAGCCCGCTGTCCGCAGGGACCCCGGGGTCCGTCCCCGCCTGGAACCCGTGCCGGGGTCCCCGGAGCCGGACCTGTCCCTCGGGGTCCTGCTGAGGAGCCGCCGCTGCCGGAGCCGTGCGGACCGGGCAGGGATCGCGGCCGCCTTTGCCGCAGGTCTTTTTCCTGGCGCGCTCCAGAATGCTGAAACGTTCCAGCGGCCGCGGCATTCCGCTGCCTCCTGGCTGCCCTGGAACAGCTGATCCCTGTAGGATCGCACCCGCAGCCTCTCCCGGGCTGACCTGCAGCATCCCTGCCTCCCCAGCCCACCCGTGGCCTCCCGCCCTGCCTGCAGCTGGTTTGTTTGCGCTGAAGAGTTGCTGTAGCAGAAGTGCAATTCCAGCAAAAGCTGGCAGGGAATCCAGGGGCCAAGTCCGGAGTAAATTCTGATAATGCTGTGTTTACATCAGGAATTTCTTTGGCAGATTAATCACATGAATGAAGGAACAGATGGGAACTCGCTGCAGACACTGTAACGGGAATTCCAGCGGAGGGCCAGGCTGGCAGCTCGGCCCTGGAAGCGCCACTGCCGGGACCAGCTCTGCAGGAAGCAGGGATGGGGTCAAACAGGGATCAGTGCTGGAGAAAAGCAGCACCCAGAGGGGAACTCTCCTCCAAGAGCCCGTGGAGAGCAGCCAGGCCAGCAGCTCGTCCCCTGGCACACGCCAGCCTGTCCTTCCAAGGCTTGTGACATCCAAGAAACGAGGGGTGTCAAGGGCATCATTTCAGGAATGGTGTCATGCTCCTGCTGCCAGCCTCACCCTCACCACCTGCTGGTTCTACCAGCTCTGGACTCAGGTTGCAGTCGGGGTTTGAAAGTACACAAGGTCAGAATTGCCCAGGGAGCAGGTGACAGCCCGGGCACAGTCAGTCAGTGCAGGACAGACACAGCCACCACCACCCTGCCTTTTATTTCCCAGTGGCTGGGGTGCCAAACTGCTCCCAGTCTGGGGGATTATTCCCAGAGTCAGCCACTCAGGAACAGGCCACGTGCCCGTTGAAACAGCCATTTGCATCAGCCCATAGCTGTGCCCGTGTGCCTGACCTGCCAGGTGCTGCCCCGGCGAGTGACAGGCTGCCAAGTCTGGGACAGGGCAGGGGGGAGCAGATGTGCTGGGAGCAGAGTGTGGGCAGCTCTTCACTGGCCACAGAAGGCTGTTTGTGAGAGGCAATGGTCCTCCTGCTAGCTGCTCCTTTGTTCAGAACTGTGTGGTCACCTTACAGTGCCTGTGCTCCTCCAGAGAGCTCTGAAGCCAGGCCCCCGCGTGGGCAGCACCCCTGGGCAGATGTGGCAGCGAGCAACAAGGAGTGCTCAGGGAGGCTGTGGTCTACATGTGCTTCACGTGGGCTTAACTGCACGCCAGGATCTCATAATCCCTCTTGCAATAAAACTGCACACAGATTTACTGAGCGTGGTTTGTGAGAGCCAACGGGCTGTTCTAATGACACAGCAGCTTGCTGAGGAAACACCACTTCTCTCCTGGGTCCTCCCAAGGTGCCCCAAGAGACGGCTCCAAGTGAAGGGCACCGATTAGACCACAACAGTCTCTTGCAGAGTAACAGATTCAGATTAGCCAGGGTAGACTGGAGACATTTTGATCTCTCCATAAGGCTTTCCAGTGTGGCTGAGAGCTCACCAGCGGCACTAGCCCTGGAAGTGCCAATACACACGTTCCCCATTCTCCTCCCAAGCCCTGGGCTGCACCAGCAGGCCACAGCCCAGCTCTGGCTGCCACAGCAGGAGGGACAGGGGCTCAGGTGTGTCCTGCCCGGCCCCCTGCCCCGGCTCCATAGCCAGCTCCTGGGAGCCAGCTCTTGGAGCCAACACGGCTTCCTGCTCTGGGGCCAAACTGCCCTGGGGCCAAACTCTGCCCTGGGGCTGCACAGGGGAACACACGGGACGCTGCAGCCGGGAGCCCGTAAAACCCAGCGCGGTGTTACTCATCAGCTCCCCCGTGCTCCTCCCTCTGCTGGGGGACATGGCTCTCGCGGAGCAGCCCAGAGCTGCTTGTGTGTCTGTCAGCTCCCACAAACAGCCCTGCTTAGTGCCACGAGGGGAGAGGGCGCTTGGGAGCCCCGGCCAAAAATAACAAGTTTAAAGCACGATATCCTGGCCAGCTCAATGGCTCCATCCCTCTGCCAGCTGGCCAAGCAGCGCCCTGGGGAAGCAGGGTCTGAGGGCCAGGGTGCCCCAGCATGAGCAAAGCTCTGTCCCCCTGTCCGCTGTCCCAGCACCCGCCGCATCGCCGGCTGCATTTCCTGCTGCATGGCTGCACCACCCGCTGCATCGCCCGCTGCATGGCCCCATTGTCCGCTGCATGACCGCATTTCCTGCTGCATGGCTGCATTGTCTGCTGCATGGATGCATCACCCGCTGCATGGATGCATTGCCCACTGCATTTCCTGCTGCATGGCTGCATCGCCCGCTGCATCGCCTGCTGCATGGCCCCATTGTCCGCTGCATGGCTGCATCAACCGCTGCATTGCCCGTTGCATGGCCCCATTGTCCGCTGCATGACCGCATTTCCTGCTGCATGGCTTCATTGCCCGCTGCATTGCCTGCTGCATGGCTGCATTGTCTGCTGCATTGCCCGCTGCATGGCCACATTGGCTGCTGCATGGCTGCATTGCCTGCTGCATTGCCCGCTGCACGGCCGCGCGTGCTCCAGCGCCGGAGCGGGGAATCGCACGCCATTAACATTCCCACAGTGACATCTCCAAAATACTTCAGGGATAAATTGGTTGCTGGCTGATTTGCAAAGCATTCAGGCAAAATTCAGAGGAGGAAGGCTGGTGGGGAGCCAAGCGCTGGCCCCGCGGGAGGCCGCGTGCCCGGGGGTCACTTGGATGCTCATCCCACGGCCCCACAGGCTGACAGCGAACGTGGAGCAGCTCACCCTGACAGAGGGCTCGGGTGCCCGGCGCTGCTGGGTAAACAGGACCATGCCGAATGCACACAGCGACGGGCAGGGCCCTGGAGGCATCCCAGCATCTTCACAAAACCCCAGGGACTGCGAGTGGCACCAGAAGGGACACAGAGCCCAGTGCCCGCTGCCATCCCCACAGCCCTGGGCAGGCACAGGTTTGGCAGGCAGGATTCCGACAGCCAAGGGGGAATTGGTCATCAAAAAAAGCCAGGTAAGACAGCAAAAAGCCCTCACCATGCTTTGCATAGCCACAACATACTCCGTGCAGACCAAAGCAGTGGCCAAGGGCACCCATCAATCTCCTCCAGCCCACCCTGTCTGGAGGTGATGTGGAGTTCTGGGCTCTTACAGGGGTGGAAAGCTGTTGCTGGAAAACCTGAGATAGGAAGAGAAATGTCGCCCCAAATTTATTGTATTTACTTTCTCCAGTGTTTTCAGAATTTTTTAGTCTTCAATAGTTTATATTATACACATTTATCAGCTTTCCTTCAGGCTTTTAACCCCAGATTCACTGTCTCAGGTTATAGTGGAAAGTGATGAAATGGGCATTCCTGGAGCATCTGCTCAGCAGAAGGGTTGTGGCCAAATTTAATCAAATGGCCAAAATTAACCCAGTGCAAGGCTGGTGCACGGTGAAACCTTCAGTGTCCCTGGCACTGTGGACTTCTCGTGGATCTCCACACCCTCACAGTTACCAGAAGAACCCACCCATTTTATTGCCAGCTCTATCCACGTATTTCTTATTCATCAGCACTGGATTATTTTTATTTTTTCAGTGGAGAAGTAGGGAAACCCACATGTTACCAAAAAATATTTGCAACTAAGATGGCCTCTTCTGTAGCAATCTTATTTTTAAAGAGCATTTCCAACCTTCCAAGAAGCCAAGGCAGCCAGGAGTGACACCGACCCCACCAGGCTGTCCTGCCTGCAAGACCCAGCCGCGGCAGGAGGGCAATGGTCCTCGAAATAAGGGCAAATCACACAAATGAAGGGAGGACGTGCGCAAAAACGGCACTTAAATCCTGGCAAATGTAGAGATAATGAGTAAATTAACTCCCTGGCTGTGATCTATTGAACAGCAGAGCCCCAAAAGCCGACAAAGGGATCAAAGCCGGAATTTCCCGTGCTCTGGCCGGGGTGCCCGCCGTGCCCGGGGGGCCGAGCGGCTCAGCAGAGTTCAAAGGAGCCCACACAGCCCTGCACAATTCCCAGGTTTTCTGGGGGCTCGCTCCCCGGAGGGCGGAGAGCGGGGCTGGCAGCGGGGCCGGGGCAGCGGGACAATGCGCGCTCCCGCTGGCAGGATTAGCCATATAGCAGGACAGCTGAATCAGACGCTCAGCCCTTAACAGGATTACGCTCCCGGGAGCTCCAATGAAAATACAGACACCCCGGCCACGGGCAGCCCCCCTGCTCCCAGCGCCCCCGGGGTGTGAGCCTCCGGGGTTTTTAAAGTCGCGATGAAAGCGCGGGGCTGAGCTCCCCCTGCGCCACGGAACGGGCTCGGCTCTCTGCCAGCCGCGGGGGTTTGCACACGGACAGGAGGCAGCAGGTTTTAACCGAAACAGCAGGATTTAGAGTAGATGTTGGGAAGAAATTATTTGTGCAAAAATGCCCTGGCACACGTTTCCCAGAGAAACTGTGGATGCCCCGTCCCTGGAAGCGTCCAAGGCTGGCTGGACAGGGCTGAGAGCAAACTGGTCCAGTGGAAGGTGTCCTGCCCACAGCAGGCCTTGCAAGGAGGTGAGCTTTAAGCTCCCTTCCAACAGAAATCATTTGAAGATTTCAATGATTCAGGCTCCTCGGTGCTCAAGCTGGCCCCAGCTTTGCAGAGCATCCCAGGGGCAGGAGCAGAGGCTGCAGCCACTGGAAGGGCTGGAGCTAATTCAGCATCCTGTCCCAGCAGCACACACTGCCCTCACCCTCACCTCAGCAGCCAGACTTGCTGAAAGCCGCTGGCCGCAGCCGAGGTGTCCCTGCAGCAGGGACAGCGTGTGGCACTGCCGGGGGAGCTGGGACCCCGCAGCACCGCCGGGAGCGGGCTGGAGCCCACGGGGAGCAGGGGCCGATCCTCTGGGCACTCTCTGCAGGGAAGGGGTGTCCAGCAGGACAGCAGATGGGCAGGAGACGAGCTGGAGGGTCCTCTCCACACCAGGGTTGAGGGCCCTGCTGCCGAGTGCGGGTCTTTAATATTCTTCTTTTGGAAGGATCAAACCTTCCATTTCCATGGAAACACAAACCTTTAGGTGCCCAACCTCAGGGTCTCTGCATTCCTCCAGAGAGGCTGGATGCTTCTGCTGTCACACTCCTCACCACCAGGATTAACTGAATAACCAGGTCAAAAGCAGTGCTTGAATTCAGCTCAGCAAGAGGCCGATCTCATTACATCTCTATTTCCTTGAAAAGTGGATTTGCACCAGACCAGACATTTTTAAGGCACAGGGAGGCACCAAGCTAAAGAGAGATGTACGTTTTCCAGGTTAACAATGATTTTCACCTGCTCCAGCCTGGAATCACCACAATAGCAGCACACAGGTTATCAGAGAAAGGCTGAAAGCACAGCTTGCTGCCCTGACTCCTTGTTGGATTTCTGAGAGGCTGGCAGCTGAAAAGCTGATCCAATTTATCCACAGTTCATTATCCAGCATAGCATGACATTGGGACACTCACAGACATAATCCAGCTTCCTCCTGCCTTGCAAGATGTATTGACCAAAGGCAAGAAAACAGAGCATTAATAGCTCTCCACTGTGCAGCTGAATCTGGGCAGCAGCAATGAGATTCTTTGGGCTATTTCTATCCAATCTCACACAAGAGTAAATCAGAAGCTTCTACAGACTTTCCATTAAATTTCTCCCCATTAATACCAACATAGAGATCAGAATTTATCCTTTTTTTTTTTTTTACGTTTTTCTGATATTTTAAAAAATGCTAAAACTCTTCAGCTTCTAGCTGAGCTTAAGATAAAAGTTAACCTCTGAACCACAGCAGTATCTTTCATGTAAGGCACAATACAGAGAGGGCTTTTTGCAGTGGTTTTGCTCAGTAATGTGTGTTTCAGACTGTGTTTTCCCCCATCCTCACCTGACTCTGGGAGGCAGGGTACAAGGAGCCACTAAACTTCACAGGAAATTTCTGAAGGTGGCAAGAGGCACCAAGAGTGCCCATGGAATGAGACTGGCCAGGAGTGAGTACGAACCTTGCTCCATTCCTGGAATTCTTCTGAGCCAGCCTGGACGTGCCACGGAGCACCCTGTTCCAGTGGGAAGTGTCCCTGCCCATGGCAGGGGGTCAGAACACGATGATCTTTGAGGTCCTTCCCAACCCCAACCGTCTGTGATTCTGTGATCAGTAGGAGGAGAGAGGGGCCCTGTTCTCTACCCCCTGACCACCTGAACCACCCTTGAGAGACCATATTTTGTGCCTCCCCAGCCCCGGCTGCTGCCCTGGCAGATGCCCCAGGGCAGCGTGAGGGCTTTGTAATAACCTGTTATCTGATCTGAGCTCTCTGGCCTTTCCTCTCTGGCAGACAGTCCTTCAAACCCATTCAGGGATGATGAGTCACTGAAGAAGCACTTAAAAACCATCCTGGATGATAAGGTTAGAGCTATGTGTGGTGCATTTCCTGCCCTAGTTTGGAGTTATGCTGGGGCTCTCCGCACTTCCTCGCTTATTCCACTTTCTTTCTCCTTCCAAATTCCCCACCATGCTAAGTTGCAATACCTCAAGCAGTTCAGTGGAGATTCATCAGGACTCAGTGACCACGCTGGGCTTCAACAGGGAGCAGGCAGCAAGGATGGATCAGGTTTGGGGAGGCACAGCCTTACCTGCCTCGAAGGGCAGAGAACACCTGTGGGAACTTTGATCAGGAGCTGCTGCAGGGATGCCACCAGCCAGGAGCTGCTCCTCGCTCGGCTGAACAAAGCAAATCACCTCAGCCACTCAGCATGTGGCTCCTTTAGACCCTTCACCATCCTCATGGCCCTCATCTGGACAGCCTCGAACAGCTTTATAACTTCCTTGTACTGTGGTGCTCCCCAGGACTTGAGGTGAGGCTGCACAAGGGCAGTGGGTCACCTTTGCCCAGGTGGGTCACCTCCAGGCAGGAGAAGGTGACCCCTGTGCCCAGGAGCTGAGCGTGGGCTCATGGCAGCAGCATTAAATCCTCAGCTCTGCCAGGCTGAAACCCTGCAGGTGAAACCCACCTGGCCCACAGCCCTGGCTCACAGCGTCCCCCTCGCTACCCGCAGCGGAGGACAAGAAACTTGCCTTACATTAGTGAAATGATTATTCTTAATACCCAGACACCGATCATATTCCTGAGGAAAAGGAAACATAAATCCCTCCCTGCACTGGCAGCAGCAACCCGCATCCCTAGATAGGAGAGAGCTAATTAAACCTGCTCATTCCAGCCAAAGCCCGGCCGGCGTGTTTGTGCGAGCCTTGCGGTCAAAGCACGTGAAGGATTTGGCCCTATTTCCCCATTTTCATTAATCACAGGGAAAATTCTCCACTTAGAAACAATGCTAGAGATATACCTGATAGGGCTTTTTTCTCCCTTGGCCACTTCCCACTTGGCAACAGGGACGAAGTTCTGCCTTTGCAAAACATTTTGAAACCTGTTTCTGTTCCAATTCAGAATCACCCACCCCAAAGCTTTCCAGGTTATCTGTAAAATAAAACCTAGAGAAATTGATGGCTTGAAATGCTTCAAACTGATAAACTCAAAATATATTATTTCAACTGCAATTTTGGTTTGTGTTATAAAGCAGAGTGAAAATGTTAAAAACCACAGAACAAATAGCCTTTGGAAATGGGAAACGTTGTTTTGAAATTGAAGAAATAGAATGTTTTTGCCCTGGGGACCACCTTCCCTTTCCTCCAGAGCTTGACAGAGTTTCACAAAACATTTCAATCTTGATGTGCTGTGTTTTGGGGGGAGCTGAGCTGTGTCTGCTGGGGAGGGTAAGGAGAAACTCCAGGAGCAAAGAGAACGGCTGGAATCCAGACAAGGTGCACGGTGCCACAGTGGGACCGGTCCCTCCAGCTGGGGCTCCAGTGCTGGTTTAGGCTGGGCTTTGTGCCCCTGAGCCCCATTTCAGCCTCTCTGGTAGCGTCCAGAGGAGGCAGAGGTGTGCAGCTGCTCCGGGATGAGGAGCAGGCAGCCCAGGCTGCTCCACTCCTGTAGAACCCCACCTCAAACCCTTCCCTGGTTATAAATAAAGCAGCCGCTGACCTCGGAGATTAATCAGTGGGCTGGTGTCTCTGCGTGATGTCACGCCGTGTTTTTCCACAGGCCTGTCAAGCGTCAGCCCGCCTGACGTGCCGGTGACAGCCCCGGCGCAGATTTACGGCCGCGTTCCGCCGGCTCTCCCGCACCACAGCACACAGATGCCTCTGCAGGGTGATGGAAACCGGGGCTGCTCGCCGCACCGTGGGTATTTTTAGGTGTTATTGCACCATTTCTGGCCTCCGGTGGCTGCCGTGACTAACACAGCTGGATTTGCAGGGCTCCCTCTGAGGCTGGGTGCTCGGGCACATCCAGCTGCTCCAGCAGGAGCCTCTCGGTCTGCTGGGTGAGGAAGGGAGGGATGGAGCCAGGTCCGGGCTGATGCCACAGCATGGGATGGGTCTTGTGATGGGAAACCAGTTCTCTCCAGTGCACCACACCTGGCCAAGGGCTCGGGAAGGCACAAACGCTGCTGGTTGGAAACCCAGGTCTGCCCTCAGGGTTTTAATTTCACTATTTGAACTTCACTCCTGCTTGCAGTTGAACCTACAGCCTGATCCCCTTCCCATGTGTGCCAGGCAGGAGCTGCTCAGCTCCAACAGGCACCAGTGGGCACGTGGGAGGGAGGATGTCCCCACAATGTCTGTGCCCAGGTGGCCACGGAGGCCAAAGGGTCACACACACCACGTGGCAAGGCAGGCACTGCAGGTCCACACAGCAACTCATCAATTAATCTGGGAAGGAGCAGAGCAATTAACACTGGAAGCAGGGGTTGACTAGCCAAGCACACGCTGTCACCCTGCTAACAGGGCTGCCTTGTGCCTGTTTGTTTGCCTTCTGTTTCTATGGAGGTGGGGGCGTAGCGAAGGGTCAGCTCGCTGCTCTGCTTACTTGTATCTATCCAAAACGCATTCTCACCACCTCAGAGCCCGAGGAGATAGCCAGGGGCTAACTGGGGACTGCTCAGCCTTTGGGAGCTGTGCTCTTTTGGGGGATAAAAGATCTTCCTAGCACAGCCAAGTGCTGGGGTCACCAGGACTCAGCACTAGCCACAGGCTCACCTTTGCTGGAGCAGGTGTAGCTCACAGAGGGCCCTGGGCTCCCGTGGCCCCCATGTCCTGCTGCTGTCCCTCAGCAAGGAACCCCCTACCCACCCCAGAAAGGAACCCCTACCCCATCTCCAGACGGCTGGAACTGCTCCTGAGCATCCTCCTTGGCACAGCCTGGGGAATGTGGGGGCTCAGGGCCAGCTCTGCCGGCTGCAGATACCCCAGCATGGAGCAGGACTGCCTGTCCCAAGCTCACCTCTCTCCTGGGGCTCCACGGGTGCCACTGTACTGGGCAGTGACAACGTGCAGGGCTGTGTCCCCTGTGTGCTGTGGCTGGAGAGGAAATGAGCTCCAGGGAGGCTCCAGCAGCACACAGCCCCTCACTGATCCCTTCTCTACAAGTCCAGGAGCTTGGCCGAGCTGCATTATCAACCCCAAAATAAGTTGCCAATAAATATGTCTATAACAGGTCTTTGTTCCCTCAGAAAAAGGGCTTCCCATGAGGTGAGCCAGCCTGGCACTGAGGGTTATCCCAGGACAGTGATTTTTCCCGTGATTATGCAAAGCTCCCAGTTATTCCTGGGACTGCCACGTGAGAGGTGAGCTCCCTCCCAGCACGGGCACTGGGAGGCACGGCAGCAGCCCCAGTGCCTCCCGCTCACACCCAGCACCTGTGCCTGCACAGGGACAGCAGGGACCACGCAGGAGAGACAGCTGGAGAGGGCAGGGCAGGCGAGACCCCCTGCCTCCATCTCCAGACTTCTGCAGAGAAGGGGGGACCTGGAACCCCTCCATGGCTGGCAAACCCTGTCTGATGGTGCCTGGAGCACACTGCAGGCTGGATGGCACCGATGGAGCAGCTCTTTGGAGCAGGGAATGCTACAGACCAGTCTTGCCCATGCATTTACTTACCCTGTTCTCCTCCTCAGGCATAACACTGACCATGGACTGCTCCTCTGCCCCTCGCCACAGCTCCGTGTGTGACACCAGGCCCTGCAGCAGCTGTCCCAGCGTCCTGGCATGACCAGTCACCACCTCCAGCACCCAGAGTGAGTCTGTGGAATGACCGACCTGCTAAGAAAATAGAGAGCCCGTTCCTTTGAAGTTAATGAATCGTGAAAGCCTTTGAAAGCAGAGCCTTGTTTATTTACTCACCACAGCTCATGTGGATGAAGCACCCAGTCATTCTGGGCACTGCTAATTTGAATGGAAGATCAAACATGAGGCTCTGCCCAGTTGGAGGAGTGAGAGCTGCCCGGGCCTCTTCACTGCCCAACACAGGGAGAGCCTCAAAAACCCAGGGCAGTGCGTGGGCTGTCAGGTGGCTTTTATGGAGACAAGCATCAAATAAGCCACAGGCTGACAGAGAAATACGTTATCCTGGATGCAAAGCCCTGGCGTCCAGCCTGAGCATTTCACTTCAACACCAAAATTCAGCTGTGACCCCTGCAGGCAGCATCACCTCCCCTCCCAGGGCTGGCACTGCTGCCTCTTGCCCTCATCCTGAGTTCCAGCCTGGTTAGAGGTCTCTTGCCCAGCCCCACATCACAGCCAAGACCTGCACATGCACATGGACGTCGTGCTTGCCACCTCCTCCCTTTCCCTCCCCACGAGAGCAGGATACTCAGGCTCCTGTCCTTGTGTAGAAACAACCCAGTGACAGAGAAAAGCCCAGCAGAGCATCCAGCATTCTGCCCGCTGTGATGGGTCTTCTAAACAAATTCACAGCCTTCCACAGTCTATAAATATCAGCCTTTCCAGTGCCACCACTTTGGGGATAAGCTGTAATGTAATATTCTGTGTGGGCACTCGGACAAAAGGACAGCACCCCACCAGCATCAGCTTTCTGTCACTGCAGTTTTCTGAAGTATAATTGGATTATAACTGTGTGTGAGCTTCTAGTCCCTGTTTCTCTCAGGCTGGGGAAGACTCTCTCTGATCTGAACAACAGGAATAGGAAGGAAAGAGCAAAATGAGCTGAGCTGGATCGAGGGGAGGGGGTCTGGCAATTGGGAAAGGACTTTGGTGGATAATGGGCTTTACAATCCCATTAATTAATCAGGTTTATCACAAAAGTGCTGACAATGAGAGGTGACCAGAATGGCTGCTCACCTCCATGGTGTGGAAGGACCAGGCGGGGACCTGGGGAAGAGGGAACTGCCAGGCAAGGTTCACCAGCTGTCAGTCACCAGTTTTAGGGTGATGAAGGAAGGAAAGCTGAGAGCCCAGGGCAGCTCATCCACTAGCTCTCCCTGCCCCACAGCCAGAGGTGACAGAGGCAAGCAAAGAAGGGAGAACCCTCGCCAAATGAGTGCAAAGGGCTGCGTCTGAGCTTGGCCACTGACACCCGATGGCGGCTCCTGCTGTGGCCAGCACCATCCAGGGAGTGTGTGCCCACTGTGTCCCTGTCCCCCAGACCGCTGCCTGCAGCTCCGCGGGCGCCTGTGGGGTCTGCACCGCCTCGGCCCCGTGGCTGGGACCAGCGGAGCCGCCAGCTCCCGGCGAGGCGGTGTCCGAGCGCTGCCCGCTCCTGCCCGCCCCGGGGCCCCGCGGAGCGCGGCTCACCGGCGCTTCCCACCCAGCAGTGACACCTGGCGGGGGCGAGCGCGGGCCGAGCCGGCCCCGCATCCCGCATCCCGCATCCCGCATCCCGCATCCCGCATCCCGCGTCCCGCATCCCGCATCCCGCGTCCCGCGTCCCGCATCCCGCATCCTGCATCCCGCATCCCACCGCGCCGCTCAGCCCCTTCCTCCGCCGGGGCCCGACGGGGCGACCGGCGGCTCCGCGCCGCATCCCCGCGGGTGCGGGCGCGGCGCTGGGAGCGGCCCGGGGGCAGGAGCCCGGAGGGGGCAGGAGCCCGGAGGGGGCTGTCCGACGTGCCCTCGGGGAGGCGGGGGTCGGTCCGGCCGGAGCGGCGGCTCCGCGTCTCTGACTCTGCCCAATGAGAGCCCGCAGCTCGGCGGGCGCCGGCAATATTTGGCCGCGGCCCCCGCGCTCCCATCCCCAGAGCGCCCTCGCCCTCCGCGCAAGGACCTCCATGGCCCGGCCCGGCCCCGCCGCCCGCCCCGCGCCGCTCGGGGGGCCCCGCTGAGCGCCCCCAGCCCCGCGGGGAGGGACCCCCCCGCCGCCCCCCCGGCAGCATGAGCCTGGGCGCGGGGGCCCAGCCGGGGCTCGCTCAGCAGCGCGGAGCCGGCGGACGCGCCGCGGGGCCGTGACGGGCAGTGCCCCGAGGGGAGCGCGGGCAGGACCCCCTTCCCCGGTCATTTCTCCGTCTGGACCCCGCCCCGGAGAGATATGCTCAGCCCAAACCGCCTGGAAGCGTCTCCTGGGATTGCCGTGGCCCCCGGGCGTGCGGAGTGCGGAGCCTTCCCTCGGACGGCGGGCGCGGCCCCCCGGCTTTGCCTTCCCCTCGTCCTGCTGCTGCTCGCCCTGACGCCCCGCGCCGACTCCTCGTGGTGGTGAGTGAGGCCCCGCGACGGCTCCGCCGCCCCGACGGTGCCCGGGCCGGGCGGGAGCTGCGCGGGGCGCGGCCGAGGGACCGGGATGGAGATGGAGACCGGGATGGAGATGGGGATGAGAACGGGAACGGGGACAGCGGGGACGTGGATGGGGACGGGGAATACCGACTAGGGGACGGGGCAGCGCCCGACGTGCGGCCGCGGGAGCCGGCGGGACCGGCCGGGCTGTGCGGGCTCCCCGCGGCTCCACCTGCGCGGCCCCGGCCGGACCGGGCTCCCAGAGCCGAGCGGCGGAGGCGGAACCGCCCCGGGCCGGTACCGAGCCTTCCCCGCGCCCCGAAAATGCCGCCGGGACTCCTTAGGGACGGGACTTGCCGCGGGGAGCTCCGGTTCTGCCGGGGAGCAGAAGCCCATGCGCTGTGACGCCGCTGACAGCCTTCCCTCCCTGGCGAGGAGCAGGACGAGCCCCCGGCGCGGTTTGGGCAGGGGAAGGGCAGCGGCTCGGGTCCCCGATCCACCGCCGGAGCTCCCGTCCCTACGGGCTGCCGTGCTGCCCGCGCAGTTATTTACTTTGCTCCTGGAGGCGAAGAAAGTTGATGTCCCCTTTCCTTTAGATTAGATGAGGCTTTGTAAGAGACAAAAATGACGCCATAACAAAAACCCTGTGGAAATTAGTCCCGTCCTGCCCCGGTTCGTGTAACAATGAAAATTCATCTATGCAGAATGACAGTAATTAGGAAAACAAGGATCGAGAAGTTTTCCAAGTGACCCTGTGCTGTTTCAGTAGTTCAGCAACACTGGCGGAAAAAAAATAGTTGGCTGCAGTAAAGTTCTCAGTGTCCCCCACCCTACAAAAGTCCTCTCTAATCTTGTGGAAAACATCGTTTTCCATGCCAATCTCATCATCATTAACAGATCACGGTGGATGAGGCAAAACTTAATCAAATTCAACCCATCTGCCACTGAAAGAAAACGGTAGTTTCTGGGAATTCTCAGCTACCGTGGAGCGCTCTGTAAGGGGCCGGGAGCACTTAATAGTCGTGCAGATAGCACAAGTATTCGCGGTGTTTGAGAGCACGTCTGGGCGTGTGGCAGCCCTGGCCGGGCTGGCATCCCTGGAAGAGCGATTCCAGGGTGAGAAGGGCTGGTGGGAAAGCGGTGGGGCCAGGAGGGAGCGGGAGCTCAGGGCACAGGCTGCTCGGGCAGCTGGCGGCAACCAAGCACAAAAGCAACTTCTTCAAGAGACCAGAAAATGGTTTGGGGGACAAATGGCTGTTCACAGCCATGCCCAGAGGAGCTTTCCCGAAGCCTGGTCAGCTGAGGGGAACTGGAATCACTGGGAGAGAAAATGAGTCACTGCTGGGGAGTCTCAGGTTGATACAAGCACTGACCTGGCTTCCAGCTCTGCCCCAGCCCAGCAGGGCAGGTGAAGGCAGGATTGCTTCTGTGGGCAAGGTGAGGTTGCTGAAATGTGAAAGTCTGAGGAAGGAAGGAAGGAAGGGACAGTGCAGAAGTTGGAGTATTTCCATTATCACAGAGGCTGGAGAAAGAGAGTTCGTTAGAGCTGAGGAGTGGGTGCTTGGATAACACGGCTGGGAAAAAAGGAGGAGTGGAGCAGCCACAGCATCATCTGCCCAGAGATGGGCAGTTCTGGTAGCACACATGGATGCTGCCTGAAGGGTGAAAATTCCTTCTTCAGGAGGAATTAAAACCGCCCATTTCCCTTGCTGCAGCCCGCTTCTCCCCGCCACGGCTCCGCCGCGGTCTGCCCTCGTTCCGAGCGCCCGCGGCTTCCCAGCAAGCGGGAGGAAAACCAGCCACGTCTAAAGCCTCGGTAGCTGTGGCTTGTTTGGAGGAAGCTAGATTTAGCTCCCACAGCAGTTTGTGTTCTCAGCTTGCAGGCTGATCCCCGGCTGGCAGCCCAGGGGAGCTGTGCTTGTCCGGGGCTGGGCAGCCCCACGGCCCCGGGGCAGCCTTTGGACATTTTTGCCAAGCATGTTGGTCCCAAGGACCTGAAATACATGACTTTTAAAACAAAAAACAGTTAAAAATGGAATATGTTAAACTCTGAAGAGTCACACTTTCAATTGAGCCTTCTCTTCTGGAAAGCAGAACATGTGCTGGACGTGTCAGTCCTGATGAAATAGCGTGTTTAGATGAAATTGTGTTTTACTGAAAATGGTTTCAACCAGCTGTGGTTTGGGAAAAAAGTTATTCAGTGATTTGCATAGGTTTCCAAGTACATCTTTAGCACCACTGATATTACAGTAAATACATTTGGTGGTGCATCATCCTTCCTTATTTTAATTATTATTGCCAAATTCTTCTAGGGATTCACACACAATAAACTTGGGGAACTAGAGGAAATGCTTCTCATTTTCGGAGTCAACTTTTTAAGTAGTTTAATAGGAAAAATTGGGTCTCCTCTGATCACAGTACATGGAAAGGAAATATCAACCAAATGTTTCTTCTAAACAACTGCAAATTATTAATTTTCAGTGACGTCAGGCATGGCCCAACCGCTTCACACAAACGCCAGGAATGGGTGAACTTTGGCACCCAAAAGAGTGGCTGTGGGTGTGTGTGTGTGTGCGTGTGCACGTGCTCAGAGCGCGGGCAGAGGGGACAGGTTGGGGACAGCGTGGTTTTGGCCTGGGTGGTTGTGGCCGGCTCGGTGACTAACGCTGACAGCGGGGTGGCGTCGTGGCTGTGGGGAGCAGCACCCTCGCATAAACGCTGCCAGACTCCAAAGTGTTACTCAGCAACAGCAACCAGCTGAAACACAGACAGAAATTAAGGAGGAATGCAACGGGAAAATCCCTAAATCCCGTTTACACTTGCGTGCACGGGTGGGGAGAGCAGCATCGCCCGGGGACGGCGGCTGGCAGGGCTGTGCCCCGCGCCGCCAGAGCCCGTCAGGCCCCAAAAGCGGCCTCCGAAATTCCTTTGCAAAGATTGGGGAGATTAGACAAATGTTGCTTATAAACACAAACTGTGCAATAAACAAACTTGTTGTAAATAACTAAGTAGAGTTTACTCGCTGTTGAGAGCCCGGCGAGCCGTTCTGGTGTGGAAAGCCATTCTAAAATTAAAGGTTTGGTTAAAGAAGAATGTACACAAAGCCCTGCGTAGCCCCCTGCATCCCACCCTCACACATACCCACTCTCCTGCAACCCACACAGACCCCCCCAGCTCCCCAGCACACCAAATCCTTGTTAGCTAACTTGTTTATTGCTAACCACAGCCCTTGGAAACTACAAATATTTAATTTCATTTGGCATTGGAACAGATGGGAGGCATCAGGCTCCCAAAGAGATAAAACAAATCTGTGGAAGGAAGAGGATTGCAAGTTTGGGTGTGGGTTGGAGAGCGTGTGGGAGCCTGGCAACCACATGGGGCTACCCATGGAGCTGTGAGGATATGGGGGCTCCAGAGAGCTGCTGCATCCCAGGCTGTGATGCACATGTGGGGATTTTGAGGGATGACCAGTCCACAGTCAGGCAGCCATCGTGGTGAGCTCCCTTCCCTGGCCAGGGAAGGAGGAGTGTGTGTATGGGCATGGAAAACACACCACGGGCAAATCATGAAGCAGGAGTGCCCCTGGCTCCTCCGCGCCAGAGCAGCCCCTGGGCACGGCTCTGGCCAAGGGTTTGGCAAGGACACCCCACTGCGGATGGAGAAGGAGGCATTCCCACCAGGATGGGCCGTTGGCTGTGCTCCCACTGCTGTTCTTCCCCAGGATTCGCCGTGCGTTTCCACTGGGACACCGGTGCTGTCCACGGTCCGGCCGTGGCAGATGGGCACCAGGAGTGATGGAAAAATGGAGTGGATACAGGATATAGGAGAGAGGCTCATTTAAGCAGGCATCATGCTAAGGTGTGTGGGAGGGGAAATAGCATAAATAGGAATGTTTGAAATCTAGCCAAGGGAAAGCCAGCTGCATGGAGGAGCTCCTCAGCCCGCCGTGCGCCCCTCCGGGGCGCGGTGCCGCTGCTCCCCGCCGTGCCAGTCTCAGCTGGGCAGACCCACAGCAGCCCCCGGGCTTTGCTCCTAGAGGGTCTGGGGGCTGTGTGGGGGCTCCGAGGGCTGTGTGTCCGTGGCTGTGATCCCATCCTGTGCCATGGAGCGTTGCCACCGGTGCTTCTGCTGCCGAGCAAGCAGCTCATCACCCTTTCAGTCTTGGCACTGCTGCAGGCACGATACAGAATCACGGAATCACAGAATGGGCTGGAAAGGACCTTAAAGCATCTAGTCTAATTCCAGCCCCTTTGCCATGGAACAGGGGACAAAGTTCCAGGAGCAGAACTTGCCACCTCGGAGGGGAGAGGACGTGCGGCGCTCGGGACACGGAGATCTCCGGGCGCTGGCCCGGCTGTCAGTTTGTTGTTGCAGAGCACTTTGCATGGCAATAAAAGCAGGAGGTCAGTGACCAGGAAGTCTTTATCCTGAGGCGCTCTGCAGCTCGGCTGTCCGGGCAGCCATGCTGTGAAAAATAAGTTTTAAAGTAATGTCAGGCTGATGGAGAATGAACCCCGTGGCCTTTGCAGCAGCCCTGGTGTTCTTGGTTAGGGTGGATGGAACAGATGGGTTCTCTCAGTCACTCTGAGCAGTTATAATAATCCTAACTGTGCTGCTCAGTCCATTTTTCATTAGGGTCACTTTCACCTGTGGGAAATCTTTCTCAGAAAGAAATGCAGAAGGAAAAAAATTCCTTCTGCTCTTCCAAACTCATTAGCTTTTGCTATTACCAAAAGTGATTTTCAGCAGTGCCATGAGGAGACGTGTGCTGGGCCAGAGCTCGTGGAAACAGCTTCTTCTTGGAGCAGCTCACACCCAACACCCAGGATATGCCATGGAAAAGAGAATTGTACATCCAGCTCTATCACCAGAGGCTGTCTTACCTCCCCACCTTTTAGGAAAGGACTTTGAGATTTAGGGAGAAAAAAAAAATTGATTCTTAAGGGTAAAGCATATTTTTAATGAGCAATTATTTTTTATTCATGCACCAGCAACAATGTCCCTGAGGAACAGCTTTAACCCAGTGCTGACCAAAGTTTTCAGGCCTCAGTTTTCTGGTTACTGTTATGCAAGATGCCAACAGCAAAGCCTCCACATCCACCCAGGGGACAAGAGACTGCAGCACCCATCTGCTCCATCTCCCCTGGACCACAGTGTTCAGTCCTCCTCACAGAAACTGCATCCCAAAGACTGCACGGGGTGCAGGGAAACCAGAGAGGGGCTCTGAGCAGGATCTGAAGGCAGACAACTTTAAAAGAGGGATGCACAAGAAAGAGAAAGATGGTGCAGAAAATAAAAAAATGCCCCCTGCGTGGCACTGGTAGTGGCTCAGCATTATGATATTAAAAATTATTGAAGTGAGACTAAGGCTCTCAACATGCAGAGTAGTGGCTGTAAGTGAGGAAATTAGGACTATTAATCACTCAAAGGCGTTAACAATTCCAGCAGGCCAGGATGGCCCTGTTCCCAGTGGGGCTTAATAAAATACTCAGGTTTGAAATACTAAAATAATATCTCAGATGTTTATAGCACCTTGCAACCCAAAGTGCTTGGCAGTTGGCTGTAAATTGTCTGCCACAGCAGGGAGAGCAGAGGAAGGAAGGTGCAGCATCCTTGGGAAGTATGCAAAGAACTCGAGGAGGTGAAATGCTGCCAGGCATGATGGAATTTGCTCTTTAGCAGGCAAAGAGGCAGGGATGTTGGATTTGATCCCATCTGCACAAGCTGTCTCCAACAGCTGCCTACGGCTTTCCAGCCTCCCTCCAAAATTCAGATTTCATGAGGATCCAGTGGGATGGGAAGAGACCAGAAGCCCGGGTAGCTTGGCTCCCAGGCTGATCCTTCAGGACTGTCAAAGCTGTCACAGAGCAATGGGGAACTGAATCACTCTTCCCAGGGGATGAACTCCAACAGCTTCTGATGCCACCAAGAAGCCAGACCACGTTCTCTTCTCAGCCTCAGAGCTCTGAGCAGACCTCAGAAGCACAGTCTGTCCAGAACCCCTGGGGGCAACCAGGGGTAAAACTGTGGCAGTGGTTTTTGTTAAGCTGAGCTTCTATTAATCTAGTTTAAAACTGTGCCTTTAATGGTATTGGTGCAACCCACAATGGGAATTTATGGTGTTTCAAGCAGCTGTTTGAATTCAGAGCACTAAAATGTAGATTTGTCTGAGAAAGGCAATTCCAAAGATTTCCCTTTTAAAATCAAGTACTGTTCAAATAGGTTTTCCAATGCCTTATGAAATGGTGAAAAATCAAGTCTTAGCTAAAGCAGTGTCTAGTATAAATTTCATTGAAACTCAATTAGGGCACTCACTCACTTTGCAGGAGCACCTTGTTATTATGGAAGAGCAACAGGACAGTTTCTGATTCCATGTAATTTTATGAATTCCCACTAAATTAATTTCTTCCAAGCCTCATTTTCCAAGAGCCATTTCCCAGCTGATCTCTCCCAGCGAGCACATGCAGGGAGGAGCTGTTCAGAGTGAGCCGAGGGCTGGTGTGGGAAGCCCAGGAGCCGGACCCACAGCCCAGCCCAGCCGAGGAGGGGCTCGCACCGCCTGCACGCCACCGGCTCAATAGATGCGTCTGCCTCTGATTTGCATGTTTATCTTAGAAGCAATTTAGGTTTCTCCTTGTTTACAAGAGCCAAAGTCAGCAGACTCTCCAAAGAACAACAGCTTGGAAGGCAGCGCGTGACGGGTGTCTCCTGTTCCACTCGCGGACGCCGGATGAGCTCGCTGCAGCCTCTGCATGCAGCCTGCAGGCTCTGCATTCAGTCCTGCAGCCTCTGCATGCAGCCTGCAGGCTCTGCGTGCAGCCTGCAGCCTCTGCATGCAGCCTGCAGGCTCTGCATTCAGTCCTGCAGCCTCTGCATGCAGCCTGCATGCTCTGCGTGCAGCCCTGCAGCCTCTGCGTGCAGCCCTGCAGCCTCTGCATGCAGCCTGCAGGCTCTGCGTGCAGCCTGCAGCCTCTGCGTGCAGCCCTGCAGCCTCTGCATTCAGCCCTGCAGCCTCTGCATTCAGTCCTGCAGCCTCTGCGTGCAGCCTGCAGCCTCTGCATTCAGTCCTGCAGCCTCTGCGTGCAGCCCTGCAGCCTCTGAGTGCAGCCCTGCAGCCTGCAGGGACAGAGGAGGGCTTGGCCTCGCAGGTTCCAAAAGCACCTGCCCTTGAAGACAAGGTGTCCATGCTCTGCTGCTGCTGCTGCTGCCTTGTGAGCAGCAGGCAGAGGCAGCGCCGTGCCCTGCAGCACAGCCTCACACCCGGCTCCGGGGGAAGCAGGGAAATGCACCCAGCTCCAGGCTGCAGCGATGGGCAGGAGGCGACGCTGCAGCATCGTGCAGCCCAGGGTGGGCACGGGGGTTGTGCCAGCCCCTCAGCCAGGCTGGGCAAACAGCTCTGCACTTGGAAAGGGCGGTGCCAGGGCTCTGCACACCCTCAGGAGGCAGCAGCATATGGAGTCCTGGTGGGCAGGGTGGGGGATTGTTATCCCCACATGCACTTAATTATCCACTCCCTTCTTCCCTGCCTCCCAGCCCCTCCTCACTGCGGGCTCTGCCTCTCTCCTCCCAACCCCGAAGGCCAGGCCTGAGTAGCCTCCAGCATCGGGAGAAGTTATCCCTCACAGACTTTTCTGAACTCAGGGCTGGAGTTCTGTGGGGTTTTTTTTTTCAGCTATAAAAATGCTGATTACCCCAGAGTACAGCACTGCAGAAGTGTGGTACTTCCAGCAGAGTTTCATTTGTTTGAAAATGAAGTTCTGATAAGGCAGCTGGGGACTTCTCAGAACATCCATTGTCTTTCCCGTTGCAGTATTTTTAAAATGTCACAGATTTTGAGAAATAAAATTGCAAGGGATGTTTTCATCTATCCAAAACAAATGTTTGGGTTTTTTTCCCTCCCAAAACTCTGCTTGGCAGAATTTTCTGATGTTCCTCGTCTTGCTCCATTTCAGAGTAACTGAACTCTACTGGAGCATTTCTCACCAAGCTTTCGCCTTTGCCGAGACAACCACAGCCTTTCGAGGTCATGGGAGGAACTTTCCCTTTAGTTGTGTGTTAGATTTCAGTACATAAACCCTGCTGGAATGCTGTAGGTGCTGTGGTGAATGTGCTGCCACAGGCAAAGGGAGGTGCAGCCGCTGCCCCTGGCCCTTCTGGGGTGCACATGGCGAACTGCTGCTGCAGCAGTTGGTGCCCTCCACACTGCTCTCCCTCCACTTTCTCCTGCTGATAATGTTTGCTCTGATCTGGGTATTTGGCAGGAGAATTAGGGAGAAGTAATTAGCTTCCAGTGTGAAAAAGGGAGTGCCTGGTGTTTATCTTGTCTGGAGGGTTTCCCTTGATCTCGGTCTCCCAGGGGATGGTGTTAGTGCTTTATCCATCACTCTCCAGTCCTGGCAGCTCCACTGCCAGCTGCTGTGTCCCAGCCCACTCGCAGCCCACTGCTGGGCCTGGAGACCAGTGCCCCAGCCCCACAAGGTCCCTGGTGAGGTGGCCCATCACAGAACATTTCACCTTTCCCAGCTTCCCCAGCATCACTTTTCTCCAGCAAAGAGGAGCTTTGGCTACTTCTGAACCTCCATTGTGCAACCTCCCAGCATCTCATCACTCCTGGCCAGCACAGGCAGGGGTAAGCCAGCCACCCCCATCCTTGCTGGGCAGAACCAATTTAGGGCTGGGGACCTGACCATGCATCCTGGAAGGAATTCTGCAGCCCCACTCAATGTCACCGTGCCACCATGCACGTGGGATGCTCCTCTGCCCTGACCCCATGGGAAGGGGCTGCTCTGAGTCTGGCACGAGCAAGGCAGTGAAACATCTGCAGCTGGCAGTGCTCGAGGAGCTCCTGTTGGCTTTTCTTTCCTAAACAGCTTCTGCCACTTCCCTGTTCCTCTGCCCCAGCATGAAAGGCTGGAGAGCATGCCTGTGACAATAATGCTCACTGCCCCTTGGAGTCTGGGCTTGCAGAGCCATGGGGAGCTGGGTTTATTATCCTCAGCTCCAGCCCGAGATGACCTTGTGCTTCTGCCAGCATTTAAACAAAATATTTTAAAAGAGGGAGCAGATCCCATTGCTTTGTGTGCTCGCAGGGCTTTCCTGAGCCTGGGAGCTCTCTCTGGGGTGGATAGAACTGAGAGAACATGTCCAGAGACAGACAATGAAATATTATCCAAGCTTATTGCTTTTTATTATTATTGAAGGATGGTTTTTGCTTCCAGTCTGGGGGTTAGAAAAAATCTGAATACCACCCAAACCTCATCCCTTCCAGCCAGAATCCCAGCTCTGTGCTCTGCAGCAAAAGTCATCCTCAAGCACAAGCAGCCAGAGGGGTGAGCGGGTGGTGCAGGGGGAGCCGACTGGGATGGAAAATTCCACATTGCTGCCATTGTCCGGGACGGGGAGAGTGCGGGGCAGCGCTCAGGTCCCTCCCCTCCCCCGTGGCTGTGGAAAGCTGCCCATGGGCTCAGCCGGGCTCTGGCAGGCTGCTCTCTGTGCCTTGTCTGTCTGCTCCGGGTTCCTGCTGCAGGGAGGGACCAGGACACAGGTGGGATGCAGGCAGGACAGGGGCCACAGCTTGGTTCTGCCAGTTACGGAGCTTCAGGGCACGGGAGTAAATGTTCAGGAGATGCACAGAGAGAAATCAACAGCTCGGGGATAGCAGCGTGGGTGGGGAGTGCAGCACCAAGCTGTGCAGCCTGCTCCTCTTCCTCCCTCACCTGCGCATGCCACGGGAGGCTGTGCCATGGACATTCCTGACAAATGCAGGCAGGAGGAAGGGCAGAGCCTGCACGAGCCACACTGGGCTCAGCTGGGCTCCATCCTGCTGTGCTCAGCAGGGCTGGGATGTTGGGGAGAGGGTGGGAGGGAGGTTTTGCACATCAGCAAGTTTCTCTGCTGCTGCCCCAGGAGCTGACACAGGCCAGGCTTACGGGAGACATCCCGTGACTCACAGTGCCCAGAGCTGACTGTCTGCCGGGGGACATGGGCTCCACAGATGCCCTGCTCCTTCCTGCAGTGATGCACACACTGAGAAGAGCTCTGCCTGCTCCTGGCTCATGCATTTTGGGGTTATTTTATTAATCAGACTGTGATGATTAAACAGGCTGTGCCCTGTCCCTGTGCCCTGCCTGTCTGAACCACAGCCCCAGGCAGGTGTTGACACGTGCCTCCCAGCTCACCCGTGCCAAGGGGATGCTGCAAGGGGGACATTTCTGTGTAGAGACACTTGGGGCAGAGCCTGGAGCAGCTCTGACACAGCTAGAAAGGAAAGAGGGAAACTAGGCTTCAATATAAGACCCAGCAAGCAGAGTGAGGACCTGGAGTCCCTTGGTTTGTTCAGCTGGAGGAGACTGAGGTCAGACCTCACTGGGGTCTGCAACCTCCTCCTCAGGGGTAGTGGAGAGGCAGCTCTGGTCTCTGCTGTCGGTGACCAGGGACAGGAACCAAGGCAACGCCTGGAGCTGTGTCAGGGGAGGCTTAGGCTGGATATCAGGAAAAGGTTCTTCTTCCAGAAGGTGGTCGGGCACTGAACAGGCTCCCCAGGGCAGTGGTCATGGCCCCACGGCTGCCAGAGCTCAAGAAGTGTTTAGCCAATACTCTCAATCGCAGGGTGGGATTTTGGGGGTGTCCTGTGCAGGGCCAGGAGTTGCACTGGATGGTCCTTGTGGGCCCCATCCCACTCAGGATACCCAGTGATTGTGTGACTCCCCTCTGCAGGCAGGCAGTGACGTGGCACCGCTCTCTCTCGCAGGTACATCGGGGCACTGGGCGCCAGGGTGATCTGTGACAACATCCCCGGGCTGGTGAACAAGCAGCGACAGCTCTGCCAGAGGTACCCTGACATCATGCAGTCGGTTGGGGAGGGAGCCAAGGAGTGGATCCGGGAGTGCCAGCACCAATTCCGGCACCACCGCTGGAACTGCAGCACCCTGGACCGCGACCACACCGTCTTCGGCCGGGTCATGCTGCGAAGTAGGTCCTGCCCTGTCCCCTTCCCACCACCATGGGACTTGTCTTCCTGGAGAGTCTCTCCTGCCCTGGGCTGCCATGCCCGGTGGCTTGGATTACTCCCTGAGGAGAGCTTTGCCTTTCCTTGTAAATTAATCAAGTAGTAATGGGAGCAGAGCGCTGCGTTTGGAATAGCTGCACCAGATGAGATGGAGCAGGGGGAGCACTGGGGGAGAAGGGGGAAGGAGGAGACACCTCCGGAGAACAGGCGCATATGTAAACAGTAATGGGATATATAAATATTTGGAGAGCGGGGTTGGCCAGGACTCAGCAATTCACGTGGGAACTGGCTGTTCCCTCGCATGGCAAGGGAGGCAAGGCACAGATGCAGCTCCAGTCCCTGCTCCGGGCTCTGAGGCAGAGGAGGACCACGGCTGCAGGGCAGGTGCCAGCCCTGCACCAAGGACTGGGCATGGCCCTGCCCGGGAGAGACCTTCCCGCTCCAGGTGAGGGACAGACACAACACAAGCAGGGATGCACCCAAGAGATGCACCCAAGGAGCAGAGAGGAAAGGCACGGTGGGGACAGGGGTGGGGTGGTTCCAGAGCAGGAGCAGCATCGTGGCTCCAGCTGCCCCGGGAGTGCTCTGGGAGCAAACAGGCCCTGGGAGCCGGCGCGAGCCCTGGCACGGGCAGCAGCCCTGCAGCACAGATGCTGCTGCATCCCATGACGTGCCGGGAGCATCCAGCCATGTGGCCTCCAAATCAAAAGCGGCTGGAAGAGCCTTTCCACTCGCAGCTCGTATGGAGGACACGTGAGTGCCACAGAAGGAGCCGGTGAGTGGGGGGCTTGCTCCTAGCTGGCGGGGGGATGGGGCAGCTGCCCGTGGGGTGGACAAGCAGCAGAGCCACGAGCCAGATGCCCGACCCGACTGGAGGAAGGGGACTGGAATGCCGAATGCAGCATTTACCCCACCATGCTGCAGCCTGCCTGCTCAGTCTCTCTGTTCCCATCACGGCACCTTTTCTCCTGCTTGCATCCTCTCCTGGCAAAGGATGGGGAATGATGAAAGCTCCTTGCCACAGCCCCATCCTGCGAGGCCCAAAGAGAGCTCTGCTGCCTTTGAAGTTGCTTTCAAAGGCTCTCGAAATGAAGACTAACATGGTTTTGATTTGCAGCTTCTTTTACAGCATTATAAAACCAGCTGCGAACTTGAACCAGAGACACAAAATCGCAGGCAGCAAGCTGTGCAGAGCCGGGGCTGGGGCTGGCTCCGCTCAGCGCCGGGAGGGAGGGCAGCAGCCCTGGCCCTGGCTGCTCTCGCCACCCGTGGGCATGTACCCTGAGCCTTGCAATTAGTCTGAAGGGCTCCAGGGCAGCCGAGGCTGGACACTGTGGTCAGCAGAGACAGCTGGGCTTGGCTTATCCCCTTACAGGATGGTCTCGCTCCCCAAGGCCTGGTTCTTCATGGGCTGCAGGCACTGGGCACAGCCTGGCACGCTCACTCCCCATTCCTGTTTCTCTCCCCGTGGCAGGCAGCAGGGAGGCCGCCTTCGTCTACGCCATCTCCTCGGCCGGGGTGGTCTATGCCATCACGCGGGCCTGCAGCCAAGGGGACCTCAAGGTCTGCAGCTGTGACCCGCTCAAGAGGGGCCGCTCCAAGGACGAGCGCGGGGAGTTCGACTGGGGCGGCTGCAGCGACAACATCAACTACGGGATCCGCTTTGCCAAAGCCTTCGTGGATGCCAAGGAGAAAAAAGTGAAGGACGCCCGGGCGCTGATGAACCTGCACAACAACCGCTGCGGGAGGATGGTGAGTGCAGCCCCTGCAGCAGAGCCCAGTGCTCGCCTGCCCCTCTGGGACCTTCTGGAGGGGACTGGGCCACAACAAGCCAGAACAGCTTGGCCAGAGAAACGGAACCTCGGGCATCTTTCGGAGGGCAGTTCCTGCCGTGGTGAGGCTGGATGCTGCCCTGCCTTCCCAGAGCTCCGCTGCATGCCTTGCCCTAGGGAATGGCAGGACCTGCTCACCTTTGCCTCCTGTGTCCTTGCTGATGCTGGCATCGGTGACCTCCATACACAGCCCCTGTCTCCCATTAGGAGCCCAATCCCACACAGCCAAGGGCTCACAAGCTGCACCAGGAATGAGTAGACACTGCTGCAGTGTCTGGTGCCCAGGGTGACCACTGGTCCTTACCCATCTCTCTCCCCACAGGCTGTGAAGCGCTTCCTGAAGCTGGAGTGCAAATGCCACGGGGTCAGCGGCTCCTGCACACTAAGGACTTGTTGGCTGGCAATGTCAGATTTTCGAAAAACAGGGGATTACCTAAGGAAGAAATACAATGGGGCCATCCAGGTGACAATGAATCAGGATGGCACTGGCTTCACAGTAGCCAACAAGAACTTCAGGAAGCCCACAAAAACAGATCTGGTGTATTTTGAGAACTCACCTGATTACTGCGTGATGGACAAGTCAGCAGGTAAAAGCTGGAGCTCCAGCCATTACCCAAAGCATCTCTTCCTCCCTTCCCAACAGACCAGCAGTCCCAGCTAGCCCAGCATGGGGGCTCAGCTCCCCCACTCAACCCCAGTCCTTGGAGAGGGAGTTACCCAGACCCAAGAGTCCCCGCAGCATCCCAGACCTGCACAGGCAGGACTGTGTTTGTCCAAAATCCCCAGGCTTTACACTAAGGCCCAAACCCCTCAAGGTTTTGGTCACCACAGAAGTGGAATGTATCCTCAGGGCCCATCTTCTGCAGAGCAAAGCTCCCTTGAACAGGCAACAAAGAGCCTGTTCCATGCACAGGCTGCTCCTCTGAACACAGCCCAAGGTTGGGATGAGAACGGGGAAGAGGCATCAGGGCTGCTGGACTCCAGCAGAGATGATCAATTTTTTCTCAGCCTGGAGCATTCCCAGTTTACTTTGCAGCAGCCATGGGAGTTCAGTGGGGAGCACACGACCCTGCCATCCTCAGCCTAAGCAGAGAGGGCATTCTGAGCTTTGCCAGCTGCAAAACCTGGCTCGGTGGGCACACACTGCTCCAGGGGTTCCCCAAGGCACAGAGGGGCTGGAGAGCCCATCCCTGTCTCCTGCCACTCTTATGCTCTGGCAGCAGCAAACACAGGCTCTAGCAGTGGGCATGGGAAGGGGGCCATGCAGATTGCCATAGAAACCCAGAAGGTTTTGGGTTGGAAGGGATGTGAAAGACCATCTCATTCCCACCCTCCATCATAAGGGACTTGAGACACCAGAGCTGCATCCCTGGCCAGGCTTGTGGCATCCCATGTCCATAAAGCACAGCAAGTGCAGGCTTCGAAGCGGTGCCTTTGGAGACCCCCCTGCAGCACGTGCTGTGACAGAACAAGGCTTTCCCCAGCGCAGCAGTCGCACCCACGGTCCCCACTGCAGCTGGAGACGCGCGGTCTCACCAGTAACCCCTGCGGGCGGGCGGTGGGGAAGGGAGGAGGCCGGGCTGACGCGCTCCCGCTTCCCCGCAGGCTCCCTGGGCACGGCCGGCCGCGTGTGCAGCAAGGCGTCCCGCGGGACGGACGGCTGCGAGGTGATGTGCTGCGGGCGCGGCTACGACACCACGCGCGTCACCCGCGTCACCAAGTGCGAGTGCAAGTTCCACTGGTGCTGCGCTGTGCGCTGCAAGGAGTGCGAGGACACTGTGGATGTGCACACGTGTAAAGCACCCAAACGGGCCGAGTGGTTGGACCAGACCTGATGAGACAGGAGCACTGAGGGAAGAAGCCACTGCCACCCCCCCTTGCAATTTTTTTTAAACCCCCGTGCCCTGAGGGCCACGATGTTCTGGGAGCTGTAGTTCAACTGCATGGCTTTTATTTAATTAATTCTACAAAGCACTAAGGAAAGGACTACAGTTCCCAGGAGGTACTGTGGGCCCTTCGATGTGCTCAGCAAAACTAATCCCCGACCTAGCAGGAGGCTGTGATCCTTGCTTAAACTGTGAACCTGCAAAGGTTCTCTCGGCAAAGGGATGGTGCAACCAACAGAGACTCGGAGGACTGACTGTCGGGACGTGATGGCTGAGGAACCCTGCACCTCCCCAGAGAATCTACCTTACAGTAAAGCTTCACCAGCAAAAAACACTAGTTCAAAATAATCCACTCTTGCAAAAGCATTCTTGCTGTTTCTTTTTTGCAAGGCCAGAGGAAGGGTGTTGTGAATCCGTAAGACAGTTCCATGATAGCTGTGTTTCCCTCGAGCAGACCTGACACATCACTAACCCTACTGAGCAAGAGGCTTGTCCCTGTGTCCCCAGCACAGGGAACAAGTGGAGCTGTAACGTGGAACTGAACCCTGAAGGACTGCACAGAGACAAAGGCCACCTCTAGGTGCTGGTGGACACACGGGGCTTGAGAGAGCAAATGAGACCTGTGAACTTACTGGTAGGTTCTGAAGTCAACGATACAACAGCATCTCTGTACAACTCACGTGTATGTTGTGTATACTGCTTATTATTTTAAGTCAAAATTCATTATAAACCTGTACCAGAAAATTATGTCCTTTGCTTTCTGAATTCCTACACCCTCAGTTGGGCACATCCCCAGAGCAGGAACCAGCCCAGAGCGTTTCTCTTCCCCCCTGTCTGCAGCTCCTGCTGTCCCAAAGCTTCCTACAGAGCTGAGCATCCAAAGCCCCAGGGGAATCCTTTCTCAGCAGGATCACACTCCAGGACATGTGGATGCCCCATCCCCAAAACTGCTCAAGGCCAGGTTGGACAGGGCTTGGACCAACCTGGTCAAGTGGAAGGTGTCCCTGCCCATGGCACAGGACAGAACAAGAAAGGTTTTAAAGTCCTGTACCACTCAAACCATTCCATGGCTCTGAAGCACAGGAGATGCTAAATAAACTTACAACTCTTTCCCATTAAAAAAACCCCAAACACTCAAGACATAATCAACTAAAATCGAAGCTGATAAGAGGAGGGGAAGGCAGCTGCAGACCTGCTGGTAGGTAGTTACAGGGACCACCCCTCATCTCTACAGATTTCCTCTTTTCTCCACCAATTTGAGCAAGCAGACATTGCAACAATGCTTTACTTGGTGTACAAATATTTTATAGAGTCTGGTCCAAAGGTCCCAATCCACACAAACAAATGCAATGTATAACAGTTGAACCTGGAAACTCAACTAACCCAGGTAAAAAAGAAAAATTATCTTAATCATTGCAATTCCTGAGGCTGAGAGTGCTCCTGCAGTTCCCCCACCAGAGTTAGGCTGCACATTGCCCCAGGCAGGCTGTGCCTCCTCCCTGAGCCAGAAAAATGGGGTTTATTTTCCCAACACTCCTCAGCATTGTGCTGATGGGCAAGTAAGGACGTTTCACATAGGGGAAGTTTTCATGGAAGTTCCAAACTTATAACAATAAGAAAGGCCAAGTCAACAGGGACATTTATCTGCAAATATTTCTTGCTGGGGTCTGCTTTCCTGCTGCCAGAGGTCTCTGAGGAGCTGGGGTTTTCTCCTGGAAGCAGTGAGATGTGTGGGCAAGAGGGGCTGAGCAAGAGCAAAGTCTGAAGGGAGGTCAAAGGAACAGGATGGGATTAAGGCAAAGAAGATTATGCTGCTCCTAAGCCACCCATGGGCTACTGCACCAAGAGCATCTGTGAACAGGGGTTTTACTCAATGGCCCTAGGAAATAATAGTTTAAGTGGGGAGAGAAATCCACTTTGAAACCGGTTTTGATGAGGGAACTGCTCAAAGAATTAAAAGATCCTGCCATGGGCTAGATTAAGCACCTTCCTCCATGCCAAACCCCCAAGAGTGCTCATGCAGAAAAAGAACCTTCAGCAGAGCTGCTGCAAAGCCACAGCCAAGCCAAAAGGTGACATTTTAATGGAGATCTTAAGAGAATTACAGGACCACCCCACTGCCTAGATGTTTCTTACAGAATTAAACCAATTCCTGACAGCACAAGAGGGTTGTGCAGCACCTTCCCTCCTCTTGCATTGGAGCTGTTTACCCAGGAGTCTTCTGGTCTCCCCCCAGGCCCTTCCAAGACCCTCTGGATTTCAGGGAGAGACAATTTTCCCATCCTGGCTGTACTGAGGAATGCTGGCAGGTGAGCAGGAGGTCTGAGGCAGGCCAGAGGCATCCCGAGCCAGCGCAGCATCCGTCAGCATAGGCTAATCAACCGGGAAGAGCCTCTCATTTATCTTCATTACCGCTCCACCTACTCTCAATTTACGACAGACTTGAAAAAAATGCTGCCCCCTCAGCCATCAATCCAAGCCTCCCTCCCAGAGCAGGACACACTCCCTGGGCTGGGAGGGACCCAGTGCCTGGGGACCCGGGGTCAGCCATCAACAAACACTTCTTCTTTTGCAGAGGACCCCTGGGGGGTGTCTGTAGGAGATCTGTGGGCCAGCTTGATGAATGACACCTTAATCAATGGCTGCTGCCTAAATATATCCTCCTCTTGAATGCAGAGGTTCATATTTTAAAACAAAGAGGGAAACTCCTGAGGCCAGGTTGTCTTAGGTTTATTGGCTTGCCCCCTTTCTTGTTTCATCACTGAGATGCTGAAATTGGATGCCTCCAGTGCTCTGTAGAGTAACCACAGCTGAGACAGGAAACCTCCCTAGTCCTGCCAGGTCCACCTGTGCAGCTGCATTCCTCTGTCACAGCAGTAAATAAGAGGAGTAGAAATACTTGGAATCAAGTGCAAGTGCTACAGAAGTACCTGGAGAAGAAGTCATGGGACAGCCCACCGAGCTCAAGTCCACCTGACAGAAGAAGTGACAGTTTCTTCTGCAAAGGACTATGCAAGGCTACACTCGTTTATTAACGAGCAATTAGCAGAAAACCACACAAGTGGAACAGAAATACACCAGTCAGCCAGAACAAACTCCCAGTGCTTGTACAAGACAAGGTCCCACTGTGGGCTAAAGGAAACTCAGACTGGTCAGTGCCCCACTGCAGATGAGCCCCACGGAAGCCCCCCTTAGCACACTCATCCTTGGCAAGCAGCTGTTCTCCATCTCTCATTTCTGAAGGCTATGGTCTCATCAGGGAACACTCAGTCCTCCTCACAAACCTCTCGGAAGTAATCTGCCTAAAACGTGGAGGGAGCCTTTTATGCAAGTTTATCTTCGAATTATCTTCCAGTCAAAAGCATGGCTGCACTCAAGGACAAGGTGCAGAATTAATTCCTTATGAGCTTGTGAATATATCACCTTCCCTGAAGCAGCTGGACAGGACACACAGGAGGCAGAAGGCATTGGAAACATGGAATCATGTGCAGGGCCAGGAATTGGACTTGACGTCCAAATGTTCCTTCTGGGTCTCTTCCACAGTCCAGGAGATTCTGTGATTCTGATTTTCTCCATGTGGGTGAGAACAGGCCTTAGCCCAGGTGACACCACCATTTTTTGAGATGGAGGTAACAGCAAGATCTGTAAATTCTTGAGCTCAGCAATGCAGGTGAACACAGTGCCAAGCCACATCCCAATCCCGACACCCCCCTGTCTCCCCATGGGCCTTTTCTGTTCTCCAGTGGGTTCCTAAAGGCACAGAAGGCTTTGCTCAGGTACCTGTGACCAGTGTAATCCATGGGGGATTACAAACCTGCCATGAGAGACCCAGCCCACAGCATTTGGACTGACATTCACACAGCTTGTCAAGCTTTCACATCCCAAATTCCCGAAGCCGAGTCACGGAGGGCTGCTCCAGCTAGCAGCAGGGGGGTCACTGCTCTGGAATCACAGCCGGTGAGTCAAGGCAGGAGAATGCAATAGTCACACACTGTGTCACTGTTTTATAACTGATGAAAGCCCACAGCCAAATTAGCAAAGAAATCAACAGGTTGTTATGAGAAGGGTCCAGCCGATGAGGCTGCACTGTGATTGCACAACTCAATGCATCCAGAGCAAAAGGAAAATGTTGCTGGCCATAAAAAACCAAATATCCCAAGGGAGGAACAGGCTCATCGTGTGGATGCACCCTCAGCGATGCCGTAAGCAAGGGTGTGTTATCTGCTCTCCCCAATGACCAGACTCATTGAAGGTCCCACCAAAGAGCACAGAACAGCAGTGGAGGCTGGAAATGAGGGAAATTCCAAGCACATGAGCAGCATCCCTGATCACAGTCCTGTCCCTGCAGTAAGGGCTGGGGCGTGCAGAGCACACCCTGCCAAGGAGGCTCCAGACAGGGAGGAGGCAGCCAGGAGACAGAGCTGGAAACTCAAGCTGCCTTTACTCTTTATCCACCTTTACTGTAAGATGGGTGAATTCAGAGCACAGGACACTGAACACAGAAGCCCACTGTGATTGCTGCTGTCATCCTGACTGATCTGTAGATATTTTTCCCAAAAGCAGGTGACAACAGCTCACACATCACCTCTGCAGCCATCCTAATTAAATGCAGACAAGAGGAGTCTGCCCCTTTTAACAGCAAAATAAGGCAAGCTAGGCACTGCTCAGAAGCTGGCAGAGTAGGAATGCTGGAGAAGAGGTTTAGACAGGCTATCAGGAAAAGGTTCTTCCCCCAGAGGGTGGTCAGGCACTGAACAGGCTCACCAGGGAATGGCCATGGCCCCTTGGCTGCCAGAGCTCCAGGAGCCTTTGGACAACACTCTCAGGCACAGGGGGATTGCAGGGGTGTCCTGTGCACGGCCAGGAGCCGGAGCTGACCTCTGCAGGTGCCTTCAGCTGCGGGTATCCCGTGACTCCATGAACCCCTGTGCCAAGAGCACAGCACAGGTCACAGGTGCTCCTGGCCTGCACAGCTGGGCCCACCCAGACACCTCAGCACAGCCCCACTGCTCCCAGCCACACACCCCAAACATCAGTGCCTGGGAGGTGCTGCTCCCCTCACTGTCTCCCCTCTGAGCAGGGGGAAGGGCAACGTTAATTTATGTCTGGCCTAGCCCCATACATACATCTCCTTTCCCTAAGGGAGTCTGCTCTCATATTTAACCTCTTCATTCTGCTGGCACTGGAGGTGGATGATGCAGCTTGTGGAGAGGTGCAGGCACTTCCCTCTCCCCCTCCTCCTGGAATCTTCCTCTCACTTGTGGTCCTTGGGATTCACCCAACGCTTCTCAGGAAAAAAAGAAAAAAGAAAAAAAAAGAAGACCTCTAGACAAGTATGCATTTAATAAGCAGTGAGACAAATAAGCTCCAGTTATCCCAGCAGAATTACAACACCAGAGAACAATTTTCTGCATTCCTCTGAAGGCCTGAAGGAACCCAATTGCCTGCTCTCAGGCTAAATAGGTACCAGACACCAAGTGCTCCATAAGCAAACAGAGCCCCCAAAGTGCAAAAATGAAATAAGTAAAAAGCTTCACATTACATATAAACCAGCCGTTTGCACCTTGTTATTAATGGTCTCAACTATGACCTTTACACCCTGCCTTGCTCAGAGTCATGGATCTATGAGGCTTGGCACCCTCACAACAATTCCAGGATGAGGAGCAGGGAATAAACTTGCCTAGCCAGTGCTGGAGAGATGCAGGAAGGGAACTGGCCTGCGACAAATCTGGATGGAGAAGCACCCCAGGGCCATCTCCATGTGAATTTGTCTCCATAACCTCAGTGACCCAGGTGCCTGACGGCATGAAAAGTCCTTTTGCCACATACATATATGCATAAAAGCTGCTAACAGGCATCTATTCCAAATTTCAAAAATGAAGGGCTCCCAGCATGGTAAATATCTGTCAGAGATTACTCCCCAGAATTCTGATGTGATTTATAGCCCACATGAACTAGGGTTGCAATGAACAGACCTTGTTACCCTGAAATATTTATTAGTCTGAACTGCCTCACCTCTGCCACATAAAGCCTTGTGGAAAAGCTATTGTCATCCCAATGGCTGTAAAGTCACCACAGTTCTTGTTTCAAAGAAGTTACATCAATATTCATCTTGTCCGGAGTCATAATTGCAATTTTTAATGTATATATACATAGAAATGTAGATGTGTATATACACACACATACAACGTAATTGATATTCCTAAGGTATGGGTCAGGTGTAAGTGTCTGCTCCTAAGTGGCAAAGGAACACTTCCCAAAAACATGGAACATTATAGAGAGCACTCCTTCCTCAAGAATTGCTGGCACTTCTGGAGACAGGAAGATTTTCATTACACAGCCTGCTGCCAGCTCTCCTCGCAGAACAAGCCCATCCCCTTTCTGTTACTGTTATGTCAAGGGAGGACAGTGAGAGAAAGCAGCTCTTGGGATGATACATGGGAGGCAGAGCTTCATTTATAACCCCACACAACTGCTGGAAAAGGTTCAACTTTAAAAAGCATTAGGCTGGTTACCTTATGGGCCCCTGCAGACCACAAAGTGAAATCACATGAACACAACAGGCCTATTAATCACCACAGTGATTCCAAGGTGAGAAACAGCCCCAGTGACCAACTGGAAAGAAAGTTGAGAAAATTACATTCTAGTAGTTAGGTAACTCTGAAAACACTGGTAGTATCTTTCTGTAGGGCTTCCCTTTTGATTCCTTGATTAATTCAAATATTAACCTGGATTTAAGTCCAGTCAACAGAAATATGCCATTGTTTCTGGAGAGCAAACAATGACATTTCCACCTAAGCAAGTATGTTTCCCTTCAAAGTTACAAATAAACTACACTTACATGAGATACAGAGGTGACTTTCTGCTTCACAGAACTTGGTTTACAAGGTAAAGAAGGATTTGAAAATAAGGAAAAAGAAAAATAATTAATTCTTGATCTTCAGTGTAAGGAGGTATTTTAAATCAATTCAAATGATTTGTAATTGACTGATGAAGAGATTGTTTCAGAGAATACAGTAGGCTACAGCAAGCTTCTTCCATCCAGGATTCAGAAACTGGATTAATATACACCACCTCTGGAAGAAGCCATCAATGTCACAAACATTCACAAAGATAGTGGAGATCAAACGTGTAAAATCCCCCCAGTTCTTACTGCTAAGTGTATGTGCTTATCTGCAAAAAGCAAGATGATGGGTTTTCATGTGCTCAGAATTAGCATTTATCCACAAGTCTGTGCTATTTTTATCACTTGCCCTTCTAAGAAGCCTGGGCTGGCATGACTGCTTCCCTGATGCCAAGCAGCAGACCTGTGTGGGAAAAAGACTTTTGCTCTAAGGGGAGAGTGGAGATGGAAGTCACACCAATTACCTCAAACCACGTGGCTGCCACATCTTTTCCCCTCTGCAGTAAACAAACCCTCGGGACTCGTCTGCATGGGAAGCAAATCCTTTGAAGGATTTTCCACATCTCCATTCTCTTCAAGTCTTCGTAACAACAGTGAAACTACTTTGGACTAACACTTGAAGGTTCAGGTCTCCCAACAGAGTCCCCTGCAGATAACACAACACTTTGGGCAGTTTCAGAAGCCATCCTGTCTTTCAAAATGCCTTGTCTTAAAGAATAAAAGATGCACAATTAAATCTAAAGAAGTAACATGAAATAAAGGAGTTCACCATCTCCTTGAGTAATGCAAGCTCGTAAGATAGAGAAGAAACAAATCTTTGTTTGCACACTGTAATCTATATTTAACGGACACTTAAGAAGTCAACAAATTCAATGTGTTAAGTAGCAACCTTTTAATAAAGAAAGCAGAACCATACTTTGCTGTTAACAAATATTTTGAAAAAGGCTTATGAAATTAAATCTAAGCCAAGTATCTGGCGCATCTGCAGCTGAGAAGGAAGCATCAGTACTCCAAACACCTGCTCAGTTTGTGTATTCTCCTTTCTTACAGAGGAAGTATGAGCTTCCAGTTGTCCAAGTGATTTAGAGAGCAATAAACTATTGCTCAACAAGAACTATTTTCTTAGATGATTACAGGTTAAGGCCAAGGAAGAAAATTCACATGCTAAGCACCATCAGCATGGAAGATGGTCAAGGATATCAATTTGAAGACCCGGATTTCTTCCTTGGCTCCCACAACTGGGGGTCAGCCAACCCCCAAGTGAGGCTCGTAAGAACAAAATCAAACTATCATGGAAAATACACGCCAGTCACACTAGCCAGCTGATGCCAGGGGCTGGACAGCAGCAGGTCCTCAATGTGCTCCATAGTGAAGATGAAGGGTGAAAGAAGAGTCCCAAAGCACTGGAAGAAACACAACACAACAATAAATCAGCTCAGTTTCCAAACCAACCTCCTTCTGCAGACTCAAAGTATGAGCAAAAACCACCCTGTGTCTTGCCCTCAGGGCAACAGGATTCCAACCCCTTCCCTGCTGATGCCATGAAACAGGCTTGTTGTAGACAATGAAGACACAGAGGAGAAGAAAAGCCCTCTGGAAGCCCCAGCTCCAGCCTCGTGCACTCACCCTGGTGCAGTCCATTCAGCCGGAGGCCAGAACGCTGGGAGCACTCACGGGCCACAGCACCCGCAGCACCTGGGGGGAAGCACGAGGGTTAGGGTGGCATTCCTCCACACCACAGCTCTTCCAGGGCTCAGCACTGTGCCTTCAGGCTGAACAGACTAGGCAGCAGAGGACAGGGGATTTTCAGAGGACCACAGAACTGTTTAGGTTGGAAGGGACCTTAAAGATCACCTGATTTTTTCAATATGCAGGCACAGATTATTTACAGGTCACTGACCCCAACAGAACAGCCCATCCACCAAGAGCAGTCTGTGCTTCCAGACGGGATCCATATTCTAGATGCCATCTAAACAGTTCCAGAAGTAAGATTAGGCTAAAACAAATCATGCAAACTCCTCTGCACCTTCTCAACCCATCCCCCAGATATTCCACTGGCACTCAGGTTATCCTTGTGCAAACCCTCATTTCATGAGTTAGCAACAACAGGACTCATTTACTTTGAAAGTTTTACTTTGGCCCTCCTGGCTTCTATCATAACCTCAAATATTACATTAAAAAGGCTTTTAAAACATAACATTCACAGCAGTGCAGGCGCTTTTCCTTGCAGTGGGCTTCTTCCCTGCCTGTTAGCGTGTGGCACCTTCACATTAAGTGCATGAGTTAAGATGTAGATTAGCAAGGCAAGAAACCTTTGCCCTTGGCATCGACACTCAGCTCTGACAGGAAACTTCAGGCTTTTTTTCCCTACCAAGTGTAGAACCACTCATTACACATTGGCAGGGAAGTGCACATCTCCAAACTATACACATTTTCTCTTAGATAAGCAAAAGACTCAAGTGTTTATAAATATGAAAAGTTCAGCAGCTGGCTAAAAAGTTAATTCTTCAGTCTCACTTAATGAGCTTTGGGGAAAGTGGTAGGGGGATTTGTTCTTAAAGTAAAGCAGAGTGTCACACAAAGCAGGACTTGCCAGACACAGCTCTGCTTTGCCCTATTTTCTGTCCCTAGATGGCTGCCACAGACAAAATGGCAAGGAATCCTCCAACAGGGAGCTAGGGACCAGCCAGAATGAAAAATGTTTTCTCCTAATCTTGCCATCGTAAAAATTAGCCAATTTTTAATTTAAATCCCATGACTTCCTTCTTTGTTGTGAAAGTATCAAGCAATCCATACAAAACCACTTTGGAACAGGGACTGTCTTAGGATTTTGTCCAATTCCCTGAAAAAGAAACTTGTTTTCAGTAGGATACAGCAGGAACACTGCTGCACTATTTTTTCAGTACTTTAATAATAATTTACACTGGTCTATTCCAGAAACATAAGGATCTGATGTAAAAAATGGGATTGATCTGCTTGGAATTGTCCAGAGCAGCTGTGGCTGCCCCATGGTTCCAAGTGCCCAAGGCCAGGCTGGGCTTGGAGCACCCTGGGATTGTGGAAGGTGTCCCTGCCCATGGGCAGGAGGTGGAACTGGATGGGGTTTAGTCCCTTCCCACACAAACCATTCTGTGACTCTATGAAGGTCATGTTCATTGTTTTCAGCAACTTGTGAGATCTGTTTACAGTGTCTGCTATCACTCTGTATCACTGCTGTTCTTCACAGACTTCTTGGTGTCTTTGTATTACAGAAGGAACTGTGCAACCTCACTTTTGCAAGATGATACATGTCCACCCAGTCCTCCATCTATGTAATTATTAAAAAAATTAAAATTCATACTGAATGAAAAAACAGACCCTTTTGTCTGCAATTTCAACAGAAGTTGTTTTATCTAGCAGCATTTTTCAGCTTGTTCAGACAGTTCAGATTATTGTCATTTGCATACCTTCCTCTCTTCTGTCACTGCGAAGAATCTAAACAGCAGCTACTTCAGAAACAGAGCTGTCTGATCACCAAGAGCAGTGTGATTCTCCAAGAGATCAGAAATCTGAAACAAACAGTGAGGCCCAGGGAGCACCTGTGCTGGTACTGCAGCCACCTGTGGACCTGTGGATCCTCTGCCACTGCCTGTTCCACTGTCCTCACCAGCACCACCTCACACAGTTATCATGGAATCACAGAATAGTTTGGGTTGAAAGGGACCTTAAACATCACCCAATTTCAACACCTTGTCAAGGGCAGGGCCACTTTCCACCACCTCAGGTTGCTCCAAGCCCCATCCAACCTGACCTTGCACGCTCCAGGGATTCAGCAGCCGCAGCTCCTCCGGGCACCTTCACGGGCTCTGACTGTACCAGCAAATGCCCAGCGCTCTGCCAGCTCCAATCCCACGTGTGCAGAGCCCCCGAGGCGGGCAGGACACCGTGCAGGAGCCCAGAAACGCCGGCGGCGCCGGGCTGGGAGCGCGGGGCGGCCGCGGCTGATGCTGCACCACGCTGTATACATTGGAACTAGCAAACGCTTCCTTGTGATTTTTGGCCACTTGGAATATTTTTAGCAATTTGCCAAGGTTTACCCTGTGATTTATTATGGAGGAAACAAACTCAAGCACTAACAAATGAAAATATGTAAACTCAGACTTTTCAAGCCCATAGAAAGGTATTCAACTTCTTAAACCCCTTCTGAGGCATTCAGCTTGCTGTGGATTCAACTGCTGGAAAAAGAGTTTGATTAAGAAGTAACTGAAATGTAATCTAAGGAGTCACTGCCTGGAGATTTACAGTGAAAAATTCCATATACACAATACTTTCCAATTGCCATTCCTAAAACCGTGTTCTAGGTTTCTTGGAAATTCAAGAGTTGGAAATATATTTCACATTGCTTTTATCTACAGCCAAAGCACTCCAGATATACCAGCTAGAACTTCATTATCTCAAATTACTATATCTAGTAAGTTAAAGAACAGTAAGATGAAAAATACTCGAAGTAATGAAATACATAAGAAAAAATAATTTTAAAAGCCTAAAGTACTGGAATTACTTGAAGATATAATGCTCAGTATAACAAATAATAATTGCTTTATTACAGTATGCTTAAGTAAAAAGGCTGGTATCATTAAACAGAAGATAATCTTCTATTTTTGGTATGAAAATTCAAGTAGATGCTACTACTACAGGCCTCCAGAAGACAAGACAGTATGTATAAAGTGTTAGCAGCCATCAAAGCATTATCTGTAATAAAACTATTGAAGCAATCTATTAACTGAACCACAGAGTCACAGAATGGTTTGGGTTGGAAGGCACCTAGTTGCAACACCCCTTTTTGTGAGCAATAAAAACAGAAATGTTGCTTTGATGTTGAGTATCATAGTTTCTTACAAGTTTTCTGAATCCCTCTGAAAACACCAGGAATTGAATCATGAGCACAATCATCAAATAAGTAAAATGTGGAAGAATTTTTATCATTAGAGTATGATTGAGAGTCAACATTAATACTAGCTAAAATAGCAGAATACTGGAAGCTGGTATTTCCTTCTCAGCTGTCAGTAATACAGAATTCCCTTCTCACTGGATGATCTCAGTACACAATTTCAACTTTTGCTGATAATAAACTGCCACAGAGTGTCAAGAGTGCCTTTGTCTGTGCCTGCCACCACTGGTTTGGTTGGGGGAATGCTGTGGCAATGCACACTCTTCTTGATCATCTATCTTTTCAGCTGAACAGACACTATCCATCTTTTCCTAAAGAAAATAAACACAATAAACACACTGCCAAACGACTCAAGCCTGGGAGGTTTTTCCCCACACTGGGACCTGTCACTGGACATCCCAACTGCAAAGCCAACTCAACCATACAAAGTCTTTTCTTTTTGTTGGTTCAAGAAACCCAGCAGAGAGAACTTCACCAAGCAATTCTTTGTTAGCATAACATCTGACATTCTATCTCTTTGGAAATCATACAACTTTGCTAATGCAGCCCTTACAGAATTAATCAAACAAATAGTTAGCCCCTAGTTACAATGAACCCAGCCAATTATGAGCAGCACTGAAATTTGTCACTGGCATGTCCAACTACATTTTCCAGCATGAAGATCAACACCACTGTGTGGAAATGAGGCCCCACTCTCCGACCTGCATGACTTGGACACTGGACTGGGCTCACTAGTAAAGCCAACACTTCTAGGAACAAAGTATTCTTAAAAAAGAAGGGCTTTCCTCCTGGGTCTCCATTACCTGGTGCATTAAACCAGCCAGGATGCCAATGTCTTTTACCCTCAATTTTGACTAGCAAAGCCAGAATAAATGATTCCCTTAGAGTTCAGAGCTCTTTATTTGCTACTCTGCTCTACTGCATGAGATCCACAGTTCAGTAAAGGCCAGACTTACTGCTTGGAGTAGTTTGAGAAAGTAATTTATGCTCCACAAGCATGAGATTGACTAGAGGCTACTTTGCCCTGGACCTCAAAATTCCCAAAGCCTCACAAGATACCTTAGCAAGCCCCATGATAGAGACAGTACTTACAGCTTTTGCAAAAATGACCATCAGCTCAGGGAACTGGTGGGTAAGGAGGGCCAGCATGGCTGAAAAGGAACACAGGCCTGCTGTGAAATGGATGAAAAAGGGAAGCTCCTTCTGGGGGTAAACGGAGACTTCATGAAATGCTGAAAGGAAACAATGAACAATGTTGAGATTTGATAATCAAGGACTGCTTTCTGAATTATCTATGGCCTTTTAACTCATTTCTGGACTTTCAGAAGGAAAGACTCCTGCAGCACATCTTAGGTTCCAGTACTTTAACTTCTTAATTTTTCCCCTACATCACATGCTTGTTTTCATTATTAAGAGTCTTCACATATTTGTTTTCATTATTAATATTATCTTCTCAGTTTTCTTTTTCACTTGCATAGGCTTTATTTTTGAAGTATTTAATCAGGCAAAGTTTTTGGTACCTCCTTTTCTAACAGGACAGAAGGAACACCTGTGAAGTTCACAAGCTGTCAAAATTACCCAAACCAACTAAAACAGTTCAGGTGTCTTCAACTCTCTAGAGGTCTAAGAAGCTGAGCAAGTACAAAACAACCAGCATGCTGTATACACACATATTTCATAGTACTTCTTGGAGTCTTCTGGTTGTAGACTACAGTAAATCTGTTCAGAGCAGCTGACAGAGCAGACCTCAAAGAAAACAGTGCCAGGACGAGGTTATAAATTCTGTACATAGCAGCTCCTTGCAATTTCCAATCTCTGGTAACAAAATCCAAAGCAGGTGATTAGCCAGGCTAAGGGTGGCATGTGGAGCTTTCAGCACTCACAACACTACTACTGGTCACTCGCCGAGGACCCGCTGCGTGAATTTGCAATTACTTACTGGCTCTGGATACCTCCAGCTCTGATTTCTACCTAATGATTTCACAAGATTTTTAAATGAATAAAAAAAGAGTTTCTATAGACATGAGTAATTATAAAAGGATTGCCCTTCTTGACAAGCTGTTTTTAAAATCTAACAAAAACCCAAAATTATAAATGAGCCTTTTTTGTAAAATGAGAAAATACAATTGTAGTCTTTCTTAAACTGAAGCCTGTGGAGGAAAAAGACACTTCACCCTCCCAGTTACTGCTTCTGTATGCTAGCACATTAAAGCACCATTAGAAGAGTAAACCCAGCAAAAGTGTCTTGTGCTCTTGCAATTCATTAATGGCAAAGTGCTCAGGGTTTGTTTTGGTTTTAATGCTATGATTTTGGAGCACAATTACATCGACTATTTGGAGATCCATGTCTAACATCCATCAGAGATGTTAATGGTACCCAGAGATTCATACTGTATAGAAACTCACCTCATTTCTAAAAGATGGAGCAATATAATTTAGGAAAGTATTTAAAAAACAGAAATTAATTCTTTTTGCAGTAGCTTTTCCTACACTGGGAAATTAAAACCAAATTCAAGAGAGGAAAAGACAACTAAAGCTAATTCTATATGTTCACAGACATTTGAGAAGCGTTACTCATCAGACCAATCCAGGTTTTCTGAATCACTGATCTGGTCAACATTATTTTAAATAGATAACTTAAAAAAAAATTAAGTGTCAAGATTTCTCGAAGAAGTACTGCAATAAAAGTGTTAAGATGATTTTATTTATAGGTAGTTCTATATTTAAAACAAAACAGGAATGCGTGAGTGATCCTGTTGAAATATCTGCATGTGTTGGTGTTTAATTATGCTGGGAAGTCTACAATTTAGGGTTAGTTGCTAACCAAGGAATTCCTTGTGCAATATCCTGCATAAGTGAGAAATGAGTAATTTAAAGCAGTCTGGGGGCAAATTTAAATTACACATTTTAAATATAACTTCAGGCTTTTAAATAGAAACATGTCTGTGCAGTTTTCCTTTCCACAGCTGTGGTCTCTGTAGGGCTGCTGGTGCTTTTGCAGTAGCCCTTTCCAGTCCCAGGGGAATTGTGTTTCTTCAAGATATAGAAGTTCAACCCCAAAAGAATTCAATTAAGATGTATAATTAACAGCTCAATTCTAATCTAAATTAATGCTATTTTCCTAAATATCATGAGTACAGGCAGTAATGATAGAGTCTATTTGTAGAAAAAAACATGTAGGCTCATCACTGCATAAAGCAACCTTGAAGCAAAGAGCAGCTGGGTAAGACTTTTCAGTATCAAGTGTTAGCATAAATCCATAGAAATACATGTAGAAAAAGTTCCAGGAGGCAGCCAGCAGATCAATACAGACCACTGAATTAATGACAGAAAGCAATAAATGTTCTGTGAAGCTGCAGGTTAACCAAAGAGTCTCTGTAAGATCACAGGCAGGTTCTACTGGATACCCAGTGCAGGACTGGAACCGTGGATTGAGTCAAATCCATGAATTCTTTTAAAAGCAATTTTTAACAAACGGTCAACTTTGTTGTTCTCAAGGCTGGCCAGACTCAGTCTGCATGTACCACACACATCAGAGATTTCATCTCTGAAGGACTTAGGTTATTACTGCATCAAGCTGACATTTACCACACACACAAGTCAAGTGCTTCAGGATCTTTTGGGAGGGACATCAACAAATAGCTGAATCCCCTTCACAGGAAGCTCAAACTAAAAAAATCACAGTAAGGTAAATACAGAATACCACAAACTGAATATGTCCTTAGCCTGTGTTTTATTATCATTACTGCTTAGAAACCACTTACTTGGCAACAGTTCTCTGTCTGCTGTTTCTGTGCAGCTCGGGTAGGGATAGAAAAGATGTCCTTTCTCTAATGGGTATGGGATCATCCTAAATGCTGCAAGAAGGGTGAGTGACATTAGATCTGAATCTAATCAGGCAACCAGCTTCTCACAAAGAGAACCAATCATGTTTGAGGGGGGTAAAGGCAGGCAATAGTCTACTGTACAGAAAAGAATAAAAGGAGATACTTACTGCCTTCCCATGTGCAGTGCAGCAGATTTAGAGCCCCTTCTATCCTCTTCCAGTGCTGGAGGTGAAAAAAAGCATATGCTACTGCCTCACTGTCCCCTCGCTTCAGAATGTGCTCTGGAGGCAGCACCAGGCTTTTCATTTCTAGTAAATACTGAAAGGAAAAATGGAAAGCACACCTGGTTACATGGAATGCTCCAAAACCTTTGATTGGGACACACAATTGATCATTTTAGGAATAACTGAGCGTAGAAGGGGCCAGGGCCAGCTTCTACCACACAGCAGCCAGGCTGCACCAAGTGAGAAATGAAAAGCAGCAAAACACACTCCTGTGTATATGACTCTTAAAATAGGCTTTCACACAAAAAATAAAAAAGTCAAGAAAAACCATACAGCTTCAGCAAGACAAATAAAAACACATTCTTGTGGAACAGACATTAAGTATAACGCTGCAGGTGCAACACCAATGAGGGACAAAATTAGGCTGATAAAAAACCCCAAACCAACAGTATTTTTGCTCATTACTTCATCACTGAAAGTTTCAGTGTAGGTGGTTGAGGACTTGTTAGCTCTAAAAGTATGAGCAGCAAACCTGAAAGTGTCAGTGTGCTAACCAAAAAAAGAATAATAAACCAAACCCAGGAAAATCTTTTAATGTGGTTTTACTGGGCTACCACAAAGTATCTTTGATTTCAGATTTTTTTTTCAATTTCAGCCCTCTCCCTCTATCAGCAGAAAATCTGATGCTCAGAGGGGTCAAAGAACACAAGGATTAATCATTTCCTATTTCTTTGCAACACAGAACATGCAATTTTTTTCATGTACCACATTTTCTCATGGTACATTAAAAAAGTCAGGTATTCATTTGAACTTAGCTTTTAAAAACAGATGACTACTTTTTATAAGACTGAAATACAGCTTCAGCTCTAGTATTTACCTGCGAGCTGTCCTCTCCTACCATACAGTGTCTCATTCAATAACAGCCAAAGTTAATCCACATCTTTGATCAACGTAGCTGGCAATTCCTTGGAGTGTCCCCCAAAGTGTAAGAATGCAGCTAACTCACCGATTTATTTCAGCAGATGCCACAAACCATGAGATTATTTACTAATCCAGTTTGAGGACTTAACTTTTCCCATTCAGACTCTTCAAGGAATGTAGGAGGGGTTGTGCCCCAGCCAAATAAAGCACATTTGCTGCCTGGCTAGGTTCTTCTCTCAGTGCCTTGGGCCTGCACTCTGGAGGGTAATATTCTTGCTAATCCTCTCTAATCCTCTTCAATTTTTTTTTTTTTTTTAACACAGTAAAGGATCACTCACACAGCACTGCTGTGGGAAAATGGTCTCAAATATCTGACCCCTGACCCAATGCTCATGCTCTCCACAGTGCCCACTTTTCCATTATGCTAACTGGGAATATAAACCCCGCAGTGGTGGTGGAGCTCCACTGCAAGTATTGCCACAACACACCAATGCTCAGCCCCAGGCTTTGGCCCTCTCTGAACCCATGTTACCACACAAACAGAAAAATTCCAGCTTGGCAGGTTTTCACATCCATGTTTATGCATAAAACAGGGAAGGTGTCAGTACTGAAAGTGTCTCAGTACTGAACTGAAGGTTTTGAGGTCTTTACACACAATAAAAATCTCTAAGATATTCAGATGTTTAAGTTTGTTCCATAAAGAACCACAATGCAGTTACAGATTTGTAATTGGAAATGGCTTAAGAGGACCACTCTTCTAGCTGGTTCTAACTTTCCTAACAACCAGCCTTGTAAAAGCAGAACAAAGAGAAATAATTCCTTTTCCTTATGCAAAATGCTACGAACAAAGACTATCACTTCCATCTGATGTGCTAACAGAGGGATTTCCTGCTTTACACACTCATTTTTAGTCTATGGGGTAGAACAGAATAGAAATTCAAAGATCAGATTTTCTTCCCCCTCTGTGATCCACTGGGCAAGTTGCCTCACTTCTCTGCCCTTTTTCACTTGTTTGCTTTGACCATAAACATTTCAGAACTCTAAACAGCCTGCACCAGTAAGATTCTGCTCTGTCATCTAATCAATTGGTGCCTCGAGGCAATGTTGTAACACAAAATCCATGAAGAATGGACAGATGTACAATTAGAAGAGAAAATCAAGTTGCTGAAACCTGGAATCAGTTTCTGCATTTGTCTGCAGAGCTACAGACCATATTTTAACAACAGCCTGTTTGAAATTATCTCTAACTTCTTTAGAAAGGTATATGAGGCTCCAGAAGCAACTGAAGGATACCCAAAACAAAAGAACTTTTAGATAATGATAATGCATTATAATCTTCTGCCCCTAAAGGCAGAGGCTAAAGAAAAATCTGTCTGAGACTGTCTGAAATGAACTTGCTGCGCTCTTGATCAGTCATGCAAAGAAGCAGCAATTAGCTTCCCCAGTGCACATTCTATTGGATTGGACAGGCAGACAGAACGCAGCGGCCGGATCATTCCAGCCTCCCCAGCAGCAGCCACTGGGGCTCCATCATCATTTCCAGAGGATTAGACCCTGCCCTGAGCCAGCCTCCTGCTGCAAGGTTCACACTGAGAGCATCCCTAGGACAGGAAAAAGCAATGCAGGACTTGATTTTCACCCAATGCTCTGTGGAATCTGTGTTTTGATGCCAGACATGAAATTACAGCCTGTGGTGATACAGACTCTTAATCTTGTTTACACGTGGATGAAGAAAATAAGTGACTGCAGATCTTTCAATAACCATGGAGCCATGGTTGGAAGCCCAGCAGAATAAAGGGGTTTGGAATACTAGAGTGATTACTGTTTGGAGAACTTAATTTGGCTTTAGGGACTTGGACGCAGGGTCCTGGAATGAGATATCTTTAAGGTCCCTTCCAACACAAACCATTCTGTGATTATTTTATGACTTTAAATATCTACATTTATATTTATTAATGTCCACCCTTATTGAGAGTAAAGGGCCTTCAGTAATACATTACTGGATTTTCCAGTGAGTTAGAAAATTTGCAGTTTAAATTTTTGTGCAAAAACCCATGTCTGAACATCAGCTATTATTTAAAAAAAAATCTAGCCACAAAATATTTATGATATAAATACTAATGTCTTTAACAACTCCACAGAGGGAATTATAACCAAATTCAAGAAAATATGGGGCTAGAAAGGCTCCAATAACAAAATGATATTATAATATGGTATTTTTCAGAATACATTACAAGTGGTCCAATAGAAAAGAAAACACTTTTACCTTTGGAACATGAGGGTTAAATTCCACAGCTCTGTGAATTGCTTCCACAGCATTAATTTCTGCTGTACTAAGTCCTCTCCTGGAGGCAGTTTCTGGGGAGAACCTGAAGGGAAAAACCCACCTTGAACAAAAGTAATAAATAATAAATGCTAACCCGTGTTTATTTGCACTGCAAACTCAGAGTTCATTTAAAAATTGGCTGATTTATCAAGAAAGATAAACAAACCCCTCTAGGAGAAAAATGTTCATGTTAAGTCAGGTATCTTGACTGCTACCCGTGACATATGAAAATTCATGTTGACCCTGACTTTCAGCTCCCTGTTACAGCATCACCTGCTGGGAGGAGCGGGGCTCAGACCATGGTGAAATGCCAGCATCACCTACCACAAACATCCAAAAAACAAATCCCAAGAAAAACACTGAAAACAGCATTTACACAAAAGCACCTGGCCAATACATGGGCCAAACATCCTGCCCTGTACTAACTTTATGGATGCTTAAAAGTAGTTTTAAATTGTATTTTATTACACACACAAACATATGTATATATATAAATACACTCAACTTGCTCTTAGAAATGTAATTGCTACATAAATAGGCATAACCAGGGATGTAAAAAAGACTAAAAAATTTAAATAATCCTTTAATTGAAGAAAAGATTTTATTACAGATTAGAAGTAATTTTAAAACAAAGGATTTAGACCTTTTATCCTTCATATTTTACACCAGAACCCAAAATATAGCGACAAACCCTTGTTTTCACACATGTCCTTGCTTACCTTTCTGAAACAGCTCTGGCTTTTAGCAGAGCTGCTGTGTAACATATTGCTGCTGATTTGGGAAGACTGATATCTGTGATAAAATAAAATAATTAAGCTGTAAGATTCTAAGGCAATACAAACATTTTAAACCCACATCCTTTGAGTTAAAGATTTTTCCTTGGGTATGGGAGACAATGAATTTAACATCTGGAACATTTCAGCTGTGATTAGAAACTTGGAATTGTCTTTTTTCTGACAGTCACCAGTCAGCCTCAGATTGAAAACCCAAAGTTGTATTTAGGTGATAGTCACCTTTTGTTTCTAAATGTACCAACACACTGAAACTGAATCCAAAGAGAAATGTGCATACAAATACACTTAAGAACAGAATGTATTTCCTGCATTAACCCACAAAGATTTAAAGTAAGCTTCTGATCTTCACCTAATTTTGCAACAGTACATTAACACAGTTTTGCACAATGCTGAGACACTGACCAGAAGCTGACCACAAAAAATGACATTACAGACAGGTAGATGAATTTGAACCAAAATGGGATTTCCGTTCTTCTGCAGTTCCATGGGGGAAATTCTGTTAGCTGTAGCTTTGTAGCACATCTGAAGCCAAGTCTGAGCTGACAATTACAGATTAGAAGGTTAGCACTCACAGTGCAAGTTTACTTTAAAAGCAGACAAAGTCTGGGGTCTAATTCCCAAGTACCACGTTGTGTATAGTCAGATGGTTCTTGCTTTTCTTGTAAATCCCATCCTGGGCCTGTCCATCACTTACTGCAAGTCTGGCTGTTGTGTCAAGCCAAACACAGGGGTGCTGCAGGGAGTTTGAAGCTTGCACTCATTTTTCCAGATGCTCAGAAAAAAATCAACAATGCTTTCTTAAGAAAGTGTCACAATTTCTGGTGTTAACAGAAAGAAGCACTGGGCAAAGTGCAAATGGTTTTCATAAATTAAAAAGAATCCACCCAGAAGAGGATCAAGGAATGGGAGCAGGGTGCTCGGCTGGCACAGGATTTGGGGAAAAACAGAATACCTTTGATTCCCTGAGGCAATAAAGAACTGACATAAGAGAGAAATCAACAACTTCTGACAATAACTGTCATAAAATACTGCTATGTCCCTCCATTCCAAAGGTGATTTAAGGCCCTGCTTTGACAGCAGCCTTTTGTACACTCATGAATTGGGCACTATCCAGGTGGCAAAACTGAGGGCAATAAGAACATACTTTATTAACCTTTATTTAGACTTACACAATATTCAAAACCTACTGATTGAGACAGAAAGTGAAAGCAAACAACACCATTTGATGCACACCACTGATCTCTGGCAGCAGCATGTTTGCACACTGCTAATCTCTGACAAGCAACCTCAGTGTTACAGAAGCACACCACCAAGCCTGGAAGGTGACAAAAAGGAAAACTACCTTTTCCAGCTTATTTACATCAATTACTTACAGGCTATGCCCTGGCTGAAAAAGGCTGATGAATTTAGGCACATCCAGGGATGTAGAAGAGATTAATTAAAATAATCCTTGAATTGAAGCAAGGATTTCTTCACAGATTAGCAGTAACTTAAAAACACAGGAAGTAATTCATATGCAATTTAGTTTGCCTAAATTTGACCTTGGCAGTCAAAAGGAGAACTTGACCTGCACTCTGCAGGCACCTATTTGTTGCTGATGAAGGGAGCCTCTCACCTTGCTGAGGTCATGGCTAGACTCCTGCCTGTGGACAGACATCCCTTGCCCACCTCACTCATATTCTTATTCAAAAACACCCACATTTTCCAACAGGCATCACTTACCATCATACTTGGCTAAAACTGCCTGGACATCTGCATATGCCTGTAACTCCAGAAGGGCCTCTAGGAGGTTTTCGTGGATATTCAGCATACTGAGAAGTGGAAACTCTTTCATCAACTGCAAATCAGTAAAGAGAAATAAATTACATATAGAATTGCAGTTGAATGACTGAAATACTTAACAGAAATCAGTACAATAATCTAGGGCTTTTTAATGTTCTGTTGTCTCAGAGTGTGAGACACTGGCATGGAAGCAGCATGAAAAGAACTGCATCATTTCAGAAAATCACAGAATGGTTTGGGTGGGAAGCAACCAAAGCTCATTTCATTCCAGCTCCCTGCCATAGCTGAAGGGTAGGGACATCTCCTACTAGACCAGGTTACACAAAGCCCCATTCAATCATGTGCAAACTCATGGGAAAATAATTCAAATAGATTAATTATGATGCCTAGAAATGAACTTAAAACCATCAATTAGGACAATGTGATTGAAAACAATTGTTAACTCAGTTTTTTTTTTTACTTTTACTTACATCTCTCATCATTTTTACTGCTTCTCGTATTCTTCCAAGTTTCCTGGCACACATAGCTAGTCTCCTTTTCACATACACCAGTACATTGGTGTCTCTTCCTGATTACAAAGACAGAAAGCATTAGTCTATCAGTTTCAATCCTTACCTCTCCTAATTATAACCTTAGTTTTACATTTCTGCTCACACAAACCCAGGAGTTCATGTGATTCAAAGTCCTTACTCAGCTGTGCTTCATGCTGGGGGCTCTGGGAATGGCAGTTCTGAGATTTTCTGTAAATCATTTCTCCTGCTTTCAGAGCCTGCTTGAAATATTTCTCAGCATCCACAATAGTTGTTGCTTCTTCCTCAGCCAGGAGGACATATGCAGTAGCACAACTGAAATAAGAGAAAAACCTACCAGTTACTTTGAGGTAGGAAGTTTAGTATTTTTATTAAGTGATAGAAGTGTTAGAAATGAGCAAGATTCACTTATGTTTAAGATGTAAGCATTGACAGTATTAAAATTCCAAAATACTGACTTGAGTTCAAAGGGGGAGGGATGGAAAAAATAAACCTTTTCCATTTTACAGAAAAAAACACACACACCCCCTCCCATCTGGAGCAAAAGCAAAGGAAAAAATTGTTAAAGCAAGTTAAATTATTTCTCCTTGAAACTGTAAAAATGATCTGTAATTGTCTGGAAAGGTTTTTCTTTGTTTGGTTTGCTTTTTAAAAATCAGGAGGTTTTAAAACATTTTACACAAAAATAACAAGACAACATAGCAAAGTGGATCACAGTTGTGGTGAAATTCTTTGGTTTATGCTACAGAGTATTTTCAATTCCTTTACAGGAGTGGCCTCACTGAGTTCCAAATACAGTTCTACCATGACACCATCTCTGAAATACATGACCTTATATACAATTAAGATCACTCCATACCTGAATATGATTTCTCATTTGTCATTGCCACTAACACAGCGATTTAAGAAAAAAAAAAGCTGCACAAAAGATGTTTTTAGTAGAAGAGTTCAATATTTCAGGGCAATTTACAGCCCCATGTGCAATTCCCAGTGCGAGGAGTCCCCCTTAAGCACTCAGAACTTTGCTGTAAGTGAATTATTAGATGAAGAAACTGATAGTGTGCTCAGTATCCTTCCACTTAATCCTTCCCACTAGAAATACAGCAGCTGATCGTACAAACTTACTCATTGTTCAACTCTAGAGCTTGATATGCTGCTTTAATCCGGGCTTGCGGGTTCCTCTCTCGCCAGGCTTTCTGCATAACTGTAGGAAACACATGGAAAGGCTGGTGAGGGACATGGACACCTGTGAAAGACCTGGGAGCCAGCCCTAGGTAACATTCCCTCCCAGTCTGAAAATTCCTGTTTGCTGCACCATTGCTATAAGGAAGAACAAACAAGTGTTTTTAATTTCAGCCTGTTCCTACCACAAGCATCAAATTCTTGCAACAGCTCAGTACACCCCAAATTTAGTTTAAGAAAGCAACACCACCAGGAAGATTCCTTGCTGACCATTTCAGAACTCCTCCACGGAGCACAGACACAGCTTACATAACCAGGCAGATGTACTATTTCTAAATTGCTACAGATTTTTGGAAACATTCCCCAAGACTTGTTGAAAGCTTGGCAGGAGCAATTGTTAAACACAGGTTCATGCACAGACCTGCAAAGAACTTTAATTTAAGCTTTCAAACAGAACTTCAAAGAAAACAGTGATGGAGTAAGTGGTGTCTTGCACAGGTAGAGTTTTATACTTAAATATTAAACTGGCCAGAGCAGCTGCAGCTGCCCCTGGATCCCTGGAAGTGTCCAAGGCCAGGTTGGACACTGGGGCTTGGAGCTCCCTGGGATAGTGGAAGGTGTCCCTAGTCATGGCAGGGGGTGGAGCTGGATGAGCTTTCAGGACCCTTCCAACCCAAAATACTCTGGGATTCTGTTCCATGATTATTTTTAGACAACTGTTAGATCACGAAGGGTTAGCAATTTATTTTTAAATTTACAAAGCACATTTGAGTGGCATCACAAGGCAAAGCCAATTCAGGATATACATTTATCAGCTTATTTGGTTTGGGAACAAGCAAAAAGGGTGACATCTATTCAGAAGTGTCCCCTGAACTACAACTTGAATTCAAAATTATTTCAATGCAATGACTCTAGACCCCTCCTACTATGCTTCCATTTGGTAAAACTGGAAACACAAACTGAAAATCATCTTCTAGGAAAACAACACATTTAGAGCTACCATTTTCTATGCAGGATTATTAACTTTCACACTAAAAACCAGTCCTGAAAGAACTCCAAAACCTTACATTCATGGAGCTCGATATCTGGCCTATCTCAAGGACGATAAGAAAACTGAAGAATCTATACATGTTTCTTTTGGAACAAAACCTCCTGCTGTCCAGCAAGAATAACGTGGAAAAATATTTGAGTTTTCTTTCGGAAACAAAATATTAGTCTTGGCTCAGCAAGCGAGACAATTCACTCCCTTTGTGAAATAAAAACACATCTTTCATATCAAACATGTCACAGCCAGCTGACAAGGAACACCTCCGGAATGTGACAAATTGACAATAATTCACACCCACGCTGACAATAACCAGGTAAAGAACACTTTCTGCACTAAACATGTGGAACACAAGGAAAAAAATCTGGAGACTGCACTATTCATTACTAAGGTTTAAATGAGACCACATTTTGGCTGTTGAGAATATAATCCAGGTTTGCAATATTGTGCTAATTATTTGAAATGTGTGAGATCTTAAAAAACATCAGGACTGTGACAGCACTAAAGTCATAGAGAATGCACAATGTGAAACAACATCTTTCCACTAAATGTCACTAAACACTAAAATTCAAGAGGCTTGGAGCAGCCTGGTCTAGTGGAAGATGTCTTGCAGAGGGGGGAACTGGATGGGCTTTAACTCCCAACACAAACCATAGATCCTCTACATCTATTAAACCTCTTTAGTAGTTGAGAAAGGCTAGTTTCATGAAATATTTGACACAATAACTTGCACTACTTTCAAGTTCAGTAAAAGCACACACTTGGCACTGTCCAACACTTACACACCTTAGGCAGACATCAGTACCTGTGTCTGAGGGCCGGAGGGCATCCGTGTCACAGGTGAAAAAGGTCTGATGATCTTGAGCAGACAAATTCATGTCATAGTAAGTAAGAGGCTCCTTCCCAGTCACCCACATGTACCTAAAACAACAGATTTCAGTAAAAGGCATTCCTAGGAATTAGCAACGCTCATATCAAGGCAATATCTGATGTGCCTAGTGCAGAAAATCTGTAATAAAAGACTAAAGCTACTAACACAAAGTTTCAAGTACTACTGTTCAATAATCTGTAAAGTTCTAAACAACTGGGGAACTGGCTTCCTAGAAAGCAGCTTTTCCCATGAAGTAACACTAGGAGACTTACAATATAGTTTAATAAAAGAGAATTTAGATTGAGAATTACTGTCTCAACCTCTGAATAAAGCTTTTTTCCTACTTTACTCTCAAAAAGCCCTGATGTTACAGCAATATTTTTGTTCTTAACACTGAAACTGCCAAAGCTTGGCTTGGTGCCTTTTAAACACAGGATTGGTATCAATCACCCCTATAATCTTGCAGGTCTCCAGCTGTCTCCTGACATTACCAGTGCAAGCTCTGTGAAGAAGTGATGTGCATGCCCCCGATTAAATTTAAAAATATGCAGTGGAAAGCAAGATAATTAATACCTGCTATACTCTGCCCCTCTGAAAAGATTGAGAGGATTTCGCCACACTTTGCACTCTGAGGAATAACAAAATAAAAGTATTTTTTAAATTAAAAGCACGGGAAATTAACTTGACATTAAAATGCAGTAATGCAAAAGCAGTTGTGTTTTCAAAAGCTGCTTTAATTTTATTATTAGGCAATCATCATCTTCATGAACTTCTGCTATTCTGTAAATATTTTTGCTCCCCAGCATTGCTGGGGTACAAAAGCACAGGGTGGGAAGAATAAGCAATGCATGTACACTCATGCAATATTTACCTTTAGAACAGTAAATAACTAGTGCTACTGAAACAGTTTTAGCTAAATGTATAACATTTTCTAAATCATATCTTTAACAATGAATGGCTTAGACTGAAAAACCATAATGATTTAGTTTATTTTTAGCACTACTAACAAAACACTTTGTAAGATGTAGGCTTTGTCCATTTTTTACAAGCACTAACGCAGAGCCAAAGCCACTACAAGCCCCCTCAAAGCTCAAGGAAAGCTCCTGGGACACATCAGGAATCACCTGGCATGTTCTGCCTGCTGGTCTCACTCTCCCCCGCCGAGAAAGCTGCTGGGGCTGGGGGGCTGCTCTCTGCACCCCCGATGAGGGGCCTCAGATGGCTCACAGAAACCTGCTCGATGAAGGACGTGCCGTACTTTCGGAAGTGCCACCACTCAAACACCTGTCACAGCAGAAAAGAGCACCAGAAGGTTCCTTAGGCGGCACCCTCCCAGCAAACACTGGGGACAAAGAGGGCTCACGGCGAGGACATCCCCTGCCAAGGACCAGGGAGGGAACTCTTCCCCAAACAGAGTAACACCATGATCCAGTCTGGCCTGACTTGCCATGCAGGATCACTCACAGAGCATCAAAGAGATTGGAAAAAAACGGCAACATTTTAGTCAAATGTTATATTCCTCCCTCCCAAAGTCATCAGGGTAACTCAGAAACCCTTTCAGAAGCACCTGTATAGGGGAACTGTGAACAGAGGCAAAAAGCCATTATATCCTCTTTTCTGGTGAGGATATTTCAAGCTGTAGTACCTGCAGTACCAAATTTGTAGTATTCAAAAGAGTAGCTTTTTCACGTCACAAAAATAATCTGAAAGAATGAAGGATAAAATGGCCCATTAAACTGAGATGTTCTGCTAAGCAGAAAGAGAGAGGCTAACAAAGAAACAAGGCTAAGTTAACAGCAATGACAGTCACTTAGCAGAAATTCTGGGCCAAAAATATCACCATCTCTTTTTGAAGCTATTAAAAATACCTGCATATCACAAGGCTTCAAGGACCACACCGAAGTGTCAGCCCTGGAGCAGCCTGGATCAGGCCCTGTCTGCTCTCTGAGGTGACCAGTGACAGGCTGGAGCTGTGCAGGGGAGGTAAACCACTCCAGCATCCCGCACAGGTTATCTTCTCAGACTCCTACAGTCCCAACATGCAACACACACAGCAAAAGAGCTGCAACAAGACATCAGAGAAGTTCCTTCCCAGCACAAAGGCACCCTCTAGAGTCTGATATTCACTCCCTTTACCCCTCATAAAGCCATCCCAGAGGTGCTAAAGTTGTTTCAAAAAAAAAAAAAAAAGAAGTGGGCTACTTACAAATATCAGTCCAGATATAAAAGATGAAGTTACTGTAAGGGCAAAGTAGAATTTTGGAGTCAAAGTGCTTAAGAACATGGTCACTGTTAAGAGAAAAAAAAACGAGAGACTTAATAATCAGAACTGAAATAGATAAATAGCTTGTCTATTAAAGAATGCCAAATATCATGCAAATACATAGTACACTATAGCCCTAGTAGCTTTAGAATGCTGCACTCTTAGGGGAATCCTCACCACCTATTATTTTGTTTGTATCTACCTGTGACAGCCAATTTTTATATCCCACAAAAAAAAAATCACTGCATTTTTCTAGACAAAGCATCTTACAGTTTCATCCATACAGTGGCTGCTGGACCACAACAAGCCAATTTAATATATTATTTCACTTTCAGACAAAATCATCCTGTTCTGATGCAAATTAATATTCAGTGCCAACATACATTTTCCACAGACCTCTCCCTCCTGCTGTCGAGAGCACAGTGCAGAGAATGCAGCTATCTAGTGGTGCTCTGGCCATGGTTTGGACTCAAACTGCACATCAGCCCTGTCACCTGCCAGCAGCACAGGCTGGAGAGGGGCAGTGGCGGCCGGGGCAGGGCTCCAGCCAGGGCAGGGCTCCGGCCGGGGCAGGGCCAGGGCAGGGCTCCGGCCAGGGCAGGGCTCCGGTGGGACAGGGCTCCGGCGGGGCAGGGCTCCGGCCAGGGCAGGGCTCCGGTGGGACAGGGCTCCGGCGGGGCAGGGCCCCAGCGGGGAGCACACAGCAGCAGCGTGTCCCTCACCCCGGGCTCAGGTGACAAGCTCAGTGTGTCACCAAGCAAAGGTGGGATGCACCACCTGCCCGTAGGCACGGCTGGGACAGACTCACAGAATCAGAGTATCAATTAGTTTAGAAACAACCTTATCGAGTCCAACCTGTGACCAATCCCCACCCTGTCAACAAGCCCAGAGCACGGGGTGCCACGATGGGTGGGCACTCCACCACTTCCCTGGGCAGCCCATTCCAAAGCCTGACCGCCCTTTTCACGAAGTAATTCCCCCTGATGTCCAACCCGAACTTCCCCAGGCACAGCTGGAGGTCGTGTCCTGTTCCCTGGAGCACAGCCCGACCCCCCGGCTGTCCCCTCCTGGCAGGAGCTGTGCAGAGCCACAAGGTCCCCCTGAGCCCCCTTTTCTGCAGGCTAAGCTTCTTCCCAGCTCCCTCGGGATTCTCCAGCCCTTCCCAGCTCCCTCGGGATTCCCCAGCCCTTCCCAGCTCCCTCGGGATTCCCCAGCCCTTCCCAGCTCCCTCGGGATTCCCCAGCCCTTCCCAGCTCCCTCGGGATTCTCCAGCCCTTCCCAGCTCCCTCGGGATTCTCCAGCCCTTCCCAGCTCCCTCGGGATTCTCCAGCCCTTCCCAGCTCCCTCGGGATTCCCCAGGGGACAGGGCTCCGGCCGGGGCAGGGCTCCGGCCGGGACAGGGCTCCGGCCGGGGCAGGGCTCCGGCCGGGACAGGGCTCCGGCCGGGGCAGGGCTCCGGCCGGGACAGGGCTCCGGCCGGGGCAGGGCTCCGGCCGGGACAGGGCTCCGGCCGGGGCAGGGCTCCGGCCGGGACAGGGCTCCGGCCGGGGCAGGGCTCCGGCCGGGACAGGGCTCCGGCCGGGGCAGGGCTCCGGCCGGGACAGGGCTCCGGCCGGGGCAGGGCTCCGGCCGGGACAGGGCTCCGGCCGGGGCAGGGCTCCGGCCGGGACAGGGCTCCGGCCGGGGCAGGGCTCCGGCCGGGACAGGGCTCCGGCCGGGGCAGGGCTCCGGCCGGGACAGGGCTCCGGCCGGGGCAGGGCTCCGGCCGGGACAGGGCTCCGGCCGGGGCAGGGCTCCGGCCGGGACAGGGCTCCGGCCGGGGCAGGGCTCCGGCCGGGACAGGGCTCCGGCCGGGGCAGGGCTCCGGCCGGGACAGGGCTCCGGCCGGGGCAGGGCTCCGGCCGGGACAGGGCTCCGGCCGGGGCAGGGCTCCGGCCGGGACAGGGCTCCGGCCGGGGCAGGGCTCCGGCCGGGACAGGGCTCCGGCCGGGGCAGGGCTCCGGCCGGGACAGGGCTCCGGCCGGGGCAGGGCTCCGGCCGGGACAGGGCTCCGGCCGGGGCAGGGCTCCGGCCGGGACAGGGCTCCGGCCGGGGCAGGGCTCCGGCCGGGACAGGGCTCCGGCCGGGGCAGGGCTCCGGCCGGGACAGGGCTCCGGCCGGGGCAGGGCTCCGGCCGGGACAGGGCTCCGGCCGGGGCAGGGCTCCGGCCGGGACAGGGCTCCGGCCGGGGCAGGGCTCCGGCCGGGACAGGGCTCCGGCCGGGGCAGGGCTCCGGCCGGGACAGGGCTCCGGCCGGGGCAGGGCTCCGGCCGGGACAGGGCTCCGGCCGGGGCAGGGCTCCGGCCGGGACAGGGCTCCGGCCGGGGCAGGGCTCCGGCCGGGACAGGGCTCCGGCCGGGGCAGGGCTCCGGCCGGGACAGGGCTCCGGCCGGGGCAGGGCTCCGGCCGGGACAGGGCTCCGGCCGGGGCAGGGCTCCGGCCGGGACAGGGCTCCGGCCGGGGCAGGGCTCCGGCCGGGACAGGGCTCCGGCCGGGGCAGGGCTCCGGCCGGGACAGGGCTCCGGCCGGGGCAGGGCTCCGGCCGGGACAGGGCTCCGGCCGGGGCAGGGCTCCGGCCGGGACAGGGCTCCGGCCGGGGCAGGGCTCCGGCCGGGACAGGGCTCCGGCCGGGGCAGGGCTCCGGCCGGGACAGGGCTCCGGCCGGGGCAGGGCTCCGGCCGGGACAGGGCTCCGGCCGGGGCAGGGCTCCGGCCGGGACAGGGCTCCGGCCGGGGCAGGGCTCCGGCCGGGACAGGGCTCCGGCCGGGGCAGGGCTCCGGCCGGGACAGGGCTCCGGCCGGGGCAGGGCTCCGGCCGGGACAGGGCTCCGGCCGGGGCAGGGCTCCGGCCGGGACAGGGCTCCGGCCGGGGCAGGGCTCCGGCCGGGACAGGGCTCCGGCCGGGGCAGGGCTCCGGCCGGGACAGGGCTCCGGCCGGGGCAGGGCTCCGGCCGGGACAGGGCTCCGGCCGGGGCAGGGCTCCGGCCGGGACAGGGCTCCGGCCGGGGCAGGGCTCCGGCCGGGACAGGGCTCCGGCCGGGGCAGGGCTCCGGCCGGGACAGGGCTCCGGCCGGGGCAGGGCTCCGGCCGGGACAGGGCTCCGGCCGGGGCAGGGCTCCGGCCGGGACAGGGCTCCGGCCGGGGCAGGGCTCCGGCCGGGACAGGGCTCCGGCCGGGACAGGGCTCCGGCCGGGACAGGGCTCCGGCCGGGACAGGGCTCCGGCCGGGACAGGGCTCCGGCCGGGACAGGGCTCCGGCCGGGACAGGGCTCCGGCCAGGGCAGGGCTCCGGCGGGGAGCACACAGCAGCAGCGTGTCCCTCACCCCGGGCTCAGGTGACAAGCTCAGTGTGTCACCAAGCAAAGGTGGGATGCACCACCTGCCCGTAGGCACGGCTGGGACAGACTCACAGAATCAGAGTATCAATTAGTTTAGAAACAACCTTATCGAGTCCAACCTGTGACCAATCCCCACCCTGTCAACAAGCCCAGAGCACGGGGTGCCACGATGGGTGGGCACTCCACCACTTCCCTGGGCAGCCCATTCCAAAGCCTGACCGCCCTTTTCACGAAGTAATTCCCCCTGATGTCCAACCCGAACTTCCCCAGGCACAGCTGGAGGTCGTGTCCTGTTCCCTGGAGCAGAGCCCGACCCCCTGGCTGTCCCCTCCTGGCAGGAGCTGTGCAGAGCCACAAGATCCCCCTGAGCCCCCTTTTCTGCAGGCTGAGCTTCTTCCCAGCTCCCTCAGGATTCCCCAGCCCTTCCCAGCTCCCTCAGGATTCTCCAGCCCTTCCCAGCTCCCTCGGGATTCTCCAGCCCTTCCCAGCTCGCTCGGGATACCCCAGCCCTTCCCAGCTCCCTCAGGATTCCCCAGCCCTTCCCAGCTCGCTCGGGATTCTCCAGCCCTTCCCAGATCCCTCAGGATTCCCCAGCCCTTCCCAGCTCCCTCAGGATTCCCCAGCCCTTCCCAGCTCCCTCGGGATTCCCCAGCCCTTCCCAGCTCCCTCAGCCCCTCCTGCTCCTTCTCTGCACGGGCCCAGCCCCTCAGCGCTCCTCCTGAACGGTCCCACGCGCGGACACGGCAGGGGCGCAGCACGGCGGGACAATCACCGCCGCGGGATTCCCGCTACAGCCCGGCTGCAGCTCGGCACGGCCGGGCCGAGCCTGCCCTGCCCGCACGCCCGGCTCCACAGGCAGGGTCCGCCTCCCCCCGGCGCGCCGTCCGCCCCTGCCGCCCTCACCGGCCGCCAGGCCGTCCCGGAGCCGCACCGGCACCCGCAGCACCGCGTACAGGAGCCCGAGCCCGGCGGCCACGGCCAGCAGCCCGCGGGCCCAGGGCGTCGCAGCCCGCCGCCGCAGCTGCTCCCAGCGCCGGAACGCCGCGGCCGCGCCAGGGCACGGCGGCCCCCGGCCGCTCGCAGCGCCGCCGCTGCCCTCCGCCATCACCGCCGCCGGGGCACGCCGGGACAGGGGCGGGACAGGCACCGGGGCGGGGCTCCGCCGGCGCGGGCAGCCCGTTCACCGGCCCCATCGCCGCTGCTCCAGGGCGATGCGCGGACCGATCGTCCCCCACAGCACAGCCGGGATGCCCGGAGGCTCCGGGACGCGGCAGTCCCGCCACCGCCGTGCTCCCGGCAGCGAAAAACCTGCCCGCTCCTGTGATGGTGGCAGCACGGCGTCTGCCCGCAGCTAAGATGGCGGCAGCTGCGCTTCCGGTTTACACTTCCCGGCCGTCTCAGCCCACGGGGCACGGCGAGACAGGGCCGGGACGACCAGGGCGGGGCTGCTGTGGGCAGCCTGTTCGTCGAGTCCATCACCGCTGCTCCGCCCGAACGTATCCCACACAATGACCGGGAGGCGGCGGTTCTGTCAGCCGATACCGCGGGAACGCACCCGTTTCTACCATGGCGGCCACGCGGCGTCTGCCCGCAGCTAAGATGGCGCCAGCAGCGCGTTCTGTGCGCCGCCCGGCGCTCCCGGCATGCCCTGCGCGGGGCCGGGCACACAGCTGCCAAGATGGCGGACCTGGAGGAGCGGGTGTCGGATGAGGAGAAGGTAAAGGAAGGGGGTGGCCGCCCCTCCGCTGTGGGCCTGCGCCGCTGCCCCCGGGAAGGCACTGGGTGGGGAGTGGCGGGCAAGCTCGCTTGGTGCCGGTGTGCCGGCCTGCGAGCGCTTCGAGGCGGGCGGGCTCCCGAGACCACCGGGCCGCCGCCGCCCGGCTGAAGGATCAGCTGTTCCTTACCAGCGCAGCGCTTTGCCTTCCGATTCCCTCATTGCCTTCCGATTCCCTCATTGCCTTCCGATTCCCTCATTGCCTCGGTGCAGCTGGTGCGTCTTGGCCGGTTGCTGTGCATGAAAATGGGCAGTCTCAGCCTAAACCAGGGCAGGTTTAGGTTGGACATCGGGAGGAGCATCTGAACAGAAAGGGCGATTAGACATTGAAGGGGCTGCCCAGGGAGGTGGTGGAGTTCCCATCCCTGGTCAGGGAAGGACCGGAGGTGGCTCCTAGGGCTCTGGTCTTGTTGACAAGGTGGCAGTCAGTCACAGGTGGGTCTCTTGGTGATCCTGAAGGTCTTTCCCAACCAAAATGATTTTGTGAGAATGTATTTCCTGCGCTGCTTTTCCCAAATCAGCAAAGTAACCAGGGTGTCTGTAAGGTACTCTTCACCTCCTGAACACCCTCTGAGTGCGTTGTTGCATTTTCTGCTCACCCCAGCTGCTGACAGGGACTTTGATGTAGGACCTGAGAATTCTACTGGATGGAAAGGACTAAGTCAGAGCAAATAGAGCCATAATTATTTTGGGAAAGGGGGAAATGAGCAGTTTGTTCTTCTTGTGTAGGAATGTGGAAGAGTTACGTACTGCAAGTTCTCTGCTAGGTCATACACTGTTGTCTGCACACAGTAGTTTAAAAATGCACTGTTACTCTTCCTTACATCATAGAAGTGTTACACTTAGTGCTTGCTTTGTTTCTTAACGTTCTGCAGCAGTTGTCAGGCTCATGGATTTTCAAGAATCCTACAAGTCCAGCAGTTGCTTTCATTTTTCCCTCAAACTGCATTTTCAGCTTCATTTCAGTGACATCGTTTGTGAAACAAGCAGGGCTTTAGAGGTGCAGTTCATCTGTTAGTCAGTATTTTAGGTGATGTTGTTTGAAGTAAGTATTCCAGAGCAGAATGACGTGGCCTTTAGAACACTCAATTTCAGCCAACTCCATGCCCCACAGAGGCAGAGAAGGATAACCTTAAAGGAGGATCTGAAAGAGAAACATGCAGCAAAGATTTACTGTAGTGTGACTGTTCAGATGAGTCTAGAACTTTGAGGTGGTGGAGTTCCCATCCCTGGTCAGGGAAGGACCGGAGGTGGCTCCTAGGGCTCTGGTCTTTTTGACAAGGTGGCAGTCAGTCACAGGTGGGTCGCTTGGTGATCCTGAAGGTCTTTCCCAACCAAAATGATTTTGTGAGAATGTATTTCCTGCGCTGCTTTTCCCAAATCAGCAAAGTAACCAGGGTGTCTGTAAGGTACTTTGCAACCTCTTCACCTCCTGAACACCCTCTGAGTGCGTTGTTGCATTTTCTGCTCACCCCAGCTGCTGACAGGGACTTTGATGTAGGACCTGAGAATTCTACTGGATGGAAAGGACTAAGTCAGAGCAAATAGAGCCATAATTATTTTGGGAAAGGGGGAAATGAGCAGTTTGTTCTTCTTGTGTAGGAATGTGGAAGAGTTACGTACTGCAAGTTCTCTGCTAGGTCATACACTGTTGTCTGCACACAGTAGTTTAAAAATGCACTGTTACTCTTCCTTACATCATAGAAGTGTTACACTTAGTGCTTGCTTTGTTTCTTAACGTTCTGCAGCAGTTGTCAGGCTCATGGATTTTCAAGAATCCTACAAGTCCAGCAGTTGCTTTCATTTTTCCCTCAAACTGCATTTTCAGCTTCATTTCAGTGACATCGTTTGTGAAACAAGCAGGGCTTTAGAGGTGCAGTTCATCTGTTAGTCATATTTTAGGTGATGTTGTTTGAAGTAAGTATTCCAGAGCAGAATGACGTGGCCTTTAGAACACTCAATTTCAGCCAACTCCATGCCCCACAGAGGCAGAGAAGGATAACCTTAAAGGAGGATCTGAAAGAGAAACATGCAGCAAAGATTTACTGTAGTGTGACTGTTCAGATGAGTCTAGAACTTGATATATGTTAATTTTTTGAGTTTACCGGTACTTTAAAGCAAAAACCCAAAAACGTCAGTTGAGCAGCGATATTAATTCCTTCCATCCTCCAAGCTTCACTCCTTTATTCTCTGTGGGCATATTTCAGGTAAGAGATTAATTTCTCAGCCAGGCTGGGAGAGCTGGGGGTGTCCAGTCTGGAGAGGAGAAGGCTCAGGGAGACTTTGGATCCCCTTCCAGCCCCTGAAGGGGCTCCAGGAGAGCTGGGGAGGGACTTGGGACAGGGCCTGGAGGGACAGGACTGGGGGGAACAGCTTCCCACTGCCAGAGGGATGGGGAATTGGGAATTGGGAATTGTTCCTGAGAGGGTGAGGCCCTGGCACAGGTGCCCAGAGCAGCTGTGGGTGCCCCTGGATCCCTGGCAGTGCCAAGGCCAGGCTGGGCAGGGCTGGGAGCACCTGGGACAGGGAAGGTGTCCCTGCCATGGCAGGGGGGCACTGGGTGGGATTTGAGGTCCCTTCCAACCCAACCAGTCTGTGATTCTGGGATTTTCTTATCAATTCCTCCGAAATCTCCCCTCTTTTGCTCACGCTCACCCTGCTGCTGTTCTGCCACTTTGAGCTAACGGCTGAGCAGCTTCCCTTCCCCTCAGACACTTTCCCCATTTTAGAAGCAGGAAGTTGATGCTGCAGAGCTGAAGTGACACCTGAAATGGCCCCGGGGCCAGGAAATGGGGCAGGTTGCAGAAAGTCCTATTTTGGTGTTTCTGCAGAGGAGCATCCTGACACCACCCTCCAGTCAACCAGCTCCGAAAACCAGCAACCATTCAAGTGCTTGACATTTCAAACTAATCACTCCCCAGCCTGCTTCCTGCACCCCTGACTTCAGTAGTTTGACTGAAATGTTTTGTATTTTATTGATCTGTGAGAGGCAGGGCAAGGGATAATTATCCAAGTGAACACTTTCCACTTGCAGCCTTTGCTTGGTTCAGAACTGGCTTTGTAATAACGTTTGATTGAAGTGCAGAGGCCTTTTTGTGCTGATTTAATTTTTTTCATCCTTCCAAGTGAGAGAATTTGTGGAAGACTGTAAAAATCTCTCACTAAACACTTGGGGTTTTTTTCTGTTTGTTTGTTTTTCCCATAAGGATTTCCTTATGAGAATCCATTGATCTAAACTTCAGCCTACTAAAACAGTGTCCCCTTTTGCACGGGTTTCATGTTCTGCAGCCACATCATCATTGCATAAATTTTTAAGGCATTAAATTTTATGGCTTTTTAGGGGCCTTTTTTGCCATATGTTGAAGCACCTTATAAAAGAGAATCTGTTCATCTGGGGAGTTAATTTGCAGGGCATCCTGGCATTAGTGGTAGATACTTGGGAGAGCTTTAGCACACTGATATTCTGTGCTGTGCTGACAGTTGCATTTGCTCAGAAAATCACATGGCGTCCCTTCAGAAATCTTCCAGCTCTTTGGGGCAGACTCTGAGCAAAGTCCACTGAGGATACAGAGCTGCAGGGTCTCTAAACCACTGCCAGGCTCTCTTCATCACCATCCAAATTTCTGACAGTGAAATTCGACAATATTGTGGCAGCAATCTGTGCTAATTACAGCTCTTTAAATAGTGAAAGTTTTCAGTTTAAGAGCTCCATTTTTAGAATTACTGTACACTTACCAACCTAAAACCAGAAAATTAAGATAAAATGGTTTTATGTCCTGCATCGTATCAATTACACAAGATACTGTCTTTTTAATGTGTTTTTTGTATTGCTCAATTTCTTCAGGCACAAATAATTTGTATCTATTTTTTGAAATCATTTCTAATTTGGAAGGCAGTCTATTTTTATCTGAAGCTCAATCCAGTTAAGGCAGAGTTGTTACTTGATCCTGTTGGAATAAGACAATTACCTTTTGTTTGGAAAAGTGTTTATTTCTTTTCATGGCTTGCTTTAAATAATTATGTGACAAACAATACAAACAATTTCACATTCAAACAGGGAAGACAGTTGAGAGAAGTGAGTTATTTCCAGCTCTGGTGATAACTCATGTGAAGCAGTTATATATATATACACACAATTCTTTGTTTTGCTGCTCAAAATGAAAAGTAGAAAGTAATCAGAGTTGTAATGAGCAATTCTGCAGTCACTTTCAATAAATGTCTTGTTAGACCAGAGAGGCTCTTTGGTCAGCTTTGTTAGCTGGAAATGTTAGCTGTCAGAGGAAATGGGACGTTTTTATTATTCTGAGGGAGAGGTTTAATTTTGTGGCATTTCCTTTTTCATTTCTTCCAAGATCTTTCTATTCCCTTTGGTCCTGTAAAAGCCATAAAAGATTTTATAATGAAAACCATAAACTCTTACCAATTCCAACAGAATCGATATTTGGACCACCTAAATTCTAACAGTGCAAGATGTGTATATTGGATTTTGGAACACATTGCAATTTTACTACACTTCTAGAAGAGACAGGGTTTTTCTTTTCCAGATTCAGAGTTTCTGGACACTGAAAGTTGGCTGTTTCAGTTATTGATGCCTTCATCATCACAGTTCCATGTGCCTTCATAGAAACCCCGAATGGTTTGGGTTGAAAGGGACCTTGAAGATCATCCAGATTTCCCACTAGACCAGGTTGCTGCAAGCCCTGTCCAGCCTTGCTTTGAACACTCTTACAAGACTATTTCTACCTTGACAATGCATGCCTAGATTTCTCCCTAAATCTGCCACCTTCTGGCACTTCAGACTTGGCTTTGTTGGCGAATTGCTTCAATATGTGTGAACTCAGTAAGTTACTTTTGTCTTTAATTACTTTTCTGCTTAATTGTAGGTGCGTATAGCTGCAAAATTCATCACTCATGCACCCCCTGGAGAGTTCAATGAAGTATTCAATGGTAAGCAATTAAGGAAAAAATTATCTGTGGTGTTTTCTAAACATTTCATCTATTATAAGAATCTAAGGCTGTGTCACACCATACTGCTTTGAAGGTTAAGTGGCTAGGGAAAGCATGCAGTCCTTCCTTACTACTTCTGCCTGATGAAATTATTTCATCTTTTAATGTTTGCATTTGTACAGTTTGAAAATAAAGTGCATTAAAAAATCCAGTAACACGCTTGGACCCTTTCTTCTCCAGATGTCCGGTTATTGCTCAACAATGACAATCTTCTCAGGGAAGGAGCAGCACAGTAAGTACTGAGATTTCAAACACATAAATTACCATCAGAGATCCTTCTGTTTTCTTATACCCATCATTCTGTGACAAAGAGAACCATTTGCTGTATTCAGAGCAATCTTATGTAATTCCTTAGCCCACCTAACAAAATACATAATGAAAGGTGTGGATGATTCTTTTTAAAAGCCCTGAATTGGAATTTGTGCTGTATAAAACTGACAGGAAGGCATTCTGCCAAAAAGTTTCACTCTGCAGCAGCAGAAATGTCTGAACATGTTGAATCATCTGATTTATAAAGTGAGTAACTGAAATACTGATTAATCTGTAGCCTAAGTTTAGAAAAAGAACTGCCCTCAATAAAAACTTTTCAAAATTTGTTGTTTACTTCCACAGCTTTATTAGAAGGTGCTTAAAGATTACACATACAGGCTTTTTGATGCTAAGATCTATTTCAAGCTGGGTGACGTGTCAGTCAGCAAGTCTTTACATAAGAAAATTGTTGTAAATATTCGTCTATTCATTTGTTTACCTTGCTGCTGTTTAAATTGTATCTGGGGTGTTCCTGTTTTGCCCTGGCTTGCTCACATTTCCCCAGGCTATCTGCTGTTCTACTTTTGAACTCTGTGTTTTCCTGGCCATCGCTAAACAAACCTGGTTTTAGACCTGGGGTTTTGTAGCTATCTACAATAAAAGGTACTGGAAAATCTTTTAACAGTGCTTGTGTGTACTGTTCGCCCAATTAAGTTGATGTTTGCTGTAATATAATCACACAGCTTACTTGAGTCAGGATAAATGTGCACGTGCAGCTAAAGTTCATGTTCCTCTGGTCCTCTGCAGTGCATTTGCACAGTACAACATGGATCAGTTCACTCCGGTGAAGATAGAAGGGTACGAGGATCAGGTGAGAGGAAACTTTGTACACTTGGGGTTGTATTACTGCACTGTGAAAAAGCAATAAAAATGTTCTTTCATCAGGATGTTGGCTCACAAGTCAACGTCACCATCAGCTGACTCACCCATTCTGCTCACAAGGTACCAGCCCTCCTCCTTCCCCCACATATCACTGTGACAAACTTTCCTTGATAGGAACAAAGCATAACCAAGATGTTCTCTAAGTTCTGTGTCGTACTACTTAGTAAATCCAATTCATTGTTCCTTAAAGCTCTGTGCTGAAGTCTCTGGAATTTTACTTGAGTATGAGTGATTAAAGATTACTGTCTATTTAAAGCTGACTTACAAATCCTTATGTTGCTACTTGCTTACAGTTCCTACTGACAATTGGTAATAGATTCTTAATAGTTTGTTTGGTTTATTTTCTGCAATTTTAATTCATTCCTAGCCACCCTAAAAAACAAACTTATCTTTGTTTATACCAAATCATTGATTTGGTGTAGTGATTATACCTAATACTATCCAGTCTGTGCCAGCAAAACAAGTTGTTTCAGGGTTTTTTTTTAATTCTTTCTTTTTTTTTAGAACAAACAGCAAGTGGTAGAGAAGCCAGAAAGCTGCCTGACCATCTGCTCTGTTCTCTGAGCCGAGCTCTGACCCAGCTTTTCTAGTGTCCCAGATATGTTTATGGGAGTATGGGAGGCATATATCAAGAGGGCTGTTCATACAAATAGCTTTGATGAGAAAGTTACAGTACGACCTGCAAAAAAACAACCAAAAAACCCACCCCAATAAAGTCAATATTGGTGAAAAAGAAAAAAGAAGGGAATGTGCAATGCTGCTTTACTGTCTGCTTTAGTTGGTGTATTTTAGAAGTAGTCACATCTGTGTACCCTTCTTGCCCAGAAGTAGAGCTATTGCAAAACATGGAGCATGGCAATAAATGGTAGATTTCAGAGTAAAAGTCTCTGTTTCCTTTAGAAACAAGGAAAACAGCTAAAATCAATTTAAATGCAAAGCAACCTGCTTCTATTGTAAGGATACCCAGTTTTAAGCCAAATATATGCATTATTATAGTTCAGCCCTTTCTGGGACAGAAGTCTAAGTGCAGTATTACTGTGGAGAGCACAGAGTTACCTTCAGCCTCACAACAACTACTAATTTAAATTATTACCGAAAATTTTTGCTTTTCTTTATGTGACCTTATAGCTCAATGAAAGAACCTGTTGTAACACTGATCTGCAAGTAGGGGGAAATGCAAAATAACCCATCTATATCAGCCTAAATGTATCATCATTTCAACTTCTATTCCAGGTCTTAATCACAGAACATGGTGATCTGGGCAATGGCAGATTTTTAGACCCAAGAAACAAGCTTTCTTTTAAGTTTGATCACTTAAGGAAAGAAGCAAGTGATCCCCAGGCCGAGGACACAGAGTCTGCTTTAAAACAATGGAGAGATGCCTGTGACAGCGCACTGAGAGCCTACGTCAAAGATCATTACCCCAATGGCTTCTGCACTGTTGAGTATCCGTCTTGTTTCCCCGAAAGTGTATGCCTCTGAGTCAGGCAGTCCCAGAGCAGACTCTGCTGGGCAGAGCTGTTGGAATTCTCCATTCTCTCTAGCATTTTGGTTAACTTTGGAATGACATTTCCAAAGAGGGTGCAGCTATCTTGGTATGCACGCAGAGCTAAAGATGAATTAGACCCTTTTTATAGGCATGACTGCCAAGCACCTTCACACCTACCCATAATAAGATGCCTGCCAGGGGAGGTGTTGGACAATGTAACTTGTGGTGCATGTTCCCAGTGAGGTACCACCACAGCAGCCTGCACCCTGCTGCCAAGAACAGAGATTAAGAATGGCTTTCCTTAGCTCTTGGGCCTTTTTAACTCTTTTTCTAAATACAGGTTTATGGTAAATCTATAGATGGACAGCAGACAATTATTGCCTGTATTGAGAGCCACCAGTTTCAGCCCAAAAATTTCTGGTAAGACTATTTCAACACAGTGTGTTTTTTTTCTTTGCCTGGTTCCTCAAACTAACCCATCCTCTAGCTCTGACACGGTCTGAAGGACAGGGAGTTTTGAGCTTCCCAAGAAGTTCTTTTCCTTCTGTAGTCTGTTTTCCTTGCACTTACCATACTGTTCCTGTGACCTCTGTGGAGGAAAAGGCATTAGCAGAGCTGGATAGATGCTCCTTTACATCTTGGAGCTTCTTTGTACTGAAACTGCATTATATTCAGCTGGGCTGCAGAAATTTAACTCCATGCCATCTAAATCACTAAATCCCATGTGGTGTTGGTGATAAGACAACATCAGAAATAACTTGGTTGTTAATTTCCTTCTTTTTGCTGTTAGAGCTTCTTGGAAATAGTTTTTCATGCTTTGATTGCTTTTAGGAACGGGCGTTGGAGATCAGAATGGAAGTTTACCATCACACCACCAACAGCTCAGGTGGCTGCAGTGCTCAAAATCCAGGTGAGTTATTTTCCCTGCAGTAACAGGAGAAGCTGCATTGTGCTTCTCTTACACAAATGCATTTGGTTCAGAGTAAGATCCTGAAATGCCGCAGAGATGTCCTTCTCAAGTCAGGATGTTACTAAACTAAACAATTCAACAAAGTAATTCTTAAATCTAGTATTCCAGGAGTAGTCTCAGATCTGGCCTGTGGTTTATTATGTAGCATTACCCTATAGGCCTCCACTTTGCTTCACTTTATAGGGCTAAAACCTCTGCCTTGAGTCTTTTATAATTGCTCTTATGTCAGCTCTGGGCATTTACTGATTAACAGAATCTTGAACAGTCTTGACAAAGAACGAAACCTTTTAGAAAATCCATCCTGCTTTTAGTCTCCGTGTAAGCAGAGAAGACTGCCACTATGGTCTGTAGTGCCATTTTAGTAGCATTTGGGGGCTCAGGAATTCTGGAGGGAGTAGTCATAATAAAACCTGCATTCTGTCTTTTTGTCCAGGTGCATTACTATGAAGATGGCAACGTCCAGCTGGTTAGTCACAAAGACATTCAGGACTCTGTACAAGTGTCAGTAAGTATGCTAAAAGATCTTTATGATAAGCAACTGTTTTCATTCCTTTAACAGCTCATGAAGCATGCACTGCTCTGACATTCTCTTGACTTTAAAGTAATTTTAGGGTGAACAGTAAATGTGGCGTTTAGAGTCACGTAGGAATCCCAGATTCCCAACTGCTTAAAATTCAGTCCTATTACAAAGTCTGTATTGGGAAGCTTCTCTTGGAAGTTAGGGTGAAAAAGGACAGAATATGCTTTTCTATCTCTGTGCAAGGGGAAGAAACAGAGACATGTGCTAAGGGAAATCAAGAAATCCTCTAGTATGGTAGAGGGAGCAGCAGCTGCAAAGTGAATCATTTTACCATGAAGGTCCACTTCCTTTTTGCTCACTAGGGTGCAGCTCTGTTCCAGTTTGGAGCACAAGCTCTACCCAGTATGTAGTAAGGGAAAGGAATCCAGCTATAACCACAAGGCATAAGCTGATGATGTTACCTACTTTATCTATACTCAGCCTATCATTTGAGAAGAAATCTATTGTGTAGCTTATGTAAGTTGCTCTTAAACATGCAATTATTTTTCTTTGCAGAGTGATGTCCAAACTGCTAAGGAGTTTATTAAGATCATAGAAAATGCAGAAAATGAGTACCAGGTAAGATCAGTAGTAGTTAAATAAAGCATAGAATCATATCAGTCTCCATTTGCAGTTAATGGAAACATGGAAAACTGACCTCTGGTTCTGTTCCTGGCTGAATCTGGTATTGCCTGTAAGAATTACTTAGAAAAGGGTAGTAGTATTTGTTTAAAAAATACAGTTATAAAGCTGTACAGTTACAGTTACAAAGCTGTGTTGTAATTAACTATCAGCTTTACTGTATGGTTTTTTTAAAGGGTTACAAATGATACCTGGAAGGAGCATGGGAGGGGAGTGGGTGAGTCAATGTATTTTCCTCTGTGACAGTTAAAAATTCTGAGGAGGGAATTTGTGCAACAGCTTGTGCATTGTCCCAGCCTCTGTGCAAGGAGACTGGAAAGAGATAAGTCAGTGAAAGACCTAAGGAGATGCTGCTACATGACAGGGCAGGTGAATAGAAAACCTTTGACTTGCACACACGCTGATGACTGTATTGTTAAATTAGTTAATAGTGTGCCTTACACCTTACAGAAAGGAGTTTGTGGCTTTAACGCTAAGCTGAGCTGTCTCATAGTGTTTTATGCGTGCCCTAACCAAATCTGCTTGCCCTTGCAGACAGCAATCAGTGAAAACTACCAGACTATGTCAGACACCACTTTCAAAGCCTTACGCCGGCAGCTGCCCGTCACCCGCACCAAGATTGACTGGAACAAAATCCTCAGCTACAAGATCGGCAAAGAAATGCAGAATGCTTAATGCAGAAACAAGGAGGTGTATGAAACAGTCATGTGCAAAAAAACAAATATGGTCCTATGCCAAGTAGATGGTTTTTAAACCACAGCAGCATTTTTTAGGGCTTTCAAAGTTAACAGGTTTTCTAGCCTGAGAGGGAACCGTGGAACAAATAGTTGTCTTTGTGTTTTGTGTTTCCTGCCACATAAACTTCCTGTTGTAGCTGCATTTAATAGGTCATTTAAATTCAGCCATTCGTGGCTCAGAAGTATAGCTGTTTTCAGTCACTGGCTGGAAAACTTCCTAGCTGGAAAAGCCCTATTATGAGCCCAGGAGAGGGTGCAGAGCGTTCCCTTCACCTGTATCCAGCACTCCAGGTATCCAGTAAGTTTGTCAAACCTGCCAAGAGCTCATGGCGCTGCAAGACACAGGAAGTGCAAGACAGTGAGTCCTCGTGTATCCTTATTCCCAACCTCCACAAAGCAGATGTCTGCAGGCTTAGATTTTGCTATAGAAAATGAGTTTACAGGATCCTTTACAGAGTTCCCTACTGACCCAGCTCTTCTGGGGACGTAACTTTTTTTTAATCTGAAGATTTGAGCCATGTTCCCTAAAAGTGAACATCTTTCTTCTCCCCTCCCTCGTGTACGTACGGTTACCAGACATCTGCATTTTTACAGAACTACAAGATGAGTTACTGCTGATCCACAAGGGCTGGATGGTGATTAAAAATGCAAATGTCTACAAAATAATAGGTATGTTGTGCTTTAATGCTTTGTGGCAGGTTCATAGATTTGTATCACAGGTGTATGGATGGATAGTGTACAAAATAAATAAACTTGCACCAAAGTGAAAGAAAAAATCCTTTCCCTTTGTCTCAGTTGTGGACAGTTTCTTGTCATGCTTAGAAGGGATTTTGGAATTAATCTCTTCTACATGCTTGCTCTGCATTACTATTTTCCCCCTCTGACATCAAAACTAGCAGTCGTAACAGTTTCTGTGAAGGGGAGGATGAAGAGATAGACATATGCCTTTCTCAGATCTTGGAACATAGATTCACTACAAAGTGAACCTCCTTTGGTGAACTCCCTTTGCTTTGTTTGCACTTGGTTATCACTGGGCGCCTTGCAGGTTCTGGTTTTTAAACTGGCTCATGTCTCCTTGTTTTTAAATACACGAAGGAAAAAGGGTTGGGAAGAGAGGGGTGGGGTTGCCTGTGCATTACACTTCAGGTTTCGCACAGTAACGCCGCAAAATAAGTGTTTATCCTTTGTGAGTTTTATCTAATTAAAATATATTTGTATTTGCTGCTGAGACTGACAACTCATCCCTCAGGCATCCTCTGTATCAACCAGTCTAGTGCAAATACACCAGTCTTTGTTTAAAGCCATTTGTGTCTGTTCTTTCATGGTCTCACTCCTGTTAATTCCTGAAGTCTAGGAAGTGTTGGTGTCACCATCCCTGAAAGTGTTCGAAATGTGAATGTGGCACTTGAGGACCTGGTTTAGTGATGATCACAGTGGTGGGGCTGGGTTGGTGGTTGGACTTTAATGATCTCAAAGGTCTTTTCCAACTTTAACAGTTCTGTGATTAAGGCAGGGATGATATCACGCCAAACCCATGGGTGATGCTCCTGCCCTGGTACACAGACAGGGGAAATGGAGGGCTGAGCTTCCAAACTAAAACAGAAACAATCACAGAGTTTTAATGCAGCTCCTCACCCTGGAAGAAAGGCAGCAAGGAGGTCATTCCACTCACCCTCGGTGTCTTACTTTAACCCCTGCTTCAGCCACTCCTGGCTGTATCCCACACGGGCCACAGCAGGGCTTTTTGGAGGGTTTGCACAGTGCTCTGCACCCAGGCCAGTTTGAGAAGCTGCTCCTGCGGCAGCACCCAGGGGACATGAGAGCTTGTGTGGGCCTCAGGTGCTGTGGGCTGCGGCCCTGGAGCCATCCAGGAAATCGCTGCAGCAATTCCAGGAATGTGACGCCGGAGCAGGGCCCAAGATAAGACTGCACACAACACAGCTGTTATCTGCCTCAAGGCTAGCCTGCTCCTCGCTCTCGCTGAAGCGCTTCGCCGCTCCAGCCTTAAAGCGCTTCTATCTCTTTGTCCTTCTCCAAATCTTTAGCTAATCATCCCGTAGGCTCACTGGTTCCCTGCCTGCCTCCCGGCCCTTCTCCCCGCGGTGCGGACCCAGGCTGCTGCGCTGTCCCGCGGCCCCGCAGCCTCTTTCGCTTTCGTTTCTCCCTGCGCGACCAGCCCGGCCCAGCCCAGCCCCGCCCAGCCCAGCCCGGCTTAACCTGGCACTCCTGGACGCGGCACCGTCTCGGCACGGCTCGGCTCGGCTCGGCTCAAGCATGCCGCGGTTCAGCGTGGCGGAGGCCAGTCTTTGGGGGCATCAGTTCGTGCAGTTCCTGCAGGACACGGGCCGGGAGCAGACGAGCCTGCGGGAAGCGCTGCGGGCCATCTACAACCAGGAGTTCCGGGGCAGGTGAGAGCCCCCGGCCAGACCCGGGCAACATCACCTGGGACAGAGCCCTGGCCAGCATCTCCCGATCCCCCGGCCAGCAACACCGCGGTCCCCAAGCTCGTCTGTCTCACAGAGCCCTGCCGGGATGATCCCCAGCTCCATGGGCTCCCAGCAGCTGCCTGGGGATGGCCTTGGGCACCCACTGCCCACCATACTCCCCCACCTCACCTGCTGGCACCAATCACACTGGCCCTTGTGCAATACCACCACTGTTAATCATTGGCAAAGCCAGGGCTCGGTGCACTGGTGGGACTGGGAGGAGGGACCTGGGGAGTCATCGCTGCTGGGAGCACAGTGGCTGTGCCAGCTCAGCCCCTGAGCACTGGCATGGGCAGGGGCTGCATGGCTGTCAGGGCCAGGCAGTGATGCAGTGGGACAGCTGCAATGGCTGTGGCATAGTTGGGACAGCGATGGCACAGCACGGACTTGCTGGAGCAGCCAGCAGGGATGTAAGATTTGCACAGACCAGTGGGAAGCCCAAGGCCTCCTTCGTCTCCTGGAGCAGAGGGGACCTGCTGAGAGGCCCCTCACTGCAGCCTCAGTGTCCGGCTGCATCTTCCCACTTGCCTCACCTCAGCTGCCTGTGCCCACGGCAGCCGAGCCACGCTGTCCCCCACAAACCCTCTCCCTTGTCTCCACAGGACTGATGTAAGGACACCCAATTTTTCCTGCATGTTGTACGCACTGAAGACAACCCACCAGGTTCAGGTGCGCGGAGAGGTGGTGAAATTCAAGGTGAGTTTATGCTGGGGCAGTGCCCACCAGGACTGGCTCCTCAGGAGTCCCCTGCAGAACCCCAGGGCCACGCTGATTCTGGCTGCTCCTTGCAGGTGACGAGGCATGTGGTGGTGGCAGACCAGTACCGGCGACCCCGAAGGAATGCACAGACGTCTGTGTCCACATCTGCCTCAGGACAGCAGCTCAGCTCCACTCCACAAATGCCCCAGAGCTATGCCAAGCAGTGGTATGACCAGCAGCACCCCAGCTCGGCATGTCCCTTGGATCCCCCACCCCGGCTGGGAAAGCCTGACCCTCCCTCCCCACAGGGCTGAGCTCATTCGTGGGAAGCACGGGGTAGAGATCATCTCAGACCATGACCAGGGCGATGGGAACATCCGCTTCCCAGTGGAGCCAGGTGAGCCCCGGACAGTCACTGTCCTGGTGCAGAACTGTGGGACAGAGGTGGTGACACTGCAGCGCTTCCAGCCACGCCAGCAGGCTCAGGAGCTCTCCTTCACCGATGAGCAAGGGGCAGTGCAGGGCCAGTCCCTGCTGTTACACCCAGGTGGGTCCCATCCCGTGCCCTGCCCCGCGCCCTGCCCTGCAGAGAGGATGCAGGACCCAGTCTCACCACTTCACCCCGCAGGTGGGATGTACCCCATCCAGGTGCGGTGCCTCACCACCTGCAATGGGCACTTCAGTGCTGTGGTGTTCTTCGAGTTCACCAAGGAGCCAGATGAGTCCTTCAGCATCTCACGCTACGTTGCTGCCGTTGCCGAGAGCCAGCTGGCCAAGGACCTGCGGCCCTCGGCACCTTTCCAGCCCTACGAGGCCAGCCTGCAGCGCCATGTCACAGTCATCACCGAGGATGGCATCCCCCCTGACAGGTATGTGATGGGCTCACCTGCTGTCATCCTGAGCACAGGGGCCCAGCCTGTTCTCCAGCCAGGACAAGGTTCAGCTCCTGGACTGTGGCACCCCAGGACAGTGTATCAACCCTGCGCCATGGCTGGTGACAGTGGGGCTGGGGACACCATGTAGTCCCTGAAGCACTGCTGTCCCCTCCACCCAGCTCCCTGAAAAATGAACTGGAGAGGGAGATCCCTCTGGGCACCTACCACTACCCAAAGAGCCTCAAGGACACGATCCTGCTTGGACCCAACACCAGTGCCAACTCCAGCTGGGCTGCCATGCGGTGAGTGCCAAGGGCTGAGAGCAATGCTGAGGTGTTCCTTGAGTGCCAAGCTGTCCCTGGGACACAATGACATTGCTGCTGCCCTCAGCTCGCTGCTGGAAGCACCTCTGCAGGCTGAGAACTACTACCAGAAATTCCAGCTGCTGCTGCACCTGGAGGAGATTCAGATGGAGGTGGACATCCGGCGCTACGACATGCAGGATGTGACCATGGTGCAGGACAGGGCGCTGCTGGTTCTCGATGTGCGTGGGGGGCTGAGGGATGGGAGGGGTGCTGGCACAACGCTGGCACTCCCAGAGTGCCTGGCATCACACTGGCCCTTTGGCACAGGTGCCTGGCGTGGCTGAGAACCGCCCGTCCGTGCTGAGAGGGGACCACCTGTTTGCCCACCTGAGCAGCGAGCGGGACCGCTCCCCGCTCGTGCGGTACAAGGGCTACGTGCACAGCGTGGAGCTGGAGAAGGTCAGGCTGGGCTTCTCCTCCAAGTGAGTGATGTCTGCTCCCAGCAGCCTTTCTCAGAGATGCCAAGGGCCAGGAGTGGGTTGGAAAGGGCCAGGAGGGCATGGGGGGGTGCCCCGTGCCCTGCTCACACCACTCCTTCCCAGGCTGCAGAAGAAGTTTGTGAACAACCTGAAGTTCGATGTGACCTTCACCTTCAGCCGGCTGCCGCTGCAGGTCCAGCACCGGGCTGCAGTCCTGGCCGCGCGCCGGGGCTTGTTCAGCCTCCTCTTCCCCTCCGCCTCCTGCCACAAGTCCCTGTTCTCCGGCCCCTTCCAGCCCCGGTGAGTCCCCGTAGTGCAGGGTGGGAGGGTCTGAGGGATGAGGGGATGGAGGCGACGGAGGCAGCGCAGCTCTGCTCCCGCAGGTGGTTCAACCACAAGCTGGAGACCAACGAGGAGCAGCGCAGAGCTGTGACCCACATCGTGACGGGGGTGTCCCGGCCAGCCCCGTACCTCATCTTTGGCCCTCCTGGCACTGGCAAGACGGTCACTATGGTGGAGGCCATCAAGCAGGTGAGTGGCCGGTGCTCAAATCCAGCCCTGAGCATTGCTGCCCATTCTCATCCATGGGGCTCAATGCTGTCACCTCCTCCTCCCACCCAGGTGTGGACATGCTTCAAGGATGCCCATATCCTGGCCTGTGCCCCCTCCAACAGTGCTGCAGACCTGCTGTGCCAGTGCCTCATCAAGGACATTGCCCCTCAGAATGTCTACAGGCTCATCGCCAGCTCCAGGAACTACCGGGAAGTGCCCCCCGATATCATGGTAGGTCCCTGCCCCTCCACCCTGAAATCCTGACAGCACATCTGGGCTGGCGTCCCCCAGGATAATGGGACCTCACCCAATGCCTGCACTCCAGCCCTGCTGCAACTGGGATCATGAGCAGAGCAGCTACGTGTACCCAAGCAAGAAGACCCTGAGGCACTACCGGATTATCATCACCACACTGGTGACAGCAGGAAGGTCAGAGGAGCTGGGATTGTCCCCAGCATCCGTGGCAGGTGGACCCAGGGCTGCCTTGCAGGCAGGCTGTGAAGGCAGTCCCTCTGGGACTCAGCAGGGAGGGGCTGGAGGAGGGCAGGCAGCAGTGGGGGAAACCCCTCCTCTGTGGGAGGATGAGGATGAAGGGTAGGACAGGAAGGATGGCCAGGTGGGGCAGGATGCTGAGAACAGCCCCATTCCATCTCTCCTCCAGGCTGGTGTCAGCCAACTTCCCCTCTGGGCTTTTCTCCCATGTCTTCATCGACGAGTGCGGCCACGCCGTGGAGCCGGAGAGCGTCGTCGCCATCGCGGGTGAGCGGTGCCCGGCTGCTGACTCAAGGACCAGCATCTCTGCGTGGCCTGGGCTCCCTCCCATTCCCCGCTGACCTCCCCCTGTTCCCAGGGCTCCTGGCTCCCATGGATGAGGAGACCAACCCCAACGGGGGGCAGCTGGTGCTGGCAGGAGACCCCAAGCAGCTGGGCCCCGTCCTGACCTCCCCACTGGCCACCCAGTATGGTCTGGGTGAGTAGGGAGAGGAGTGGGAGTGCTGCGGGCACCCCACAGGGGCTGAGTGGCCTTGTGGGGAGCCACAGGATATCACTGGCACAGGCACCTCGCTGCTGGAGAGGCTGATGCTGCACAACCCCTTGTACAAGAAGTCGAGTGGAGGCTACGACCCCCAGTTCATCACCAAACTGCTCTGGAACTACAGGTGGGGACAGGGATAGAGCAGGAAGGGGTCGAGCCAGCCAGGGATTGGTGAGCATGGCGCTCCAGGATCTGTCCCCCAGAGCCTCGGAGTGCCTCAGCTGGTGTGGGAGATGGGAGTGCACCTGCTGTCCTGGCTGCACGGTGCCTGAGAGGGTTCTGGACCCACATGGCACACACCCTGGCACTGTCCTGCCTCTCCCAGGTCCCACGAGGCCATTCTCAGGATCCCCAACGAGCTCTTCTATGACAACGAGCTGAAGGTGTCCAGGAGCGACGGGCTTGACGTCCGGAATCTGTTTTGTACCTGGGAGGAGCTTCCCAAAAAAGTGAGTGGAGGGACTGACCCAGGGGGTTCCCCGAGGCACAGGCAGAGCAGAGCCAAATGTTCTCCATCCCCAGGGCTTCCCCATCATCTTCCATGGCGTTTGTGGGGAAGACCAGAGAGAGGCCAGGAGTCCCTCATTCTTCAACACGGCCGAAATTGAGGTGCTGGTGCACTACCTCAAGAAGCTGCTGCAGAGCCGGGGCAGGGGAAGCTGCCCCAGCGTGTCCCCCAAGGAGATCGGCATCATCTCTCCCTACAGGAAGCAGGTGAGGAAGGCAGGGCAGGGCAGAGACCTCCCCAAGGGACAGGGAGCACTGGGATGGATGGGCAGCCCCGGGGCTGGCACAAGGATGGCCCTGTGGTGGCTGGATTTTGCCACGTGCCTCCACTCAGGTGGAGAAGATCCGGAAAGCCGTCACCTCCCTGGATCCCGATCTGCAGAAGCTGCCAGACATCAGCCAGCTGAAGGTACGTCCTGGGCATGGAGGAGAGAGGAGCCCCTGGAGCCCAGGGGTGCTCCTGGCCCCTCACCTGTTGTCCCTGCCCCAGGTGGGCTCTGTGGAAGAGTTCCAGGGCCAGGAGCGGCAGGTGATCCTCATCTCCACCGTGCGCAGCTGCAGCACGTACCTCCAGTTCGACCAGACCTTCAGGCTGGGCTTCCTCAAAAACCCCAAGGTACCTCCTAGCCCCAGGCAGAGCCTTCTTCCTTGGCATCCCCTTCTTCCCTCTGGTTCTCACAGGCAGGTGGAGCTGCTCTGGGTGCTCAGTGCCACCCCAGAGCTGCCTGCACCCAGGTGGGGCTGCGAGACGATGAGAGGTGTTGCAGCCAGGTAAAGCTCTCTCACTTGTCCTCTTCAGAGGCTTAACGTGGCCATCACCAGGGCCAAGGCTCTGTTGGTCGTGGTGGGTAATCCGACCGTGCTCAGCAAGGACGACCACTGGCTCAGGTGAGCTGCTCCTGGCCCTGCCACTGGCAGTGCTCAGCAGCACCTGCCCTTGCTGCTGCCAGCACGCGCTGCCTGGCCATGCCCACTGCCACAGAGCAGCGAGGCCGGTGCCACCCCGTGCCCATGCTCCCCTCCCTCTGCACCTGCAGGTTCCTCAGGTACTGCAAGGAACAGGGGGGCTACACTGGGTACCCCTACGAGGACGAGAGCTCAGCTGAGGACAGACTGGCCAACGAGCTCCACACGCTGCAGCTCAGTGTTTAGCACCCAGGTGAGCAGAGCTGGGCACTGCCCGTGGGGCCCTGACAGCAGCAGGCTGCCAGGGTTGCATGCCAGCACCCTGGGCCAGCAGCATGGCCAGGTAAAGCTGGGGCACTGGGAGGCTTCTCCTGCCCCAAATGCAACAGGACTTACAGCAGGTTTTTGCTTAGGGCTTGCACGTCTCCATCTCAAAGTCAGGAGCCAGCTCTGCCGTGAGGTTTCTCTGCAGGAGATGCACCTGGGAAGGGGGGAGAGGCCCCAGGAAGTGCATCCCCCTCAGCCTGTCCCTAGCCTGCAGCAGCTCCTGCTTTTTCTGTCTCAGTCCCAGGGTGCTCCATGCATCCCTGTGGAGATGGAGCTGAACCCACTGGACCAGAAGGTGTTGCCAGCCTTTGCTGCCAGCCACAAAGCCCACACCAGCATCAGACTGGGACAACTCTCCATTTTAATAATTTTTTACATGTCTGTGGCAAAACTATTCTCTGTGACTGGTCTCACCATTCAGTGAAAGGCTTAAGCCTGGAGACTCCGGCCTCCAGAGAGCCTCACTGGGTGCAGTGGGGAGCTCCCTGCTGCTGCGATGGGTGACCGGGGCAGGCAGGGACCTGGTCTGGGACAGGCTGGCTCAGCTCTCCACTGGGCAGCTGCCTGGCCTGAGAGCTGGCATGGCTGTGCAGGCACTCTATTTCCCTCGAATAAATGTTTAAAGAAAAGCAGTGTACTGTTGAGTCCTAGGTGGGCCTTGCTTGCACAGACAGGGCTTCAGAGCAGCGTCAGGCTCCCTGCAGCCCTGCCCTGACCTGCTCCAGAGGCAGGATGGCTCCAGCTGTGATGGCAGTGCCCATCGCCCAGGACTGGGTACAGCTGGGAAGCTCCTGTCTGGCCCTTGCCATGTAAACTGCTTCCTGGCTCTTTTGCAAGTACAGGGCAATGAGCCCTGATCTCCACCAGCAGCTAAAGCGACAGGAGCTGGGGGCCAGGCAGGAGCACAAAGGAGAGCCAGAGGAACACCACACAAGCAAAGTTATAATTACTAAAAGACCAGTTTGCATTTATTCTCCCAATTAAGCAGTTGGGTTTAGTGCTGCCAAGCCCACGACCGAGGCAGACTCGAAGGCGGCGATACCGGCAGAGCTGGGCACGCGTCCCGGGAGGAGCCGCTGGCAGCAGCTGAGCCCAGCTCTGCTCAGGCAGGGCTGAAACTGCCCAGGCAAGTCTGTAACACTGCTGGCTGCTGCCTGCACGGCCCAGGAGCGCAGGCAGAACGCACCGAGGGCCCGGCACACCCCACACGTGAGCTGCGACCGGCACCTCCTGCTTCTGTGGCACCTGCCCAGAGCTGGGAAAGGGAGTGAACACCGCAGCAATGCCCACGGGGAAGGCAAACCCAGGGAGCTCAGGGCAAACCCAGGGAGCTCAGGGCAAAACGGGGCGACGCGGGGAGCGACACGAGCAGCCGGCCCTCGGAGAGCGGCAGGCGCTGAAGGCGCTGGCCCCTCACGGCCCCGGAATGTCGCAGGGACGCCCTGTGAGCGCGGGTGGCAGCTCTGGTGCGGAGGGTTCGGGCAGGTGGTGGCACCACGAGGCGCTGCCGGGGCTGTGCGGCCGCAGCCCCCGGGCGGGGCGGCCAGGCGCTCACAGCAGCGGGCAGCCTCTGCGCTTCTTGTTCTTGCGCACCTGCAGCCCGGCACGCGTGGCCATCTCAAACACCTCCCGCACGCCCTCCTTCGTCTTGGCCGAGCACTCCAGGTAGCCGAAGGCGTTGATCCTGTTGGCCATGTCCCTCCCCTCCTCTGGCTTCACCGGCTCCTAGGAAGCGGTGAAAAAAGGGTTTGGAAACGTTGCCGGAACACAACAGCGACTGCCCTTGGGGCATCCAGCCCTTGCAGGCAGGATCTGCCATGGGCAGAAGTGGCTGCCTGGGGGACCCAGGGCTGTCCCCACCTGCTTCATCTTGGCCAGCTCCCGCCGCGTGTGCTCGTCGTTGCGCAGGTCCTTCTTGTTCCCCACCAGGATGATGGGCACATTGGGGCAGAAGTGCTTCACCTCCGGCGTCCACTTCTCAGGGATGTTCTCTGCAACAAGCACACGTGGAATCCTTTGAGCTGAGGGGCTGCTGCCCCACGGGCTCCTCACAGAAACCAGCCCCAGGCTTTTCCCGTTGGAGCAGGGAGAGCTCCCCGCACAGCACCCCCCTCTCCCACCACCTTGCCCAGTCAGCACTCCCCTGAAGTGCACACAAGGTCGGGGGATGAAGGGAAGGCTCTGGCATCGTCGAGGGGCAGCTTGGGGGCTTCCCAGACCCCAGGGGGTTCAGCAGCAGCAGCGAGCCCCGTGGGACCCCAGTCCCTACCGAGGCTGTCCGGGCTGTCGATGGAAAAGCACATGAGGATGACGTCTGTGTCCGGGTACGAGAGGGGCCGCAGCCTGTCATAGTCCTCCTGTCCTGCTGTGTCCCACAGGGCCAGCTCAACCTGAGAGGGGACAAGGACACGGCTCAGTGGCTCTGCAGGCCACGAGTGACAGATTTATCTTCCTCAGGTACAGCTGTGCTCTTCCTCAAACTGGGACAGGCTCAGGGTGACCCAGAATTGCTGGAGCCGTGGGCTCCCCTATGTGTGCAGGTGCCTCTGAGCACACAGGGCAATCCCAGCAGTGGCACTGCCAGCAGGGGACAGGAATGGCAACGGCCCTTACCTGCTTCCCATCCACCTCTATGTCAGCAATGTAGTTCTCAAACACCGTGGGCACGTAGACCTCGGGGAACTGGTCTTTGCTGAACACGATCAGCAGACACGTCTTTCCGCAGGCACCATCTCCCACAATCACCAGCTTCTTCCTGATGGCTGCCATCGCTGTGGGGACACGAGCAGATGAGCAGGACAGAGCAGCACGGGCAGCTCGTGCTCCTGGTCCCCCAAATTCCTGTGCCCAGCAGCCTGGGAGACACCAGACACGAGCACCTGGGCACATCCCACTGTGCCCTGCTAGTGACTGACTGGACAGAAGGTCCCAACCCTCTGCCAGACACCCCTCCAGCTCCCACCACATCAGCCCCTGGGCACCGCAAGAACTGGCCTGAGTGAACCATTTACACCCAGCACTGCTGCTGTGGCTGGGGAACCATCCCAGCTGTGGTCAGTGCTGGTGGCTGCACACAGGGACCTTGTGGGAGGTGACAAACCACTCTGCCTTCCCCACATCCAACCCTCCCTGGTTTTGCTGTGCTACCACCCAGCTAACCAGGATTTTAGACAATCTCAGAGTTCCACGCACATGCTGGGTTTATTTTAAATTATACATTCTTCAGGGCAGAAACTGTGCTTCGCATTTCACCCCAGCACGCTCACCAGACCCCAAATAATCTGATCAGCAGCTGGAACACACCAAGCCAAGGCCCTGGAGGTCTGGGCAAGCAGGACCTGTGTGCCTGGCAGCCGGCATGGGCTGGCCCCATCCCAGCCTGTCTGAAAAAGGAGCCTTTGCCATGGAACCAAGAGAGCTGACGCTGGCACTGGCAGAGGGAGAAGCTGCCAGTCATCACTCAGCAAACAGAGCTGAGACCCCACGACAAAGCAGGCAGCTTTCTCCCCACGGGAAAAGGATGCAGTTCTGCAAGGAAAACTATGCCTTTGCATCCCTCACTTTCAAAAGGGGTTTACAGCTGAGCCTGGGAACCGGCCAGGACAATGCCACAAAATGCCTGGCACAGCGTCTGAATGAGCATGAGAAAATCAGCCGCAGTGGGATCACATCCCTCCCCAGCCTTGTGACCAAAATCTCTTTTCCATCCCCAGATTCCCAGTCCAAAGAGCCTGTCCTACTCCTCACATGCCTTCAGCACATCCTCTGTCCCTGCAGAGATCCTGGGAATGACACGTCAGGGTTTAATCCCTGAAAATTCACACTGCTCTGGGCGAAACTACGGGTGACCAAGAAGCCTCTCCTGAAGGCAGGGATGTTCCATGCTTTCCCCCTCAGCCCTATCCCTCCCCAAACCCCCTGCCCAGGCAGCAGGGTGGGAAGGAGCTGTTCATGCTGGGAGCCTGGGGAAGGTTCACAGGAAATAACCCCATGGGAAGGACACACACACACCAGTGCTGAGGCACTGAGCTGCAAGCAGGGAGTGGATCATGCTGGATCCCTGCAGGATCACTGGCACCACCTTGGGAAGGCCAGAACATCACAAACCTGGCCTTTAACCAGGGCACTCATACTGAGCCTTAACAAAGGCCAGGAATCTGCCCCTGCCCCAGCGATCCCACCCTCACCCTGAGCCAACAGAAAAGGGAGGAAAAGGGTAAAGCAGGAGTCCGGCTGCATCATAATTAGCTGCAAGTGAAGGATTAAGAAATGAGCCTGAATGGCTGACTCACATTGCAAAGGCAGGCTGCAGAGCTGTGTGTCTCACCGATGTGCCTGGCAGGTCACCCCTGCCACTCAGAGCCCGGGGAGCCACCCCAGTTTCACAAATCACACTGCCCAATGGTTTGGGCAAAAGAGAGAGTTTCCACCCATCCTGGACCAGACCCTGCTGGAGCCACGGATCTTTGTAGCTTCCCAGCATTTTGGCTCACAGGCTGAGGCAGGAATGGCTCATGGCTGCTGAGTGCTCTGGAGCTGTTGATAAAAATAGAAAGCTGGCACTTGTAAGGTGAGAAGAGTGAGAATCAAGGGCTGCATCCGGGAGATGGGACATTCCTCAGCTGGGATCCTTGGTGCCAGGCACACATCCCAGTGGAGGAGCATGGCTACAGGAAGGTGAGCACATTTGTGCAACACTGAAGTCAGAGAACAAAAGAAAAAGGTGCACCAAAGGGTCCCTTTTAGGAACCAGGGGCGCTTTTAGGGAGGTAAGTGCTGAGCATGGGGGGAAACAGTTCCTGTCCCTGTTCCTCATGCCCTGCTGCTCCTGCCCAGCTGGGCCAGGCAAACCCACAATCCCACAGAATCATTAAGGCTGGAAAACACCTCCAGGATGCACAAGACCAACCCTTGCTGCAAACCATCCTTCTTGTCTGACCAGAGGCTCGTCCTCTCTCCAGCAGCAGGTCCACAGCACAGAAAACAGAGAGTCAGGGAGAAAGAAGCCTGTTTGCTTGCACACAAAGCTTCTCTGCCCACAGCAGAACATGATATGCTGCTTTGTGGCTCCCTATCTCCAAGAGGAAAGGCGTTTTGGGCCGTGCCAATATCTCACCCACAGCTGACAACATCTGCAGCGTGAGGAGCAGGAGATGCCCAAGGACAAACAGCCACTCCAGGACAAACAGACAGACACCAGGCTCTGCCCATGCCCAGCCTGCAGACTCTGCACTGAAAGCAAAGCCAAGCAGGGTGCACTGCCTCTGCCCCAAGCTGAGCAGGTCCCCACAGCCAGAGCTCCTTCCCACGGCCCCAGGTCCCCCCTGACCCGGGACGCTCCGGCCCCGCGGCGCCCGGCGCAGAGCCCAGCCGTGACTCACAGGGCAGAGGCACGGTCCCCACCCAAAATCTCAGCACAATTCATTCCATTACTCAGGAGAGCCATCCAGAAATAGCCCATTACTAATCCAGAGCTGGTGTGCAAAGGCGAGCAGGGCAAGGAGGCTGCAAGGGCTGTGAGCCTGAGGGGTCGGCGGGGTGCCCCGGTCCTGCCCTGGAGCCAGCAGCTGGCACAGCACCAGCACCCGATGCCAGCACCTCTCTGTGCCAGGAGAGATGAGCTGCTTTGCCAGGGGATGCTCTTGTTGCTCAGCAGCATGAGGCCAGACCCTGGGATGAGGATTCTGTTTGCACTGTCGCCAGATTATGAGCAGATAAAAAGAGTGGAAAACATGAAGGCAACTTCACGAAGACAAACAGCACAATCACAAGTACAAATGCAGAAGAATTAAGTGGGAGCAGCCCTGAGAGGAAGGGCTTGGGGGTGCTGGTGGATGAGAAGCTCAACAGCAGCATTAACTGGCAGCCCAGTGTGCAGGGCTGATCCCCCAGGGTGGGCAGCAGGGGAGGGGGGAATTCTGCCCCTCAGTGAGACCCCACTGCAGAGCTGGGACCCCAACACAGGGAGAACACCGAGCTGCTGGAGCGAGGCCATGGAGCTGGAGCTGCTCTGGAGCCAGCCTGGGAGAGCTGGGGGTGCTCAGCCTGGAGAAGAGAAGGCTCTGGGGAGACCTCAGAGCCCCTTCCAGAAGAAATTATTCCCTGAGAGGATGGTGAGGCCCTGGCACAGGCTGCCCACAGAAGCTGTGACTGCCCCATCCCTGGAAGAGTCCAAGGCCAGGTTGGAAGGGGCTTGGAGCAGCCTGGGACAGTGGAAGGTGTCCCTGCCATGGCAGGGGATGGGATGGGATGGGATGGGATGGGATGGGATGGGATGGGATGGGATGGGATGGGATGGGATGAACTTTAAGGTCCCTCCCAACCCAAACCACTCTGGGATTCTGTGATAATCTGAGGACAGCTTTGCTACAACTGCCAAATGATTAAAAAGCACACAGTCATCCACAACAGACACGAAAGCTGAGATTTTAAAGCCTGCAAAGTGCCAACCACCCCAAAATAGCCAGCACTGCCCAGCCCACGCTGGCAATGCACCCTGGCAGCTCTTGGGTGTGAGCAGCACTCGCAGGGCCCCGCTGGAGATGCCTCCTGCTCATCCATGGAGAAAACAAAAGGGAGCAGCAGCTGTGTGCCAGCATTTCCCACTGCCAAAGCCCACAGGGCTCCCGTCCTGCAGCTGCTGCTGCAGGCAGGCTGGGCCCCACGGGGATGGCTGGGGGTTAATCTGTGCCACCACTGCCAGCACCAGCCAAATCCTGAGCAAAATCTCCTTCAGCTCACCAAAAGCTGCAGCACAACCCCAAATTGCTCTGTTCTACTTTCCCAGCAACTATTCTAAAGCCATCACCATAAAACCAGCCAGGCTCCAGGGCAGCCCTTGTGCTGCTGGTCTCTCCCAGCTTTGTGCCTCAACACGTGAAGTTCCTGCTGAGCAGGATATAGGGAATTCCTCTGGCAGCAGGATGTGTCCATCATCCAGTGTCTGCTACGGGGACTCAGGAATAGCAGAGAAAGATGTTAATGCTTTGAAGGGCTCCAACCAGGGACAGAAATCTTTCAATGAACCTCCTTGGCCAGACTCGACTTCCTAGAGGTAACAGAGGGGTTTTGTTCTAAAGCAGAAATTCCCAAGCACTGCTGAGGGCCCCACCCTGGTCAGACCGGTCACACCAGGGACACAGCCCTGGCCAGAGGCACAGCTCTGAAGTCTGGGCAGGGCTAGGGGGAGAGAGCTGTGCTGGGAGCAGCCCCTTGGCAGGGATGTCCCCAGTGCTGTGGGGCAGTTCCACTGCAGAAATGGTTTTAGCAGCTTGGACTCACTGGTACAATGATAGAACAAGTAAACTTCCAAACTAAAGCCCCACAGGAATGCCCACTGTGGGGAATTTCATTTGCTGAGACACCTAAGCCACGGCCAAGGCAGTACAGGACAAGTGTCCCAGCCACTGCTGCAAGCACCAGAGGGATTCTTACTGCAGAATCACAGAATCATTAAGGCTGAAAGGCAGAAAAAATTTCCAAAAGGGGCTGAAAGCAAACAGTGATGCTGAGGGGCAGTGCAATGGGCAGGGCAGAGCATGGGCTCCTGGGCAGATCACAGCTCAAGACCATCCAAGTGGCTTTGGCAAAGCAGCACCTGGACTTTGGCACTCCTCCATCCCCCAGGCGGGCTGAGCTGTGCTGTTTGTGCAGAGCAGACCAGCCCTGAGCCCCCTGCCCTGAGCCCCCAGCCCTGAGCCCTGCCTGGAGCCCCCAGCCCTGAGCCCCCTGCCCTGAGCCCTGCCCTGAGCCCCCTGCCCTGAGCCCTCACTGGCACCCCGGCTGACCCACACCCACGTGCCCCAGCCGTGCTGCTGCTCCCAGCCCCTGGCTCACCTGCCATCCCGCCTGCCTCTGCTGCCAAAACCTCCCAGCAGCACGGAAAATGTCTGTATTTACCACTGAGAGGGCTGCCTGAAACCTTCCTCAGACCTCTAGACCTGCTACAGCCAAACAAGTGACTGTCAAAACAGGAGCTCAACCCAGTGCTCAAGTTTAGACCTTACCCATTTTTTTTGAGATATTCTTTGGGCACAACCAGGCAGGCTGGGCTTAACACACACGCCAGTGGCAAGGGGCAACTGTCCAGACCCAGACCCGGAGCAGAGTGTCCAGGCTGGCTCATTTTCATTGCTAAATCCCACAAAAAACATCCACAAGCAAAACAGAGAAAAGAACTTGGAACAGAAGAATTTGAAAGCCTAAACAAAGCTCAAACCACAAGTGTTTGAGCATTGAGGGAAAAGCTGCCTGCCCTTACCTCCTTTTCCAAAGGACATCATGCCATGTTCTTATTTTACCTCCTGCAGCAGTGACAGCCTTCCCAGCCTCACGGTAGAGGAGTGTCTTGCTGAAAGCTCCAAACAACACGCCACAATCTCAGCAGATGCCTGCGCTCACTCGTGCAGCGCCTGCCTGCCCAGCGCCGAGCAGCGTGCGCTAATGCAGCTCCTTACTTTTCATGTCAGTGCTCCTCTCCAGTGCAAACGGCCAGTCGGGAGCTGAGCCTGGTTAAACGCTCCTGACAACCTGTTGGAAGACAGTGACTTGGCTTATTTTCCACTTACACCTTTCCCCGGAGAAGCTGTAGCTGTCAGGAGCCTGGATACCAGGGCAAGTCCACAAAATCTCATGCAGTCTCTGAGCTGAGGAGGAGGAGCTGGGCATAAACTGGAACTGTTTGGACACCAAAAGCACTTGGCAAAATAGAAACAAAATGCAACTGGTGCCCGTGACACACAGCCAGCCAATCCTCCAGTCTCCAGTTTTCCCTGGAACACTTTCCCAGGGATGTCAGCCTGGGGGGCTCAGCCAGGCCCCTGCTGCCAGCCCCCCAGGCAGATGCAGCCCAGAGACCACAGCCCCAGAGATCACAGCCCCAGGGATCACAGTTCTGGGGATCACAGCCCCAGGGATCACAGTTCTGGGGATCACAGCCCCAGGGATCACAGCCCCAGGGATCACAGTCCCAGAGATCACAGCCCCAGAGATCACAGTTCTGGGGATCACAGCCTCAGAGATCACAGCCTCAGAGATCACAGCCCCAGGGATCACAGCCCCGTTCTCCCGGGAGTGTTGAGAGGCCGGGGCTGGCTTTAGGGAGGTTGGCCACTGGGAGACTTGGCTGCCAGACTGCTAGCACTGGAAAAGGCCACGCAGTCATGCTTTTGGAATGCTCCCCTGCTCCTAAGACATTACACAATTATTTCCCCTCCCCACAAACCCCCCTAATATAAATGTTTAAGAATGAGCTCAGCAGTAAGGAAAGGGAACTTTTTTTCCCTCTTTCTGAAGAAAACAGAGCGGCCACTCCATGGGCAAGGCTGTACACGGGGACACTGCTGGAGTGGGGTTGTGGGGAGGGATGTGGGATGGGGCAGCAGCCCCCAGGCTCATCCCAGGTCAGGCACTACCTGGGGGACAACTGCAAGTTGGGACCCACAGCCCAAGGCCACCCTCAAGGAATGACAGCTTGCAGCGACTGAGGCGCAGCTGACCCATCCCTCACCACACCCAGGGACCCCCACCCCACCCTGGGCACACCCACCCCACCCTGTCCCGCTGCACCCCACCCTACGGCCCACTGCCGCACCCCTGCACTGACCCCACACCCCACAACCCCACCTCGAGCCACACCTCGCCAGAATCAGTGACCCCACATCCCACCAGGAACCCCAGTAACCCCACCTCTGAGCCCACACCTCACCAGAACCAGTAGTCCCACATCCCACCAGTAACCCCAGCTCTCAGTCCCTCCAAGCCCTACGAGAAAACCCCGATCCCGGTTCCCCCAAGCCCCAGCAGTGCCCACACAGCCCCGTTTGTCCGGACTCCAGCAGTAAGTCAGCCCCCATCACAGCCAGTAACCCAGCCCTGAGATCCCAGCTCTGGCCCCACTCCTTCCAGTGCCCCCCGCCCCAGCAGTGCCCCCTCCCCAGCCCCAGCAGTGCCCCCGCACCCCGCACCCCGCACCTCTCTCCGCCGCTCCCGTCCCGCTCCCGCTCCGCTCCCGCTCCGCTCCCGGCCCCGCCGCGCGGCTCCGGCACCGCCCCGAACGGGCCCGCCCGCGAGGGCGGAGCGGCTGCGGGGGCCGTGCCGAGCCGTGCGGAGCCGTGCCGTGATGGGCTGTGCTGTGATGGGCCGTGCCGAGCCGTGCGGAGCCGTGCCGTGATGGGCTGTGCCGAGCCAGCCGAGCCGAACCGAGCCGAGCCGAGCCGAGCCCTTTCCAGCGCTGCCCGGTGTCCCGGAGCCCCCCGGTGTTTGTTTCCCCCGGAGCCCGCGGTTCGGGGTTTCCCGGTTCGGGTTCCCGAGGCCAGGTGGGGAGGGGGCGACCCCGGCTGCCGGGAGGGCTGAGCTGCTGCTCTCAACCCCCCGTGCCCGGTTCCGGCAGCCAGACCGCTTCCCACCTGACAGACGCCGGTGCTGAGGCCGTGCCTTGTCCCCAGGGTCCCCTCCGGGGGCTCTGGCAGAGCGGGGCCGTGCCGTGCCGTGCCGTGCCGTGCCCCACTAAGGTGACCCCAGAGCCACGGGTGCGGCTCCGGCTCCCCGTGCCCACCATGGGCTGTGGGAGGGGGCACAGGCGGCGGCTCCCCCCGACATCCAGCTGCAGCCAGGGAAAGGCAGCCCCAGGAGCCTGGCCCGGACCCAGGCTCATAAACCGCTGCTATTTTAAGGGCTTGCAGACTATTTTTCTTTATTTATCAAGCTCCAGGCCAGGAGTTGGTTCCAAAGGAAATGTTTCCTTAGTAAAAAAGGGAACCACAGAGGAAGCTTTAAATGCAGCAGCCACTGCCTCCTTGTCTTATCCAACAGCCGGGCAGTGACCTGGAAAAGCAGAGCCAGTTCTCAGCCACCAGCATGAAAAGGAATGTGCCAGGGGAACAGGGCTGTGCGAACAAGTGAAGAGAGCATCGGGAGTATCGGGTACCAGGTGGATGTTTCCAGCAGGCAGCCCACCCTCGAGGCAGAAGCAGCTGCTGCTTGAGTGCCTGAACTCTGGGGAGGGACAGTCACATTCCTCCGAGCCACAGCCTGCCCCACTCCCTCCCCCGCAGACAGGAAAACCATTATCCTTTCTCCCTTCCATTCCGTGAGTGGTGCTCCTGTTCCCACCGGACTGGCCACTGCTGTGCCTCCCAGCCAGATCCAGGGATCCAAACCCCCC